>NW_028277125.1:27322500-27645000 GCF_059951505.1 Python bivittatus | reverse complement strand
CCATGTTTGTGTGCCTAAACAGGGCTTTTCTTTTATATTACTTGTTTAGTAACTTCTTCCCTTCACCTCATCTCTTTCAGTTTTATTCTGTCCTTTCTCTTTCACTTCCTTCTCAGGGCAATTACCTCTTCCTCTATCCCTCTTCTGTCCTATTTTTTCTTTTCTTTTACTGTTCTTGTCTACATGTACATGGACCTTTATGTTTCTATGCCTTAAGTGTGATCTGTGTGTGTGAAGGATTGTTGTGGGCCGATGGGGATTAATTAATTTTGCAAATGGGTACCTTTTTTATAGACAGTTCAGCAGCATCCACAGGGGGGTTCAAAGTTTGCAAGGTGGTGGGCAGAGCATGGTGATGGAAGTGCCACCCCTTTTGTATCTGACCTCCCCTGAGGAATTATTTTGATCAGCCATTATCAATTGAATTAAAAATAATTTATATTTACACTCCTGACCCTGCCTTTTGGGAGAGTGGCATATATGTACAAATAAAAATGTATGTCATGTGCACAAATTTCTAGGGAGGAGTGGGATTTCTAGGTTGATAAGATGAGGAAGTTGGATCTTGCACATTGTTTATATATTTCCCCTCTCTATTCTTCCTTACTGGGGGATTGTCTTAAATTCAGAGTTGTTTTTATTTCAGGTTAATACAACACCTAAAGCATCTTATATTCTCTGCCCCTGAAAACCTCTTTCACCCATTTACAGCAGAAATCATATACGTGCTGCAGTCAATGCAGTTTTTCTGAAGCTACATAGAAAAAGCTACATAGTAAAGAATGCCTGGGACACATGGAGACACCTTGTCCTGACTGGAAGCAAAAAAAAAAAAAAAAGTTGAAAAAATTCTGATTAAATTGGAATTAAACACATCTGCATTCTATTATCTTCCTGTGTGTCAAAATGAATTAGATTCTTGGCTGTTTAACCTGTGCACGGTGAGTATAGTTTTTAAAGTCTGATTCATTACATGCTAGAACACACACAACCTTGGCACCATTATAATAAGTTGCTTCTCTTTTATAAGCAGTGACAACTGTGTAATAATATTAATTCACACAGCATGTTCGGTGTAAGCTGTTTATGTCTTTTTATAAATATATAGTGGGAACCAAATATCATTCTTTGCTATTTCCCTTTGCTGCCGTGAAGCTTTCCAAAGGGCTGAGGAAACCACTTCAGGATTCCAAGGGCTTTGTGTAGCGCTGGGAAAGAAGAAGGGGAGTATGGGCTGCAGAGTTGCTCAGCCCCTGTGATCAGTAATACAAAACAAACCCTGATCTGTGTGACATATTTAGCATCATGTGTAATTAGCATTTTGGATAGCTTGAATGTTTTAAGTAAGCAAAGTTGGAGACAGGCAACAGATTTTGTGGGAGGCGAACCATCATGTAATCCATAGCATACAGATGTATATCCTTTGTTCCACTCTGATCACTCAAATTTATAATTACTTCCATTTTCCTACTAGTGCCTTTAAAACCACCACAGAAGAATTTGCAGGAAACCAAATGATATGCTAAATTCTGAATAATGTATCGGTAATATTATATAAAACATCTGTTAAACAATTGTCAGAGTTCTCTTTCAAACTTTTTTTTTTTTTTTGCAGTTAAATGTGGGTTCTTTGTTTGTTTAATTATGTGAAGCTTTTGAAACACTGCTTGGTGAGTTACAAGCTATATGTCATTTTATTAATTATGAAATCACTCAGTGTAATAGGGATATTTTCAATCTTAAAATAGATTGCTCAGTGGTGCCTTTCCTTTCCTTTCCTTTCCTTTCCTTTCCTTTCCTTTCCTTTCCTTTCCTTTCCTTTCCTTTCCTTTCCTTTCCTTTCCTTTCCTTTCCTTTCCTTTCCTTTCCTTTCCTTTCCTTTCCTTTCCCTAGTTGGCCAGGATCCCAAGGACAGATGTACTAATTCTGTGATTCCAGTGAAGATTTCAGGCTTTCTCCTCATTTAATGGCAGCCTTTCTTGCCACACAGAAAGCAGGTTTTGCAAGTCATAGAAGAACACTGAACTCTGGAAAGCTAAAATAGTTGTTCATGGGCTTGCCAGCTCATTGCAATTCTGCACAGCGAAGAGGGGGTGTTCAGCCTTGGGTAAATATGAAATATGAATATATCTAGAGTCCATAGGCAAGATATATACGGATTGATTTAGGTACTGATGTTATTTTACATTGTTGTAAGCCTTTCTGATTAGTGCATAGATGGTTGGCATAGAAATAAAATGGATGTAACTGGCTTCATACAGCTGCAAAGTAATTTTTTGAGTGGTATCTGGTGCCTTGCTAAATTTCATGGTTAACTATTAGATGATGTTTTTCACCAAGTTCAAAGGCTTTTTGGAGAAAAGTTTGTTGATTATAGATAATGCCATTTGTTCTGAATTAAATCATGCACAATATGAAAATGAAATCTAGTAATCTGAAGAAAGATAGAAAAATATATTTTTCATTATTCTCTGTCCCCCCCCCCCCCCAGACTTCTCATTTTCAGTGGCATTTGGAAGGATTAATGTGAAACATTAATTAAGCCAAACAAGCTATAGGCAACCAGCAATGACAGATGGTAACCTAGATTGGCTAACATTGCTTTTCTGTACAGTATAATATAGAGATGATTTAGTGTTGTTCTTCCTAGGATCACTGGAGGAAAGGACAAATGTCTGTTAATTAGGTGTATAGTTTGAAAGGAAATGCATTCTAACCCTCATGGATGTGATCTAAAGTCCAAAATAACAATGGACTTAGAAATGGAAAAAACCAAAAAAACCAAAACCAAAACAACAACAACAACTGGGGACAGACACACAGACACCCCCCCCCCCCAACTGAACAGTAGAGAGAGAGAGAGACTGCCCACAATTTTTCAGGTCAGAAATGACAATTCATCTTATTTGGATATATATATTTTTCTTTGTATATACTGTATCCTAAAAGCTGCAGTGAAAGGGAGTATGAGCTATTATTACATAAGCAACTTGATAGATAGTTGCTGGAATTCTGGTGACAATGTGTAATCCAGTTAATACAAATCCATCATTGTACAGAAGCAAAACTACTTCACAGTTACTGCAATTAGTATGACTGCACTAATACTCATATCAGCTGGATATACCAATTCCACATTTGGCTTCTGTGCTCTGTCGTGACATAACACTATAAAGGATTCATTGAAAGACAGATTATCGGCTTGCCACTTTTCACAGGGGTTAGAAAGAGAAAACAGCATATTGTTAGGAATCCACAAAATGTTGTACGTTGAGAGACCACCTACCTAGAAATGGGCTTTTGCTTCTTGATGTCAGCAGATGCAATTCTACCTCTTCCTGGGTATGGAATTTCCTGGGGGTTAACGTAAAGGTTAGCAAGTCTTGTAAGCAATACTGATTTTTGCTAATAGAAAGGAGGTTAGGAATAGTTTCTTTATGAATATGTAAAGATCTAATCTTTGGCTGACTTGAATTGTAAAGTGGTAAGAAATCATCTGGACCTTAGGTTCTTTCAAACAAAGTATTGTGGGATCCCCTATAGCTGCTGACCTTGGATACTAATGGCTTTTATAAGAGCAAAAGTAGAGAAGTGCTGGGCTTACACAACAGACAATTCATCACCAGCATGGAATTCATTTTTTATGCAGATAGCCTCCTGTGCTTTAGTTTAAGGAGCAACAAAGAAAGCACAGTTTTTCTAAGTGTTCCTAGATATGGTTAAGGATTATTCTAAATACAATCCGTAATGTTTCTCAGGCTGAGTTGTTAAATAAAACCAAGCTTGAGGTGGTATGAGAGGAGGAGACTTCAAGTCCATCTTACAGTAAAAGATATTGCAAAAGAAGAGGACATAGCTGTTAACTAACTTTTGGTTTTTCCTGCAGTTCTAGTAAAGCTATATAAGCTATACATTTGAGAATTGAGGGGCATTTTACACATTTAGCAGAAAGAAACTATATTTTTTTCTTTCTGCTAGTGATAGAGGAAATGGAGATTTTATGTTTGAATGATCTTCGTGTATATAGAAAACAGCATATCAGAAAGAAGGTTAGATTGTATTCTTTCCCTCCTGACTGACAGTTTTCTGTATGCATGGGTCTTATCAAGGTAGAGACTATTGAAATACATGAAATACAGCCTGAAACTCTACAGTCCAAGAAATGTTTGCTCATGCTGTTCTTCTGAATACACACACCACATGCACATAAACACACACACACAAAAGATTACTAAGATGGATAGAATGTGTGTTATAATTTCCACATTTCTGTATGAGACATATCCACAAACATTTAGAAAAGTTTTCTACATGGCTACAGTTGAAGACTTGCCTTATCAATTTTGATAAGTTTTCTCTACTGACTTTAATTTTTTTTGAATAATCAATTATGATCAGTGTAGTACTTTAGAATCCCTGTTCATTAAATCTGTGTCCTACAATGGCTGTTTGGAGACCTCTAGAAAATTTATAAGCAGGCATGAAAAATATAGAATAATGACTGAGCAAAGTCTCTTGCTTACTAAATAATATCTCATGTTTACTAAGGATTAAGGGCCATTGTTCATATTGGGACTTATTTAGCACATATAGAATTACAACATTACAACATTATTTATCTTTGTAAGAGGACAATCTTTTTAATTTGTGAGTTGCATTCTGTTTTTGTAATCATTTGGTGACAAGTTTATTCTGGCTTTTGGAAAGAGTAGCCCTGGATGAATTTAAATTTATTAAATTTATATAGCTGCCGTTCTCACATGGCAGCACACATGATTAAAATAATAACAACCAAATAATCAAAACAATTAAAAAGCAAAACCATTAAAATACAATTGAAACAGTTAAAAACTATTTAAAAAAAAAACACAGGAGAATGCATTCCTAAACTTACAAACAATGTTACCATTTCATAAGCTCTGCACTTCAATGGGAATATTGGACAAGCTTAGTGGTCATGCAGTGTTGATGTTGGGCAAACAATAAAAAACGGTCAAGGAATATTGCAGGTTCACTCTATCAGTATGTTTTTGCTACATATTTTCCTATTATGTACATATAATGGACATTCTTAGAATTGTCATGTTGAAATAATTTCCCCAATTTTGCTTCAGCAAATGAATATTCAAATTCATTTGAATGAATGATACAAATTCCTCATCTGTATCTTAGGGGGTGGGGGGCAGAATGCTGTTCCACAGGGGAGACACAGCAACAGAGTGGTCATGCTTCTTGGATCCCACCAGATAGCACTGTTTAATAGATGGGACCTGCAGTTTGTCAACCTGTCTGATTTTGTTGGCTGAGCAGAGACAATCAAAGATAGATGGTCTCAAATATCCTGGCCCTATGTCACAAAAGGATTTGCAAGTGACAACCTACATCTTGAATTGCCCTTGGAAGCCTACTGATAACCATTCAGTTTGCACAATAGTGGTGTTAAGTACTTTGCTGCTACATTCTGGATCAGCCATAATTTTCAAGTGGTCTTCAAGGGCATGTAGAGTGCAGTCAAGTATCCCAAACATCCTCCTCATCCAGGAGCAGGTGCAACTGGTACCACAAGATAGATTTATGCAAATGCCATGGCTGCCATTTGTTTCTCAAGGAAGAGCCATAAATCCAGAAGGACCCCTGAATGCATACCAGTTCTGAATTGGGCTATGGAGCCCTTCCAGAACTAAAAAATGGAAGATCTGTTGGCCCCCCAAACCAAACTCAAAGGATTCAGCCTTTGTCTGTTCCTCCCATTCAAACTCTCATAGCCTTGAGACACTGAGGCAGAATTTTGACAGCATTACTTGAGTAATCAGGACCTGAGACATACAGTTGGATAACATCAGCATACTGATGATATCTAACCCATGTAACCAGATGACCTCCCCTAACAGCTTCAGGTACATATTATTAGGAGAGGAGAGAACATGGATCTCTGTAGCACCCTACAAAGGAAGATTCTAGGGCTAGATCTGTTTTTCCCAAAAACACTGACTGGAACTGGACCTAAAGGAATGAGAAGCAACACAATACCATGCCTCTCGTTCTTACTTGTTTGAGCTCATGCAGAAGGATATCATGACTGATTTCAGACTAAACAGAGATCTCATTTTTCAAAGGCCACAGAGTTGCCATTAAATAAAATGAATTTTAGTCAGCAGTGTCTTGAGATTAATTTTAAATCTGTTAGTTTCATGAATGTCCCAAAGAGAGTAAATGAGACCCAATTAATCCAGCAACTGAACTAGATGAGGCATTGCTTCAACGATATTAGTAGATATACTAGTAATTTTGGTAAGGTATTATTATGTAAACAAGGCATTTTATGCTTCATATTTTAAGGATCTTTAAGCAAACCTAATTAGTATTCACATTTTCAAGAAAATCCTTGAAAAAAGAAGTTGCAAGCAAACAAATGAAGCCATGCCTCAGATAATATATGAATTGAAATCTTCTATATACAGTACAAACTCAGCTGTGCTTAACCAAATTGGCTTGTGAAGCTTTGAACAGATAGTCCTTGACTTACGACCACAATTGGGACAGAAATTTCTGTCGCTAAGCGATGTGGATGTAAAAGCAAGACGTCATGTGACTGCATCTGCAATCCTGGCAATTCCCCTTGCTGTCATTAAGTGAATTTCACTGGTCGTTAGTCAAGGACCCACCCCAACCCAAGCCATTCTGGGCTTGGTCCTTCTCAGCCCCAAGCCTCAGTAAGGTAAGGGATTGCCTCCAACTCCCCTTAATAAAGATAAGAAATTGCCCCTTCTTATCTTTATTTACTAATAAAGATAAGAAGGGGCTCTTATCTTTATTAGTAAATTTCTCACCAAGATTTAATATCTCCTGCATACCACCCCCTCCCCCCATGCACTTTTCAAATTAAAAATATGAAAATAAATTTCTGGAAATATTACTGAAGTATAAATATTGAATCCTTGATACAAAATTCAGAAAATGGAGGAAAATTATAGGGAAGAATGCTTATGGGGTTGGAAGGACAAAAATCAAAGTTTAATCTAAATTAATACCAGATCTCTGATATTTGCATAAATCATGCCCCCTCATTAGCCCTATTCCAGACATGATATTATGCACTCTTTCCTTGTTTGTCCTCTATGTACAAAACTGACAGAGGAAATATCTTACTATGTACCGAACAAAACTAAGAACCACACTCACAACTCTTCTGGCCATAGCCACTGTTGGAACGTGGATGTTAGAACACAGAATGTGGATTTTGACTGAAATTCAAAGCATTAATCCATGAAAGTGAGTAAGGTATTTTGTTGTTTGGGTGACAGGTAAGAAGGTGCCCCTTCTCCTTCCATGTAGAAATGTCAGCTGGGATAAGAGTGGAACCTTACTTTAAGAAATGGTGGTATGATAGCATCTGCTACCACATTTGAGGTAGTAGGCTAGTTAAGAAATCCCAAAATAGGCCAAACAGTACATATTTCTTTGAGCTTCAACAGAGGTAGAAAGCTAGGTCTGCCACTGCTCCTTCTCTCAGTGCTCAACTCATTCCACCTAATTATAGAATGTGCCTCTCTCTAAAGTGAGATTTCTTCTTCTTAAAATATTTTGGATAGATGTCTACCTGACACACTTATAAAAAGTTTCACATGCTCTCGAAGCAGCTTACTTTTCTGCTGAATATGATGTTAACATTTAACCTAAATCTGTCTTTGTGATTTGAAAGTTATATTGGCAGTTCTACTAAAATTATGGATCCAAATTCACAAAACAGGGATTTGCATTTTGAGTATACAGCAGTGTGTTGATGGGTTGCTCCTTCTCTTATTTTGTTGATGCAATACTTAATTATGTTTTTATCTTTAATTTATATAGCATTTAAAAAACACTAGTGTTTTATACTACATACAACATTTTGTTAGACCACTGTTTCTATTAAACATAGGACACTTGAATCATATTGGGCACCACCAATCTGTGAAGCTATACTTTTTAGTTTTTTGGCATTCATTAGTGTCATAAATATGTGTTCAATCAGTTGTCAACCATACTACTATTATGATGATAAGAATACCACCATTATGACAATTGCATATTTGACAGTAAATTATGTTTAGGCAGATAGGAATGGACTTTATTTTAATTTTTGCTACATCTATTTATGATCTGAAATTAAAAGAAAGCCTTTATAATTTTCTAGCATGCCACTGTATCATTTTGACCTCACTCTTTTCACACACCTTTGCCTGAAAGGTGTGTGAAAAGCATCACCAGGCCCTGTGAAAGCATCACCATGCCAGAAGTCAATGCTAGGCACTATTCCAATGAAGCTTGTGAAGACAAGGCAGACTGGTGCATCTCTTCCTGAAAACTGTGCCTCTGAAGCCTGAATTCTATTAATCTCATATCTCATTTCAAGTTGGCTTGTTTGCCAAAAGAACACTTTAACCTTGGAACTTCCTTCAGAGCTGATGCTGCTGTCAAAGAAAAGAAAAGAATAACAAGAAGACCCAACCATATCATTTTTTCAAGAACTACTGTATAGCTGACTGTGCTGTGAATGATGTGACTTAGAAGTCCAGCTGTGCAGAAGTGAGACTCGCCCCTCTTAAATGTGTTTTCATCCTATTTAGTTGTTTGCCAGTTTCTGTAAATGCTTATTTAAACTCCAGTGCACAGTGATGTGTTAGGGATGCATGGGAATTTCAAAAATCTCAGTCAAACTATCCAGCAGATATCTAACTGGCTTCTGTATACAACGATTACACCTCTGTAAAGATGACAGCAAGAAATCTAATATGTAACATTGTTCAGAGATGTATTGTTCAGTTCTTCAACTTTTTCAGCAGTCTTCCTAGTAATTTTCCTGTCACTTTAAAAAAAGCGCAATTTGGTAACAGCCTTTGGTGGAGTTTCCCAAGGATTGACATTGACAGGGATGATAGCTATGTAGCTTGGCTGTCTGTTCCTAACTCCAATTTAATATGGCTAGGTGAGTATCATGCAACGATGCTAAGGTAATAAGGTTTGCTCCATAAATGTGCAAGATAAAACACTTCACTTATTTAATAGGATTTCGTTCATCTTGTAGACTGTTTGAGAACATATTGCACTTTGAAAGGCTGTTTTAAAAGCTCTTTGAAATAAAATGGAATATTACCTATATTTGGGGCCTGCCATTCAAATGGTACTTTTCCAAAGGGTAGTGAAAGTTTATGTCACTGAAATACTTTCTTAGCTGAAACAAGATAGCAACTGTTTCCTTCAACTAGCTGCCCTCCACATACCACATTTCTGGAAGGCACCACATTAGGGAAGCTGAATTAAAAGCAAACTAAATGAAAGTTTGTTAAATTACTCATCACACTTTTGTCTTTAGCAATCCTGGAATTAAAGGTTACTACCGGATATTTGGAAAACTGTGATAAGTTCTATCCATTCACTCTATTCTACAGGCAGATCTACTGATACTCCATGTATGGTAGAATAATTCAATGTGTCTGAATAGCTGCTATCAAAGGTTGAAGGAGAATATCGGAGCCAAAGGTGCACACTCTATTTGCAAAGCTAGTGCTGGGAATAGAAGTAACTTTTTACAGACATTCAGGGTGGCTGCTGTTGACAGTCCAAGCAAAATGCTTTGGGATATGACATCTCTTGGCTACAACTTTACACAGAGAGAGAAAACAGGATTGGTAAAGCATTGAAAGACATTTGTATAGCTGACAATCTTTGAAATAAAATGTAAAGTCAGCCTGCAGAGTCTGCTCTAAATAGCCAATTTTGTTGAAAGGCGCCTGGACCACAAATTCTGGCAGTAAACAGACTATGATTCAAGAGTGTGGTATTATTGTTAAGGAAGGAGGAAAAAGATGAATGCTCAGGAGGAGGATTGGTGGAGACTAGTTTCAACTGCCAGCTGAAAAATTTTGCAGTCTTCTGGCATTTAAGTGGCACTTACTTACAGTTAAAACAGCCTAGGATGGATGTTGATTTTTAGCCAAAGTACGACCAAAATATTTCCATTCCATGTTTACAAAAGATTCCAAATGTGTGTTACCTATGGTACCCAGATTAGATCACCTACTTGAATAATCTCTAGTTGTGTTAGAGCTTTTAATATAACTAAGAACAGGAAAAGCCCATGGAGAAATGTTAATCAGAACTCTTAAAACCTAACATAGAATTATGGGTGCCAACTTTAAAAACGTATATACCTATGTTTTAGGCAAACATCTCAAAAGAATGACAGCTTTAAATTATCATTCTGTTTTATAAAAAGGGAAGGAAAAACAATCCTCCAGTTATAGATCAATACAATCTGCAGTCACTGTAGGCTTTTAAAATAAATTTGAGCTCATTTCTAGGGATAGGCTATGGAGAAAACTTGGATTATCTTCCATTCATAGGTGCTTGCTCATAATTACAGACTACTTGATAATACATGCTTTAGAAATAGGTGTGACCAGCAGGGTCAATGTTAGAAACTACTCTTATTCAGGAAAGGGTGAGGCAAGGGTGCTTATTGGCCTCCACAGTTCAACTTCTATATTGATTTCTTGGTTAAAAGGAATTCCTTGGTTAAACTAGATTGTCTTCTCCTTTTGTTGTTCCACACTCTGACTGCTGGTGAAGGGCCTTGTAAAATCTTAAGGATATAGCTGGGATTCTTTGGCATTTAATATAAACATGTCTTTATATATTAATTTGTGGATATTAATGTATATATAAGTATTTTCTGATTATCAAATGTTTAGTATTACTAACCCACAAGAAGTGTTTTTTTTAAAACTTACTATTGTTCAGGAGACCAATGCTATCTTAGATTTTGCTCTGAAAGACTTGACTGGTCTGATTGCCAACATTAATCCAGGTGCTGGTTATAATTACCATATAATCTGGTTGTTTGAGAAGCCTTTATCATACTGTGGCTTTCCATGTGATAGTCTTTGCATCTGATGCAAATGACAGCTGTTACTAAGAGAAAATAATTTAAGGAAGAGCTCAGATGGTGATGAAACCCAGCCAAGGTAACAAAAGGTTGGTGAACAGGACTGGAATATGACAAAATTTGGAGGGGAGAAGATATCAGGAAAGACAGGAAAAACAATCAGTAAATTCTTCAATTCTTTTCCAAGTCCCTGAATTTTCTCAATGAACATGGCTGCATGTGCGGGTTCTGTGCAGACAGTGAGACCTGAGAAAATTCAGGGGGGTTGGAAAAGTCTCCTAAATATCCAGGGAAAGGGAATCATGTGGAAGTCTCTATATGTAAAATTCAGGCATGTTTTTAATACTTTAAAAACAGACAACAAAGCATATTGTTTTAAATGTTTCACATGTACATGTAGCACAGAGACAGCACCCTGTCTCCTATCCTTGTCACCTTTAATCTGTATAACCTTTAAGTAAGCCAGAATTTCAAGATGTGCAATTCTGGATAAAGCTAACTAGTTGTTGTTCAGTCATTAAGTCGTGTCCGACTCTTCGTGATCCCATGAACCATATTGCGCCAGGCCTTCCTGTCCTTCATTGCCTCCCTGAGTTTGCTCAGTTTCATGCTCATTGCTTCAGTGATGCTATCTAACCATCTCATCCTCTGCCATCCTCTTCTCCTTTTGCCTTCAATCTTTCCCAGCATCAGGGTCTTTTCCAAAGAGTCCTCTCTTCGCATTAGGTGACCAAAGTATCTGAGCTTGAGCTTCATTATCAATCCTTCCAATGAGCAATCAGGGTTGATTTCCTTTAAGATTGACTGGTTTGACCTCTTAGCAGTCCAGGGGATTCTTAAGAGTCTTCTCCAGCACCACAGTTCAAAGGCATCAATTCTTCGGCGCTCAGCCTTCTTTATGGTCCAGCTCTCACAGCCATACATTGTCAGCTATGCAAATGTAAAATATATATCATTGTTCTGAAAGGAGATGGGAAATACATGCATAAGAAGTGAGCAAGAAAGAGAGAAACAAGATCTCTGTGCAACCCTCAGCACAGTCTAGTTTTCTAAGAACACTTAGAACACTGGAAATATGCTTGCCTTAAATGATTATGTCTGAGTTTTCTGTTGCATAGAAATTTAAAGCGGTAGATTAGAGTTAGACAGGATCTCTTCAGACTGCATGTGGCAACCTCTGTTTTCTGTCACCAGTGGCTAGAGCTAATGTATGCAGAATGATGCTGCTGATTCTTGCTCCAAACTGATAGGAAGAGTTTTAACAGATAGTGGATGTCCGATTTTTCATTGTTAATATGTACATGGTCCAATTATACTATATTGATTCAACACTATAATGGTTAAGATATTGGATTTGGGATTGGGAAGATTAAGCTTCAGGTCTCAGTCCGAGCACAAGATATTACTAAGTGTTTTTGTCATGTTTTCTCAGTCCAACCTATCTTACAGAGTTGCTGTCATGAATAAAGCAACCCCTGCATATGATGCTTTGAGAGGAAAGCAAGAAATACATGCAATAATAAAGAAAACCCAAATAGACCGTAGCCATAAAGATGTGAAAGGATTAGTCATCAGTCTCCTCTTCCACATCATATTTTTTTGTAAGCAAATACTGAATGGGAAAGTAGAGAACACACACATTATTGTCTACTGCCTGGAAATGGATCCTCTACTGATCTGTTACTGAGAAACACTCTACAGTTCAGGGAACAGCATTAAAGCAAGATGTTGGATTGGAGACATGGGTTTTATCAGTAGAATAGGAAGCTGAGTCTAAATCACATTGCATAAGAAGAGATAAGGTAACCAGTACGGCAATTCACAAACACACAAATTGCCTTGGTTATATAATTTACAGTAGCTGCTAGGTTTTCCACCAGGAACAAATTACTCCTTCTTCCCATCCGCAGAATGTTTAAATGCAAAAATTGTATTGGACGGATTGGTTCCCTGAGAAGAATAAATTGATTTCCTCTAGCCATAAGGTCATATCATTCACAAATATTTCCTATGTACTTGGGATAAGTGGACCTCTACATGTTCTGTGGACCTAACAGGACTATATTAAAGTAATGGTAAACATCCTAGAAACAAACGGTGGCAAATCACTTCTGCACTTTGCCAAGAAAATGACATAGAGATGCCCTTGAAATCAGAAAGAATCGAGCTCAATTGAAAGAAGACTTGGTTGGAAAAAGCTAGTTCTGTTGTCAGAAACACTAGCCACAGAGCTGGGAGGGAACTACCAAAGGAGGAAATAGATGATCTATGGTCTCTGTGATGCCATCCTGGAACATTGACAAAATATGAAGTGAACTAGAAATAGCTGAGCTGTTATCTTTATGATGTGTGTCCTGATGCAGTGTGTTTCTACACTTTCATATTACATGCCTCTAGGTCTCCCTCCAAACTACCATCACTGCCCTAGATAGAATGTATCAGTATTAAGAAATATTTATTCCAATGTTAGAAACAATTTCCTCTTATAGCTTTCTTAAATATCATAACAGAGTGATAGCTTATTTGCGTGATGGATCTGGCATCAGAAATGGGGATAATTGTGACTGAATTTTAGGATATAAAATTTGGTTTGCAAAATGTTTTCTGAGATTCCCATATTCATATGTAATGATAAACATCTGCAGCTGATACAGAGGCTCTGTCATTTCCCCCCCAAATTTCTCAGCATGCAAACAATTTTTCAGTTGTTTGTTACTGTAGAAGTCATGCTAGAACCCTAGTAGGCAAGTATCAGTCTTAAGAGATTTCCTTTGTAACTGTGATTTCATTTACTGAAACTAATATCCGCTGAGTGGAGCTAGGAGCAAAACCATGGCTTAGGCTGGGTCTCTCTGAATACATGCACAACCCTGAAATTTGTGGTCAGTACCAGATCCAAGCTTTAAAGTTCTTTAATGGAAATATGCCCAACTTCTTTTCCCACCTAATTTAGAGATGAGCATTTATTAGTTTTTGCTTGTCTTTGTTAGGCATTTTGGAAATCAGAAATTACTGCTTATCTATTGCAAATCACTTTCAGATCTTCTAGTAGATTTCACCAACAGCTTTGTGAAACTGTAGCACTTGGCTATTTTTTCACACAAGCTTCAAGTACATTTAATTTCTTGTTTCACTACCCCATCTTCCCGTGTTCAAAATATGTCATGTTGTTTGCTCCTCTTGCCAAAGATGAAGGCTAATAGCTGCATGGCTTATGTAGACTGTACTGTATTCCTATATACAGCACATTGATTCAGCATTTAGATTTTCAGCATAGTAGTCCAGCTATTAAGGCCTCTCTAATTCTCTGCAAGAATTGAAACAATCCTGTAAGTTCCATACTTGCAGGATCATTTGAATTCTCTCAAACTGCTGACATTTCAGAGAAGTCAATTGTTAATAAAGTATTAACAAGTATTACTTGTTAGTATTAATAAGTATTACAATAAGGAAGTATTACAATCTCAATCCTGCAAAAGAAAATATAGACATGAAGAAACACAGGTTATTTTCACGGAAGTTATTAATAACTTCTGGAAAGCTCGTTGGTGCCTTGTGTACATGTTTACTAGACCATGTATTTAGTAAAAACTAAATTTATTCTTCAAGAATTAATTATTGTGGTGGTAAATTTATGTCCTACGTGTATATACCACTGTGCTCCCAACTGCAATAAATAGCCAACTGTACCTGTAAAAACATAAATTGCTGTTTCAGAAAATGGAAACTATTTCAAGGAAGAAGAAACATTTGTAGTATAATTATTGTCAATAGCAAAATAGCAAAATATGGCAGAGTGTTGATGTACATAAAGGTCAGAAAAGTTTTCAGATAATTTAAGAAAATGATAAAAATCTATGCTTCTGCCTATGTGACCTAAGAACATCTTAGGTCTATGAAACTATGTTTGTTTTATTTTTTGTTAACAATTGCTTTAGAAGGAAAAAGTTTTGTAACCAAAAAACCATCCATTCCTATTTCTTGTGTGCTAGAACTGAGCATGCAAGGATGAATTTCAGTTCCTCTTTTTTTTCATAACATTTTATTCATCCAATTTTGGCATCATTTGAGAATTCTTTCCATGAGAATTCAGATCTATTTTCCTTTCTAAGTTCATTTTAATAATATTTATGCCAAACATCCATATTTTTGCAAGCATTTTCTCTCAATATAATGTTCTTTATCTCTTTCAAGAATACAAGTGTTGCGTATGTGCATATACTTCCTCTAATATATATACATATAGTTTTGTTCAATTTTTCTATTGCAGTTTGATTGCAACATTTGAGCAATCCAAGTTTCAAAATGTAACTGTTTCAATTCCTATATTGACTTGAATGTACAAAATTAGATAACTTCATTCAAATTGAAAACAACAGATGTTCCTACATCCCTAGTTGGAACTTTCTGTATAATTCAGTAGGGATGGAAACATAATTTGCACCTGGTCAGAATTCTTCAGTTGGGCTCTGTAGTACTTCAGAAATTGTTTGGGAAAGGTGTTTCAGAGTCTATCAGAGTATGAAAATAGCAGATTTCTGCAACTCTTTAAAATAGCCACATCATTTCTTGGGATCACATTGTCACATGATCCCAAGAGAAGATAGAGCTATACTGTGATCCTAGGAAAAGATGTGGCTACTTTAAAGAGTTATAGACATTGTGTTTGCAGCCCCATATTTTGAAATAACTTTTTGGATCTGAAATCAAAGCACTGCACAGCCCTATGTTTCATACTCTCACTGCATATATTTTAAGTCTGACAAAATGCAATAAATGTCTGGACAAAGAACAGGGAAGCCTCAGTATACATTAAACTCTGCATATATCTCAAGCCTTCTTATTCTATTTTTCCCTTACAGGGATGGAGGGAGGAAGCAAAGAGAAAAAAGAGAATTTTGAAAGGCAACACAGAGGTCTAGAAGTAGCTGTGAGTATTTCACTTTATGCCTTCTCAGCTATGAATCATTCTTTCTTTTTTCTTTTTTTTTATAGAGCTGCTATAGAGATAGGAGTTATTGATGAGGCAGCAGGAAGAGAGAGACTGATTAAAAACCTACTATGACCACAATTAATTACACATTGTTAAACTATAGAAGATAATTTATTGAGAACAGTTCACAAAGATAGACACAGCAGTGCAGCTGGCAGAGTCTTCCAGGTGTTAGTTAAATGTCAGTCTGATAGAAGAGGAAGAAGAGCTACAGATGAGCTTTGAAGTATTCATGACTCCTAGAACATCTGATGGGCAAACTCCAAAGCTATAAAACCTATACCTGCAACTACTACAACCCTGACTCGGAGACTCATGCTGAGATTGGCTCCCCACAGCAGCTTGCCATGATAAAATCATAGCTAATTCATTGCAGATGCTAAACCGATCATCTCCTGGTGATGAGAACAATGTTGGCAGTGCAAACACGTGGCCTTTGGCTTAACTAATTACTCCATTTGTTACCATGTTTACATTGTAGTATCTTGCAAATTAAGGTGGAGTTGCAGAATTTGGCAAGTTATGAAATAATCATAACTTGCCAAAGAAAATTTAAAGTTTTGCTGCAATACATCTTCCTACTCTCAGAAGAACATATTGGGAACAAGTGTCAATTCATTTGTCCTGATGACTTTCTGCTGTTTGTAGTGGTGTGCAAAATGTTTGAGTATGAAAGGTGTTGAGCTTAAAGGGTTGTTCTGGTTTGAAACAGGTCATTCTGATCATTCTGAACCTTTTTTTGAGCTTGCAATAGTGCAGTTACAAGCTTGAAACACACATTTTTACACACAAGGCAAATGCAACAGAAGAAAATCATATAAATCAGGGGTATGCAGTGTTTTGAGTGAGGGAGAGTCATAGTGGATGGGGTGACACAAAGCCATTTTATAGTGGATGGGGCTAGGATTTACCATTTTTTTTCCTGTTGGGCATCTTGGTTTTTTCCAATTAATGCCACCCCCAACAGCTAGGGACTGAGGGCTTATGAAGAAATTCCTGCTTTCAAATAGCACAGAATATTGCTATTTTTATTTTTATTATTATTTAGATTGATATCCTGCCTTTCTTCCAGGAGCTAAGCACTCCCTCTTTCAATTTTTTCCTACCACAAGGACACTCTGGGCTGAGTAATAGTATCTGAGAGTACATTTGACCATTGTACAACTCTGGTTTTCCACTGTTTTTGCCAATCACACCACTGAGGTTCACTGGCTGAGAAGGTTTTGAGGACTTCAAAAAAGACTGTGGGGCAAACAAATTAGCATGGTCAACGCAGGTCTCTTCCATACCCTCTTATAATTTCTTCCATTTCAGATATTCCTTTTTTTTGTTGTTGGCTTTTTTCTAACCTGCCTTTCTCTAAAGAGCTCAAGGCACAAACGTTCATGTTAATCATCAATCAATCCTTTGAGGAGACTTAGGTTAAAAGCCCTTGGTGAACCAGTGTATAAACAAGGGAATACTTTGTGATACCATGCATAAATGAATTTGTGTGACCCCTCATGAATAAAATTAAATAACAGAATTATTAAATAATAAAGCTTCTGTGATTGGTTGTTGTTTATGACAGGTGGTTAGGCCCATGGGCTTAGCCATTGCTGGAAACCTCTGGCCTTAAAAACATCAGTTATGATCTATCTGGTAATGAACATGAATATATTTGTTTGCTTGCTTCAAACCTGGACTCTCCTTATGAATCAATACGTGCTCAAGCTTCAGGTAACCCTGATACAGAACCTGTGTAATGCTGTTTCCAGCTTTGTACAGTATCTGGTGTCTTGACTTAGCATGATGCCTTGCTTTCTCTTCCTGCTTAGTGCTATCAATTTCTTGTTTTCACTCCTAAATAAGATTGTAACCTTTTGGCTTTTTAAGCATATGCCTCTTTTCTCTTTCTTTTGAGTGAGGTAGTTTTAGATTTAAGGATCTGTAAGAATTTTGTTTTCTATTTCCCTTACGCAATCCAAAGGCTTCACAGTTTTGGTGCACAGGCTTCATGATCAATGTGCACTTGCTCTTGTGTTAAACACATATATCCTGAACACAACTTAGTTGCACTTTAGAGCAAACTTCAATGCATTGTTCCTTCTGATTTGCTTTCAAACACCTTTGGGTTATAATGAGATTAGGCTTCTAGTTTTATGTATATTTTATCATAATGCCTAAAGCTATTGTTCTTTTTAAACGGTCCCACCTGAAAGGCCGGTGGTGTTGGTAAGATAAAAGGAGGCATTTCAGCTCAATGTAGAGAAGTTTTTCCTTCAGCTGAGGGAGAAAGATGTTGTTAGAGCCTGAAGAGTTGAGCAGAGATAAAGCTGAAAGTTAGTCAAGAAATTGAAAAGCCAGAGGAAAACAGAAGCCTGGCTGAGCTTGACTGAAGGTGCAACAACCGGTAACAGAAGACAGGCAGTATCAGAGCCAGGAAGAGGCTGAACAGCAATGAATACAGGAAAGGCAAGATGGGAATATATGGGAGAGGCTTATCTAGCAGCTGAGTATGTGAGTCATGTAGTCCACCAAAGAGGTCTAGTGGTAGAGAGGAGCTGCAAGGTAAGATAGGATAAGCCTGGCTTATCCTATTCTCCCACCATGGTAGGACCCTAAGGGTAGAGCTTTCACTGGGCCCAGATGGCCCCAATAAAACTTTTGTTGCCCCAAAGGCTAAGTCCTAGTAATTTCACAGAATAGCTACAGGGGCCCCAAATTTAACAGGCAAAGGAGGGAAAGACAGTTTATGGAAAGATTGTGCCACCAGCCTGCCAATAAATTGCCTAGTGTATAGCAATTGTCACTCTGCCTGCCTGTGTTTGATACCAACTTAAGTCAAACCTATGACCTTTAAAATACACTTGTGTATTTGTGTTTCCTCTTTCTTCTAACCTGCTGATAGTAATCTAAGTGGAACATGAAACTTCATGGTATTCCCTTTGGGTCAACATGTTCTGTACATCTGGAAAGAGTTAAATTTTCCTTTGTATGTACCAAGTTAATTGTAACTATTATTAACTCTGATCTGTTAATGTATCTGATCATGTGCATTGTTACGTCATGGTGAAGTGTAACAGAGGCGCAGTGTGCTGTAACTCAGGCAACGGTATATGTTCTATGTTGGTGGGAGTATTTTGGAAAGGTTATAATTATTGGATCTTTGACATCCAGTCAAGTTAGTTTCTCCTGGCCCTGGTTGGAGAAGTTGTCATAATGCACATTGTTAGTTTGTTTTTTGCCTATAACTGTTCGTAAGGAGGATATGTAAATAACATCCTGCATAGCCCATATGATCATAGCAAGGTTTTTCTGCATTATTAATCAGTAAAGTTTTAAAGAAGTAATATGTATTTATTTGTCTTTGTGTATCTTATTAATGGTATTGAAATTTAGCAAACATATGTAATATTCAAATGTATTTCCTGAAGCATAGCTTCTGGGCAAGGCCACAGCTGACAGGCAGCTAGTGGGAAAATGGTTGCATAAATTCCTACATCATCTCTCAATATTTTCTCTAAGCCAGTGTTTCTTAGCAACACTGCTAAGCAGTGTGCAGCACACTAACTTAGCAGTGTGTAGACTTCAGTTCCCAGAATAGGCTGGGGAATTCTGGGAACTGAAGTCCACATTTCTTAAAGTTGCTGTGATTGAGAAGCACTGCTCTAAGCTTTCCTTGGGTAGGTTCACTGCAAGCTTTGTCAGGCAAAGTGAGAGTAAATTTTGATAGCACACTTGCTTTGCCTGTGCAAAACTATCAGCTCTGGATTTTTTCTTGTGACCCCTCTCTAAGTTGCTCACAATTCCCTGGGAGCTGTACTAAACCATAATATGGTTTGTTTGGTTTTGGCTTAGCATGATAACTGAGCCTGGACAGTTTTAGTTCATTCAGTAAAACCTGGCTTAGCATGATAAATTCCATGACATGGTTGCGCAGATGGTAGGGCCTAGGGACAGATGGATATAAAGGCTTATCTCTGAATCTCACTGCCTCAAACAGCTAAACACCAAATCATGGCCAGTGTTTTTGCATTAGTATATTTATGTACTGGGAAATGACAAAAACACAATCCAGCAAAGCTTATGTAGCAAAATAGCTGCATAAGCTGAATCTGTAATGAACCCAAATGTCTACAAGCTCAGAAAAGGTGTCTATTTTGTTGGTGCTCTAATGGATTACCTGTGTTGGAAATTAATTAGGACCAGTACTGTAAGCTTATCGGGGAAGACCTCAGCTCCTCCCTTGTCCTGACCCTTCTCTATCCCTTTTTTGGTGGGGTGGCTCTTCTGCTGGCAAAACTGTATTTTGCTGGGCAGCTTTCTTCATAGGCAAAAAAAAAAAAAAAAAGTTTCACCTATCAGAAATCTACATGACCACTTAGAATTTCTCCTGAAGTGTATCATCTTCTGGACCTAAATATCAAACATGTTTTGGTGTTCAAGTTAGCATTTTGAAAGACTCTAAGAGTCCGCTGCAAAAATAGGGATTATCTGCTAAACATGAAAGTCGGCTTTGCCTGCTCTTGCAGCCTTTATTAAATATTTTTAAATAGCTAAAAAAAAAAAAGAATAATAAAGGGCCTACATGACAGAATTCTTCAGGGCATCTTATGATTGCCTTGCAATAAAACTAATTAGAATGTTTTACAAGATAAGAGTACCAAGTTAAAGTACCGATTTACAGACAATGCATACATCAGGAATCTTCATAAGAAAGGCTGACATTTTCCCCAAAACTGCTTTAAAATGATAAGATGTAAACAGGTTTCCAGGGCTTTGCCTGGTTCATGCCACCAAAGGGAAGTTCACTGCTAATCCCAAAGACTGGGGTCTGCTGTTCCTAGGCTGTGCTGTTGCAAAGTCCACTTTGTGATCACGTGGAATGACAAAATTGAGGAAAAGCACTAGCATCTTTCACTGGTCTTGCACTTTCCCACTGGAAACTTGTATGGGTTGTGCCCGTGGAAAACAGTGCACATACGGGCAGTAGGCACAGAGACAAGAAAAAACTGGAGTCACTCAGAAGACCATTGAAAGCATTTATTTTTATCTTCCTGGCCAAAATTAAGTTGCTTTGTTGCACTGAAATCTGAAATCAAAACTCTGATCCATTAATAGCTTTTTCTAGTCTATCTGTGAATTTTAGCAGTTGTAACCTAATGTATCTGGAACCACCAAATTGTGGAAAGCTGATCCGTAACGTCCATTTCCACTCTGGTGATTTATAGATTTTATAATGTTACCAGGCTATTGGTATGGCTATGTAAAACCTGTCTTCATTGGTGATATATTGCTATAGTGAGGGCTGGAGGTTGCTATAAGGTGCTATAAATCCCTACCATTGAAATGGCTAATAATAGTTTAAAAAAGCAAAACTCATCTATTATGGTTCACTAGTCATATAATTTCATCCCTAGATTGCTCCCGCTAGCTTGTGCTGGTATTTTAATTATGTAGCCAAAAGACAATTATCAATATCAACTGGGGAATTTTGGGTTATGATTCACAGCCATCCTATCCCAGCATATGTTTTAAAATATGGAATGTATTAAATCTTCTTAGCTGTTTGTGCTTATTTTTCTTGGGAATTTTTTTTTTAAAAATACATGTGTAAATATCTAAGGTATGTGAGATTTTCAGATGGTAGGGAAAAACAAAGAAGAGTGGCTGCTATTATCTATGATTTGTTACAGCCTTTCAGAGGTTCTGTTCCACAGATAACTGAATGTGAGGTGCTCTGGTTGAAGATGTGCTTAAGGGAACAATTGAGATTGCTGCTGGTATACCATCCTCCCTGCCACCCAGCACCGATTAAAAAAACCCAGACATTTCTATTGTAGTTCATGTGTACAACTGCTCTTTGAACATAGATTTTCCTCATGCTTTGTGAAGTGTCATAAGACAGTGGTAGTATAGAGAAGATCTTAGAGTAATTTCATATCTTGTGTTGAAAATGATCTGATGGCATATGATGGAAAGATTCCCACTGTCTAAAAAAGGTCAGAGCAGACAATAGTCCAACTATCCTATCCTGTGCAAGGTAGGATTTTCCTGTATACATCTAATGCTAACGTATACTTATAAATATTTCCTCAAGATACCTCGATAGAGTGATTCTTCTGCTCTATCTGTCACTGATGTCCCATATACCATGAATGTTAAGTTTTCTTTAACAATAGTAAGAACTCCTTCATGTTGTTGTAATCCTACTCTACATAGTTTTAGCAATAATTATATGAAAATCTATGACTATGGGGGTAAATCTGGTCATGCTTTAGCTATATAGTTAGCATCTTTTCTTCCCAAGATATTGGGACATTATTAGCCCTTCTGGTAATTATCTGTAGAATTCACATAGCTGGTTGTAATAACAGTGAAGCATTGTCAAATATGCTTCAAAACTAATTTGAAAAAGTACTTGGATCTTGAACTAATGCAGCACTTCTCTGCTGTTCATTTAAAAAGTCTGACATTTTTCAGGCTTCCACCCAAACTTAAAAAAAGAAGTTGCACCTTTAAGGAATCCACTCATTAAAGTTAATTCAACTCTTAGAGGAGTGTCACCTTTTTTTCAGACTTGTATGGTAGCCTGAAAAATATCAGGCTTTTCCTGAATAGCAGATTTGCTGTGCTTGAGCGAGATTCAGAACACCATTTCCTAACCATTTTTGAAGTGTACAGAACCTTATTGTTGCATATCTAGTATTAGACAACAGGTTAATTTAATCAAGCAAGCATAATGAATGCCATATAATGATCCTAAACAAGGTATTTAAGTTAGTTGAAAGGAAATTCTGTATGTGAGCTGTTAATTGACATTTTGTACAAAAAACTCTTAATGGCAGAAAGTGAAGAAGAACTAAAGAGCCTCTTGATGAGGGTGAAAGAGGAGAGTGCGAAAGCTGGCTTGAAACTCAACATTAAAAAAACTAAGATCATGGCATCTGGACCCATCAATTCCTGGCAAATAGAAGGGGTAGAAATGGAAGCAGTAACAGACTTCATTTATTTGGGCTCCAAGATCACCGCAGATGGAGACTGCAGCCATGAAATTAAAAGACGCTTGCTCCTTGGGAGGAAAGCTATGGCAAGCCTAGATAGCATATTAAAAAGCAGAGACGTCACCTTGCCGACAAAGATCCGCATAGTCAAAGCTATGGTTTTTCCAGTAGTAATGTATGGCTGTGAGAGCTGGACCATAAAGAAGGCTGGGCACCGAAGAATTGATGCCTTTGAACTGTGGTGCTGGAGAAGACTCTTGAGAGTCCCCTGGACTGCTAGGAGGTCAAACCAGTCAATCTTAAAGGAAATCAACCCTGATTGCTCATTGGAAGGATCGATGATGAAGCTCAAGCTCAGATACTTTGGTCACCTAATGCGAAGAGAGATCTCTTTGGAGAAGACCCTGATGCTGGGAAAGATTGAAGGCAAAAGGAGAAGAGGACGGCAGAGGATGAGATGGTTAGATAGCATCACTGAAGCAATGAGCATGAAACTGAGCAAACTCAGGGAGGCAGTGAAGGACAGGAAGGCCTGGCGCAATATGGTTCATGGGGTCACGAAGAGTCGGACATGACTTAACGACTAAACAACAAAACAACAACAAAAAACTCTAGTAACATTAGTAAATGTATGAGTATATTTAAACTGTTAGAGAAAATGAAAAGCCAGTGTGGTATAGTGGTTAAGATGCTGGACTAGGAGTGGAAGACGCAGGAAATGCTCTTTCCCTGGGGATGGAAACTGGCTGGGTGACTTTGATCCAGTCACTCTCTCTCAGCCCTAGACTGCACAATTGAAAAACATCTATCTACCAACTTGTGCTGGACCAGTGTGATAGATTACAATGCAGAACTTTCAGTGACGAGTCCTTTATCCTACAGCAGATTGATCTAGGCTGATATTAAGATCCCCCCCTCTCCCTCCAAATAATGACCCTCAATGTTATTTCAGGGTCATTATGGCTGAGAAGAGGGAAGGCAAGTAGTGGAGTGGGAGTTAGAATGGAAAATGAGTTTGTGCTTCCTGTTCTTGTTAAAAATTGATCTGCCCAACGAGGAGCTATGCAAAATTTATTTGAGATGACAATAGAAAATCCTAGGCAAGAGGAGCTACAGGTTTCATTCTGTTCACTTAATTGCATCGAAGTTAACAAAATTCAGAACACTTCTGCCTAATATAATTCTCTTTTGGTTAGGAGTTATCTATTAAATGTATCTAACACAATGTCATTTGCACAACATTTGTCGAACCTATGTAACACAATCCAATCATTGTTAATTGTTATATCTCAGTATAAGGGTTGTATCTCAATATAAGTTTGAACGTTTAATTGTACATTTTAAAGGGATTCTTTATGGACCTGCAGTTTTGGGGTAAGGTAGTTCATCTGCTCATCTATTTCTTAGGTCTTATGAACATTCTAGTTGCTTCCTTTCTTGAGGCACTCAACAAGCAGCCTCTTCTTATTCTTGTGGCAACTTCCATAAGCATTCTGACCTGTAAAGCGCTTCATTTCCTCTCTTGCTAGCTCTTCCACAGCAGCTAAGTACAGCCCAGGAAGTGGTAAAAATGGATAACACCTTTTCATTAGGATTAATTATCAGAAAAGTGAAAATATATTTTTCATTGTGGGAACTAAGCTCCTTTGAAACAGCTTGATTCATACTTTTGAAAGAAAATTAAATAAAAACACATGTCAGTTTTTGATCTTAGGATTCCTGTTTTCAATTTATGATTAATACAGCTGCTGCACTATCGCATTCAACTGGCAATTGATTAGACTTGAAAAAGCAAGATTAAAACTTGGTTACATTAAGTTTTTGTTGCCATTTCATCTATGATGGAACCAAAACTCCTTACATTTTACAATCATTCACAGTTTCACTGAGAAGGCTTGGCATTTAGTACTATGGATTATTTCTAAAGTTATGAATGTTTGTTCTGTAAACTTCCTAAGCTTACGCAACAATAACTTTTTTGTAGCTGCTTAATAAGGAACTTCATGCTGCATTCCTGAGATGAGAAAACTTTGTAAAATGCATCATGCAATGTGAGGGTCAAACATAGGATAGGATAAGGACTTTCTTGCAAGCTCCACCCTATAAATATCCCAGAGTGTGAGCTTGTCTCTAATGAACTTTGGAACTGAATTTGCAACTTCCCTTCAAATTCTACCATCAAAATGTGAAAATCTATAGACGAGCTTGATAATTGTAATCATATGTGGGAAAGACCTTGGGATACCGGGTCCAGAGGTGCTGCCTAGGGAACGGTCAGATAAGACAGAATAGCCTGCAGCTGGATAGTGGACAGGGCAAGAGGCTCAGAAGAAACCCTCCCTAATTTTTCAGGGTGTAAAGGAGACGGGGAGAATTGTACTTTCAGACTTGCGAGTTTCTATTAATGTAGACTTACAATAAAGTAGAATTAGCTCATCTGGCCATGTTTCCTGTCTGGTCTACCTGGTCAGGCTGATAGTAACTGAGGATGCTGGGTTTGTGCTTGAATTCATGTCTTTTCTATTTTAACCGTCAGCAGGCAAGTTGAATAAAGACAAGGCCAGACAGATGAAAAGATGCAACTACAGAGTTTATCCTTCAGTTCACATATTTCAGTTGTCATTTCTTGGCATAGGGTAAATAGTGTCATTATTAAATATTAGCTAGAGCAGTGTTTCTGAACCTTAGTAACTTTAAGATGTATGAACTTTAACTCCCAGAATTCCCCAGCCAGCTTGTTGGGAGTTGAAGTCCATGCACATTAAAGTTGCAAAGGCTAATAAACATGGGGCTAGAGACTATTTTGGGGAGGGAGTCTTATGTGTTGTAGTCATTAATTTCAACTGCATTCCAACTGCTTCATGCAATACATAGGCAATTTACCCAGAAGCTAGACATGGGAAATCATACTCTATGCTAGGGTACAGATGCACTGTTAAACTGTACAATCTTAAGAGATTTTAAGCCCTGTTTGCTATAAGATTGCTTTCTCTACCTTCTAGTTATGTGGCAGTGGTCAAGGAGGTTACCATGGAGATGGATATGTAAATACACACCTCTTTGGCATGTATTTGCAGTTTTCAATTTGTGAATGTCGAATACTTCATGTCAGTTGGTGTGTAAGTGCTGAAGAATCATAAGCTGATGCTGAATAAAAGGAGAAACAATTTCTCAGAGGTAATATAATTTGTTTATGAGAAATTGTTATTAATCAGCAATGATTTGAGGCACATGATCCAGTATACGAGGTTAGTTCTATTCACATCATTTGGTCTGAAAATATTTCACATTAAAGTATTCAGAATACAGTTGCAAAGAAGCAAATGTCCTCATCTTGTTAAAGGCATGTATATGACCAAAAATCTTACATTTTGACATTTGAAGGATGAAGGCCATCACTGACATGGATTCTTGGAATTTCTCAATTTTCTACATATACCTGGCTTCTGGTTTTGTCAAATAACTCTATGTCAAACATGAGTTTTGGATAACTTGAATAAATATGCTGTATGAGCCAAAATAATACAACAAAGCAATACTTGAACCTATGCATTACTGTTATGTTCTTTTTTTTTTTTTTTTAAAGTAGGAGCATAGAAATAGTAATTGGATCTTGGATAGCAACGTGTTCACAGGATTCAAAAAAGGGAACTCTTGACAGCACTGGTTGGTTTTCTTCCCTGACCAGCAGTTCCTCCTAAATCTTTCTACAGAGCTTCTGCAATTCTGCAGCCATTTCCCATCCCAACAGATACCGAGTTAATACTGTGCCAAAATTGGTTTGTCAACATTCAGAAAGATTTCTTTTTCTGTCAAGGTGATGTCTGTTTTTCCACCTCATTCTAAGGGTGGGTTAGAATTCTTCAGGCAGGTGTTTTGAGCTCAATTTATTGTTACGACGAGGTGGATAGTGTCGCTTTCTGCTAGACTTCTTTCTATCGTTCTGCAGCCTCCTGGATGCCCATGCTTTCTAACATGGGAAAAACCCTGCTGGAAAGATAATTATGTAATGAAAAGTAAGAATCTCTCACACCCCCATTTCAGCCACGGCACTGCTGAAATGCATGCAAGAATCCCACCTCACCCACCCATGAGCATTTACTGGAACTGCAAACTTTTGAAAAGTAATTTCTTTCCCATCAGACTGAATGAGGATGGCTAAATAAACCAGAAGACATGCTCAGTGCAACACAATACTGAGCATGAAGATGGAAATATGGTGGTGTACGGGGATGGCTGCAGAGGGCTGTAACTCAGGAAGAAAATATACATTACATGCAAATGATTTCACCTTCAGTCAATTTCTAGGCAGGACTAAAATGTTGGAGAGCCCCTGGCAGTTAAAGTAGAAGCTGGGCTAGATAGATGGACTAATGGGCTCACTATAAGGCAGTTTCATTTGTGACTTGAAAGGAGTTGCAAGTACAATCAGGAGGTCCTGTCTGTAATGGACCTCTTCAAGAGGTCAGTCTCTAATTCATAAAGACACAGAGCACTGCCTTCAGGGGGGAAAAAAAAAGACTGTCACCAACCTTCCTGATACTGTATGTGAGTCAGTGGGTTCATAATGGATGAATCAGCCAATATTTCCCCCCATGCAACCTATAGAGTAGTTCTCTCTCTCTCTCTCATATTTCTTACTGTGTAGAAAATGTATAAGAGATATAGCAGACATTATTTTGGAGTATGTGATACTCATGTTCTCTGTCCTGCCAGATTCTAGGTGCAAGCACAGGAAATCTGAGGAAAGCCAGCATACAGAATTTGTGTTATGAATCTGTTGCATAGGTGTGGCAGCAAATGGATTGGGTAAGGGAGCATAATTGCTATTTACATGGACAGTCATGCTTGAGCACAGTAAAATTAAAGTCCCTGTTATTGATCTGTTTAGGCTTCAGCAGCTCATATATCAGTGTCCAGTTTTGGTGGACCACTTGCTGCCAGACTACCATACAGTAGGTGAAAAAACTAATTTGCAGCTTGCTGGAAGGAGGCAAATCATGGCTTGTAACACAGAAGTGTCCATCTTATTGCAAAAGGCCCTACATGAGAAAAGAGAGAAACAGTACTAACATATCTGTGATCTTGGAAGCATGTACTAGTTCACTAAATTCCCATTCTCCTTCCTTTTGAATTAATTAGAAAAAACATTCAAAATACTTTGTGCATATGCAAATAAGGAAGCACGATCACAGCCTACAAGCACTTATGCAGTGTCCCAATAATAGACAGATGATGTCTTTGATTTCATTGTTAAAAATGGCCACTATCAGAAAAATTAAGTGTAGCTATATAATGTGTATGAATTATAATAAATTCTCACACTTCCCAGCTCCAGGGAGAGATTCAGCAAGGTTTTGCTTCTTTTCTGTTTATGTCCTTAATACATTTTTGAGCTTCTTGCTAATTCTGCAAAATAAATGTGGCTTCTCTCCTGCTTCTGATATTTGTAGTACATATTTTTTCCAATGGACATCAGGCTGAGGAAGCAAAGTTGGATTGACCTGGAGCAGATTCAGAGTGGAGTTCATATCCTCCTAAACCAAGGTCTCCATCATAGATGTTTTCTTTGCCAGCAGGATGGGGTGTATCTGTTCTGTTCTGTGCTGGCACAGGAAAGACGTCCGAAGCATCATAATTCAGGGTCAGTTCATCATTATTGACAATAAAGTCCCCATCTTCATCCTTCAGTTGCTCCTAGGCATTTTTGTCATAAAGAATAGGGAAATAAAAAACATTTGCTCACCAATGGCACAAATATGAGACAATTCTATATATTAAATAGATATCCCTATTTCTTAAGTTTAGAACATCACACAGAATTTTAATATTTAAAAAGTAATTAAAATTTACTTCATATAAAGTTACTCAAAATATAAAAATTGTCTCCTGAACTCAGGACCTTCTTGTCCCTGTGGAAGCAAAGCGCACATGTGTCTGTCTATATAGATCAGAGATGTGCAACTTCCATCTCTGAGTCTAATTTGAAAAGCTCCCTGCAAGATTACTAAGAACTTTATGTCCCTTCCACATAATGTGTTGCTTGAAAAAGAGGAAGCTAGAGAAATAATATCAGATAAAGATAGATGGAGAGATAGAGGGACAGAAAGAAGAGTCAGTGTGACAAAGTGTGTCTCCATTTAGTTTGACTTTGGCCACCCCATTGTTTACATCAGCCCATTCAACATGTGCCCCTTAGAGATTACTCTGGGGACAATATGGCTGTTGACTGAAAAATGTTGCTCATTCTTGAAACAGATTCATAGAAGGGGGACCCATGCATACAAGTGATCTAAGTAATCATTTCACAATGCTGAACCTCCAACGGTTGGAGAGATGTACAAATCAAGCTGCCATTCCTACTGAAGTAAATTGGGAAGGTTGTAAATCCAGGAACTCTCTATATACACTGGTATCTACAGTATATGTCTCACTGGAATATAGATTAAGTCCTGAGTCCAAGGCATAATTTGTTTATGGTTGATCCAAACTAGTAAGAGTGTGAAGTTTCCTGGCTTATGGACTAAAGTAGAATGCCTGAAAAAAATGGTAATCAGACTTAGCTGTCATCATAACTGGTTCTACACACGTTTTCAACTTCTTACACCAAGCAGAAGTATTTTAAATTCCTGCATGTATTAGTCTTGGGGATTTTCTTCATGGCTGCATTAAAGTGCAACCCAGCAGTCCCTGAGCCAGCAAAAAAGTATTCCAGCATAAATTTTGCTGCTTCAATGGTCAAGGCCTATTCTGTATCAGTAATGCAACTGGCAGGAGGTGCTGCCCTTATAGATTTAATGCAGAATAACTTGAGGAAAGATATTGGTGAATCCACAAATTTCTCTGTTTAACAAAGATGGGGATGGTAATGGGGATGAGATGAGTTTTGGCAGATGGCTAAACCAATAGATTTAGCCATCTGTCAAAACCTGGTACCAAGAAAGCTGCTCTGTAGATGAGAGGGGCTCATCAATAAAGTAGGAGAAGCTCTCCTTCTTTACTGGGCAGTTTTCTTCCACCAGATAGATCAGTTGTTGAAGCTGCACTGATTCACAGGGTGACAGACAGACAGAAGATTCCATAAATTAGGATAGAGACCCTATTTCAATGGGCAGCCCTCTCCATCTGATGACCTACAAAGTTGCCCAGGTTGCCCAGTAAAGCAGGATGGTCCTACTTTGCAAGATTCCAAACTCATCCCACAAATCAGGTATTGTTTAAGGCTTGGTGGGTAAAGAGTAGTCACACTAGATTCTCCTGCTGCCCTTGTCTTTCAGAAGAACACTTAACCCATGCTTAAAAACAACTCTAAAAATTGCTGATGGGAATGAGGTCTGCTGGTTGCAAGCTTTTCTACTACACTGAGCAGCTATTCATCTCCATGGGTGTTAGCTGTTTCTCAAGTTATTTTTAAAATGGCTTTAGTGTTTTTCTGAAAGAATCTAAAGAGTTCAAAAGAGCACTTCTAAAGTCACCATAACAGAGGTGAGCTTAATTTTAAGAAGACTTTAATGGTACAATAATGGAACAGAGTTACTTTGTATGTGTTTTAGTATATTACCAATCTAAATATGCTCAAATCTATTCAATTCAGATTGGAAACATAAGTTTTGTTATGTGAAGTGACCAGAAAAAAACAGAAACAGAACTAGATCTTTTAGTCTGGGGAAATGATGGAGGAAAGATCCCATATTATGTTAATTGAATCACAAAACTTTGAGTATCAGATTGAGGTATAATGAAAGCTGTATAATACATCCTGTCAAAAATATTGAAACATTGTACATGTGAAATTGCATACTTACCCCATAGGCTCTAGGGCTAGTCAGCAACCTAGCTACAGGATTACACCATTCTGGTAAAGTTGTAGTAAGTGGTGGGCCAGCATGGGTGAGGATGGGCTTTAAATATCTGTGAAATCTGTTAAGGTCTATTTCCATATGTATGCACACCTGATGCTATTAGGCCCTGCAATCATAGCAATGTATAAATATATAATAGCAATGTAATGTATAAAACATCAGACATGGAAAGTTATTATTAACATTAAAAAAAAAAAGAAAATAGCATATTTTAGTTTGTTTTTACAAGCTATGCTGGATATAATTTTTCATCTTTGCTGCAGGATTTGTTTCAGCTGTATATATGATTTATAATCAAGCTATGCAAATCAATAAATAGATAAAGCAAATTTCTAAAGATGTCTGTTATAAACTTAGAATGATGGAAAAACATCAGAATACATCTGTGAACCAATATTATCTTAAACATGCTCATTAATGTTCATCATCATTATAACAGAAGAATAGCATAAAAAAATCTAGAAAACTGTATAGGTTCACATTTGATAATGAGTCATAGTTTCTTTAACCATGGTTTGTTGACTATGCTTTGGTGGCCTGGTTTGCACATAAAACTAAGCCATAAGTATTGGTTCACATATTTTGCTAAGCTCAAATAAACCACGTTATGGTTTAATGTTATATGTGAGCGAGGTCTATATATGCTTCATTCCATCACATTTCTAAAAGGGCAAAAACAGGAACTCTGTCTAGGTGTTATGAAGAAATGTGTAACTTACGATATGAGTCAGAGATCTCCTCTGTAAAATCATGCTGGCAATGTCAGAAAAAACTAGTCTCCATGAGAACAGCAGAGTTGTCTGGACTTCATGTCCAGTGCTACATCTGCAAAGTCTTCCACACAAACCTGAATTTTGTGTGAACTATCAGGATTTTAGCCCCATGTGAAAGCTTTCACATGTATGCCACTATGTGCTCACTGCTCAGTGTTACTCACATACTGAGTTGTACCCTTTTTAGTAAGATCTGAATTGGCCTATTTATTTATTTAATTTTTTCATTACAAAAAGAAGAAAAAATACATAAAAGCTATTTAATAAAAAAGTGGAAAAAATAACAAAGAAAAAAGTGTTAATATATCATTATAACAATAAAAAATTTCAATTCTATATATGCTAATCTAATACAAATATTATTCAAGTACATATATATTTCTAATAGATTTATATGATTATCATGTTTTTTTTAACCTACAATATTTTGTATAAATGAGTCCCATATTTCATTATACTTTCCATACAAAATCTATGTCTAGAGGCAATCTGCTCATAAGTGGCAAGTGCAATCAGGTCTTCAACCCATTGAATAAGTGGGGCCATACATTTATCTTTCCAATGTTGCAATATCAGTCTTTTAGGGGCACGAAGGGCACGAAGAATCCATTTACGTTGTCCAGATGTCAAATTCCACGTACTAGGTATATAGTTCAAAAGAATATTATCCTCTGAAAAATCTAACTTTTGTTGCACAATCATATTTATATAGTCCACTACTTTCCCACCAAACTTAATAAGCATAGGATGTTGTAAAAACATATGTTTTAAAGAGGCATTGTCCAATTACATCTCCAACAAAACACTGTTTTGGGGCTATTAATAGATATAATCTAGATCAACCTTCCCAAAACTGGTGCCCTCCAGATGCCTTAGATTCCATTTTCCTTATTATTATTATTTTTTGAGAATTATTAAGGTGAAGTCATATATGCATGTGCAACTGAGTGTTAAATGACTCTACTTGTCCCTTTGGGGCAAGGGAATAGGAGAAACCTTAAAATTTGGGGTAATGTGTTGTCAGCCCTTTGAAGTAGGCTAGGCCAGGAAACAGGAGCCTCAGAGGTTTGGGAAATACTTTTTACTGTTGTAGGATAAAAGTACAGAATCTTGAAAGCCTGTCAGAGTTTCTTTCTCCTACATCTTATACCAAACAAAATCAAAGCGGAGTTATTTTGAATTTCTTTCTCATGCTTTCTTCTTTCCTGGGACTGAGTAATCTTTTTTGAACCTCTTCCTCCCTTAATGATTCACTCATCCCTTCCCCATTGCCAGATCCAGTTTTAGATTCCATGGTGTGCTTTTAGCACCAGTATTTTATTCTTCTCTCTCTCTTTTTTAAAAGTGCAATTAGTGACTAAGGTGACTAGTGGCCAAGTGAGCTGTTACATTTCCCTCTCAGTGGACTCATGATATGTTATAACACAGCATTATTCCAGATAAACTATTGAAAAAGAAATGAGAGCCACCAGCTGGGATACGGTAGCCAGCTAGGACATAAATCACTATATTTATTGCCACATGAGTGGTGGGTTAATTAACTTAATTCCAGAAGGCATCCTATGTATGAACATTCTCAGATTTTCTTTCTATCATTGAATATGTATTTTTCTTTCCCTCCCTTTCTTCTTCCCCTCTTTTTCTGAATGTGGAGCAATACTGAGATGATGATGATGATGATGATGATGATGATGATGATGATGATGATGATGGATGGAGGAGTTCCCTAAGAGGATTGCTAATAAAATGAAAGCTCTAGAGTTCTTGGCTGTTTCTATAAATTGGATAATTGGATTATGCAAGCAGTTATTAACAGTAGCTCCCTGAAGTCTCAGGCAGCAATCTTTTCTACCTCTGTATATGAGACTTTAGCAGAAATTTTGAGTATTGAACAGGAAATCTCCTGCTATCCCAAATGCACTAATATCTGATCCAGGGATTGTGCAATATGTAAGATAAGATGCAAATTATTCCTTGATGTTGTAGGTAGTAAATGGCACACATTGAAGCTATTGCTTGTTTATCTAACCCTAACATGCCACCATTAGCAAGCCTGGACTATCAAGCAACACGGGGAATTTATTAAGTCCAAAACTCTGAGCAGAAATGTTATTAGAAAACCGGTGGAATCCAGTCAGAGTATGTACTGTATACAGCAAACTAGTTGAGTGGACTATTTTCATCTGTGATGCCCTGAAAAGATGCCCCATAGAAAAGTGCATGCTAGTCCTTAAATAATCATGATTATTGAAGATGCAGTTTGTCTGAACCATTTTGCATAAAAGAAATAAATGGCTAGTGATAGTCATGAATCTTCTACTTCCTTTGAAGTACCCATTCAGCAAATCAATACTCCTTTTTCCTTGTCACAAGGCAAATGTATTTTATAAAATGTTAAGTAACTTTATAGCTGGCAAGGAGTTTGAGTGTTAAGTCATTTTAAGCAATGCACTCTTTTTCATAATGCAACACATTTGTTTTACACTTCATACTTCAATGCTTTTCTATATGAAATTATGTAAATATGACAGAAGCAGGCTTAGGCTTTTGGTTTGCACCTGACTTTCCAATCTTTTCATCCAAAATGAAATAAAAGAAATAAAAGAAAATCTGCTCAACTTCAGCAATTATATCATCCTCCTATCTATCAAAGAAGATTCTTGCTATGATTGCTTAAAATGGGTGTATTCTCTGCCACTTTTCCATGATACCACTTCTCTTGTACCAGGGAAGCTAGCTGTGAACTGCTTATTCCATTAAAAATATTAAGTTGAAAAAATATTTCAGCTTAACTTGTTGACTAATGACAGTGGGTCATTTAACTTACAGAATTTCACCTTTAATTTCCTGGGCATGATCCCAAAGGAGAGACTTTTTTTTTTTAGTATCCACTGTTCTCTAGCCTGAGAAAGGTTATAATAAAATGTTTGAAATTAAAACAGAAATCTAGTTCTGTACATTACTTGGGAGTGTTGTATATCATAGTCAGGCATCATTTTCAAACACCTTTAAGTAGAAATGCCTTTCTACTTAATGCTTCGCAAATTGGCTCTGATGATGGATTCAAAAGAAAAGAAACCACAGAGGATGATTATAAAAGCTATTTATGTTTCTGATTTGACTTCTTTTGTTTTTGCCTTTTAGGGCACTACACAGAAATCTGTACTAATAGTGGCACCGGCCCAAAAGCTCAACATTTATAGAGAATATAATAAAATTATATCCAGTTTAAAAGAAGAAAGAATCCTTGTCCTTGCATTAATTGATAATAGAACAGTTAAGTGACTCCAGATACCCATTAAAATACAAAAAGCAACCCATGATTAATTTGAATCAATCAGGTTACTGAAAAGTGCATAAGAATCTATATTCCACACTTACTAAAGTCATATTCATCAGGCCATATATGACCTACATACAGTATATATTCATGCATTCTGACCTACCAGGATTTTGTGGCATGTCTCAGAAGTAAAGCTTGGGCCTTATCAAGGATGTGAAGAACCACCACATATGACTTTTTCTCAATATATGGGATGGATCATGAATAAGAGCAAAACGCAGCTGTACATCATAATGTATTTAACTTTAGCCAAAGAGAATTGCTATACTGCATGCAATGGAGACCCTCAAATGTTTTGTGAGTTCCATTCACGTGGCCCACAGTGAAGTTGTGGGACAGTAAACAGTGTCTCTATTTGGCCCTGAACTTATAAAGTGAAAGTCAAATTACAGTACACAGGCTAATATGGCCCCTCATTTTCATAGTACACCATTGGTTTTGATGATGACAATGATGACTTGAAAGAAAAAACATGTTACTAAGTAATGGATTATGCATGTACAGATGGTACAATAACATTTTCTCAAATTGAAACCCTTATTTTCAATTTGTTAATTTTTGACAGCAAACAAAAGAAGTTTGAGAAACTCTGATAATGGATTAGAAAAAATACTGTTTTCTTTTAGAACAACTCAGCTTGAAACATTACTGAATTAGCAAAATAATAGCTTCTGGTCCCAGTTTAGCGGACTGAAATTAGTCAGTGTGATCCAATGTCTTTCGTTACTATCAACTCTTGTTTTATTAAGAAACAACATGTATCTAGTATTAGTCAATTGCAATAGAAATAGCAAATTGCTAGCTAATTTTGCTCACCGAGACCAGTAATTCTAAGTAGAGAAAAAAGTCAAAGGCTATTTCTCACTTTTGAACCAATGTGCAAAACGCAGCTGCTAGTGGAAAAACAGACCCCCCCAAGTGAGTTCTTTCTCCTTTCCTTATGTCACTTATGCACGCTTTCTAATGGCCTTTTACCTCTGAACAGTTGCTGGGCATTTCTGAGCCCTGAAAGGGAGAGCAATCCTCTCAGCAGTCAGAAAGGATAGGTTGTGGGGAGGGAGAGAAGGAACAGTTGGATGTCTAGAAATTAGATATAATGTCTGAGGATCTATGTATATGCCAGGCTGGACTGGGGACTTTTTTTGGCCTGGAGTTTTTGGGGACTGATCCAGGCCTGGATTTTTTTGGCCTGGATTTTTTGGGGACTGATCTGGAGCCCATTTGACTGCATAGGGTAGATATCAGGGAAGCACATTAGACACATTGGACACCTGAGCGAGGCACCTGAATGAGACATATATGCATGGCACTTGGTATCCTTCCCTTTTAGAAAGAAAAGAGGTGCATGGGTTAAATGGCAGTAAAAGGGACTGTGAAGCAGAGCAATCATGGAAGATCCCTTTCAAGGAAGAGGCAGGACTAAATGGGTAGGCTTGGCAAGCTGAAGATGTCCCTTCCTTACTCTAGCTGAACGGTAAACTACATGTCTCATAACTTTTGTATCATACTGCTTTTTACTCAAGTATAAGCATCCATGGCCTGGATGTGTACATTTCAGAAATGTGTATGTGGAAGACTGGGGTGTTTAATTTTTTTCAAAAGAAGGACATACCTGTAGAAACAGGAGATTGGGCTCCCCCTTCCCCACATGTGGTGGTGCTAATTCAGATTAGGATACTGTGTATTGCTATCATATGCATTTTATATTATAGTATTGTTTTTCTGAATGGCAGTAGCCTCCAGGATCTCTGACTGATATACATCACACATATATTTGATATATGTGTAGAGTTGATGTATGTACACACACACCCTTACATATTAGGTCCCTGATCCTTAAAAACAGCTGACACCAAGATTACGGTCTATCACTGATATCTTGCAATGATCCTTACAGTTCTGTATGATAGGCCAGCCTCATTATCTCTCCAGATGTTGGGAAATAGTGTTTTGCACAAGGATTCCTACTGAGTTTGTTAACTGAGATGGCATTTAAACCAGAAATGGCCTGATGAGAAACTAACTAGCACTCTTCCCTATTGATTTGTTCAGAATTTATCGCACAAGAATAATAGCTTTTCTTGCAAAGCAGTTTTGGGACTTTGTTGGCATTGGTCCTACCATTAGGGAGAGTGAGGCAATCCCCTGAAAGGGCAGCTAATGGGAGAAATAATAAAGCTTTCCATCTGTTGCATCTGAACTTCTTTTCTATTTTCCTTTCTTAGAGGACAGAGCTGTGCATGAAATATCCCCTAAATTAGCTGTCCTCAGGGAGAACTATAAATGTTATTCATTCTGAAATAAGAGTCAACTGTTAGCCTTGTTGGATTCTGAATACTGAATAGAAAAGGATTCTCGGGGAGCCAACTATCTTGAGCCTAAAAATAATGTCCACAACGCAGGCCCATACTCTCCAGAAGTAACATATGGAACTTCTTGTGAACTTGTCAGGGAGACTAGCTCAGTGGGATCAATGAACAGAAGCAATTAAATTCAGGAAATCTGCTGCACATAAACATTCTCATTTGTTGTTAATTTTTACTAAACAATTTAAAGCTGAACTGACATTTTAAGACTAGATAAGATGGGAGGGGAATGGGGAATGTAAAATTCAATTTGTGAAAAAAGATTTTTTTAAAGTCGCCATTTCTACTCTGTAAAGGTCCATATCATTTTTATTTTTTGTTTACTGAATATTTTTAACTGCCCAATAGATAAAGTTCTTTGGTACTTTGTTCTCTCTTTGACTACACATATTTCTCCCTTGCTCCCTACAGGAGGCTCCCAACACATGCCACAACTCCACAAGTGGCTGTGGATGAAACAAAAGATTGTAGATCTTGTAGTCCAGATCTACAATCAGATTTTCTGCTCCATTTCTAACACCTTTCCTAGGGCTAGGTGTCTTCAAGAATGATGAATGGAATGGGCAGTAGCTAAAAAAAGAAGAACTCATTGGAAAATGGAGAGTCACAATAGTATCACAGGAATAATCCCCTGACGTGCAAAGGGGTGTGTGTGTAGGTTGGATCTCTGGGTTTCTATCATTAAATAAAACATATTCTTTGAAAAGATTCCGAGAATAATACATCTGTCTCTTTTTAGTGGGGCTAACATACTTAGGCTGTTGAAGAGTTAAGAATTTTTTGTAACCAGTGATCATCTGGATTTTTGCAACCCAGATTTAATAGATGCAATTTTAGAAAAAAGGGCCACTTTGGCATAGTGTTTTAAGGCACCAGGTTAGGAACCAGGAGACCACGAGTTCTAGTCCTGCATTAGGCACAAAGCCAGCTGGGTAACTTTGGGCCAGTCCATCTTTACACAATAAGGGCTTTTAAAGAAATGTGAAAACGGATGGGCTATATTTAAATTCATGTTGAAAAAAATGAGTCAATGTGCATAACTGAAATAGATACTGTAGGTATGCCCATTCTGGACAGCACCTAATGAATTAGAAGCTGAACACCCAGCTGTGTAGATAGCTGCCCTGATGGACCAGCCTCTAAAGGTGAAGTGAAAGGTTTTAGAATTTTGGAAGTATTTATAACCATCTAGAATGATGATGGGCTTTCCCAAACAAGGTAGATAAAGATGTCTTGTTTGCATTAGAACTTCTACTTTGGTTTGTTCTGGCTTCCCTGGCTTGACTTTCTGGCTCTCACTTGATAGTTGCTTATGGCTCTACCTGACCCTTCTTGCAAATAAGAGATGCAACTATCACATCTGCAATTTACTGTACATGCTAGTTTGTCATAGGGGCCAACCAAACATGACTAGAATGAATTCCTCTTAGTACCAGACTCCATGCTTGTACAATCACATTGGGAAGACCTCATATTTCTAAACAAGGTATCTTTGACTATGTATTGTGATGTTCATAAATGTCTTCAGTAATTTTTGTTTGTGTTATATTTATTTGTAGGTTTATAATTTACCATTATAAGCCTACAGAGAGAAAAATTAGTAAGATTGAAGGATAGAGAGCTAGACCTATTGATTAGTGGACTCTATGAGCAAGGGCAGTAATTCAGTGATACACACCATGCAGCAATTCCATGCCATGTCCATCCCTGCCATGTCCAATTAAAAGGTCAGGTAACAGGTTATGCAAAAGATGTCTGGCTGAGTTGCTGTCGATTAAAGTAGGCAACATCTGACAAAATAAAAAATACATAACAGCTTTCTGTATATCATTATAGGATGATAGCTGCCACACACATTAGTTTGTAGGACTTAAATATGACTCATTCATATAGCTAGCCTCTTTGTATGTTATGAGAATAAAAAAATGCAAGATTTTGACAGAATAATAAACCAGCCTCCATAAGTGCAGAGGTATAATTGAGGGAAGAGCCTTGCAATTATATTTTTCCTTTACATTTTCAACCAGATGATCTATAGAAAACTAAACTGCTTTTAAAACATGCAGCTCCCTCCATTCAAAAAGAGTGTGTGATGTCACATAATTTTATGATAACAAAAGCTGCCAGAGCCAGCTTTTATTTTGTGAATGGGGATTTAAAGTTGGAAAGGGGCATATTTCTTACATCCATCTGGATTAATGTGCTTTGCCTCAGACAATCATGCTTGAACTGTTACACTAGTTATTATGATATATCTCATGGCAAAACCTTATCTTTAAGAAAAGGACACACTTAGCAGTATGCAAGTGCTAAAGGAATTGAACAATATTCTCAATATGTCTACTGATTTATTTATTTTTATTTTTTGTACAAGAAAATGAGATAGGCTAGGCTCAACAAAGATATAATCTAAAATCTAAAAAAATCCTGCATACTCAAAACTGAATTAGGAAAAAAAAAGAAAGAAAACAGTCCAGATAGAATAACAAAACTGGGAAGTAGACTCTGGTATGCTTTATACAATATACTAATTTAACCAGGGTTTAATGAATAAACCATAGCTGAGTGGGTTTGCACCACACACTAGGTCACAACTCATGCTTTGCATGCTAAGCCATAATATGGTTTGTTTGGTCTTGGTCTGTGGTGTAAACCTAGCTTCTGTCTAACCTTAAACCTACATCACCAATGGAGAAAAAAACATAAACAGTGATTATAAACTTAAGAAGAAAAACCTATACTGTTGTAATTAAAATAAACATGACAAAAACCAGTTCACAGAAGTTCTGTATAATAACTATATACAAAAATGTAAAGTTAATTAAATCCTTAAATGTATTGTTAAATCTAGACTATATAGCAACATTTTGTGTCCTGTTCTCATTTTTAGAGCACAGGTAACAATTTTATAACTTGCATTCATTCCTTAAACAAAGTAACTATGTTTCTTTCCAGTTATGTAAAATTATCCTCTTTGCCACACCCCAATTTGATAGAGCAAAGTTCTTCATGAAATGAAGTTCCATGTTTTAGGAATATAGCTCAACATTACATTGAAATCCTTAACTATATTTCTTCCCAAAACTGTATTGACATATATAATAATTTGAAACCAAAGCAAGGCTATACTGGACAGGACCAAATTATATGAGTTAAAAAAACTTTCATATTTCTTATAATGTCAGTATTAAAACAAATCTAATGTCTATCTCTTTTTAAACATTTTAAGAGGTCCAATGGACACTAAATAATATTTTCTGATGAGTTAATTTCATTTTCATTCATCAGCGTCATAATCTCCTTTCTCATCTCTCTCTTTCTCCCCCTGCCACTTCAGGCTAAAGTGAACTTATATTTTGACTTAAAGGAAAAAAAAATCAGATGTGTCATGACTGTAAAACGGGAAGTGTCATAGGCTCAGATTCCAAAATGTATACAATCATTTATTCAAGTGTGAAACTATATAAAGTAGTTTGCCCAAAGGATTCAGTAATCAGAAGCAATGACAACAACAGCACCTATCATATGGAGGAGTAAAACCCTGATTGTTACAGATGGGTTAGACTGCATGAGAGAGTATAGAAAATATAACGAAGGATCAGAATGCAAACTCCAAAACAGAATGCAAACTCCACAAACCTGCTTAAGTGAGTTTAGATAAGGTAATCCCAGTCCAAAAATAGTGCCTGCTGAACCCTAGAGATGGGTCCTACTAGGAGACCAAAGCCTAGAAAACCAAGTGGGTGACATGGAAAGTTTCAGAGGCTTTCAGAAGTGTGCAAAAGTTACAACCAATTCTGGGAAATCCCTAAGCTATCAAGGCTGTAAGCCAGTGTTGTCCAAACTTGGCCACTTTAAGATGAGTGGACTTCAACTCCCAGAATTCCCCAGCCAGCCATGTTGAAGTGAGTTGAAGGGAATTGAAGTCCACTCATCTTAAAGTGGCCAAGTTTGGACAACACTGGCTTAGACCAATGAGGAGTCACCTGAAGAAGCAATAATAGACAGTATAAACACAGAACTTTAGGAGGAAGCTTCACTTTTCAGATTAGCCTGAGTTAACATGCATGCCCAACCTTGGCAGGACTTCCCATTTTCTAAGCTTGCATGCTTAGGTATAAATAATTAGGATAACAGATGTTAGTAATGGCAGCATGGGCAAACTGAGATATGCTGTATATGTCTAGAGATCCACATTTGGCTTTGAATGTTATTTGTTTATTCCTTTGCTTCCATGAAGGTGACCAAAAAGCATAATAATTAGGGGTTGTACATTCCTGCTCTTGGCAATTCAAGACCACACATATCTATATGGTTTTGGTGGATTATTTTCGTAACCCCTTTATGTCAGTGGATTTATATAAATAAGTGATCACTGATGCTTTTAGCCATCAATTACTCATCAATCTATTTTAGGTTGGTATTTTACTATAGGCAAAGTTTTACTGCCCTTCTCAAGTTTTTCAATATCATTTTAAATTAACAAATCCACCATGGATTTGTTCTTGAATGAATTGTGTAGTATCACATCAATGCACAAGTAACACTTGTAAATCAGATCTTAAGAAAAGGTAATGCTGAAATCTCTATTGTGCTTCTCAGAAAGTTTGGGAGATTGTGGCTAAATTAGTTTAATATAGAATTTATTGAGTAATTTTCTAGTGAGTCCCAAAGACAGGTTTTTGTTAGTTTTCATTGTAATAGAAATGAACAGTCTGCAAAGAGAACTGCAGTAGTCTGTGAATCTCACTATATTTTATGTTTTTAAGAGATTATTAAGTACCATTCTAACAGATTTTCACCTTCAATAGACAGCTGATAGGTATTTATTTAGAGTGAACTCCTGCATTTACTTGAAAGTAAATCTTATTGATCTTAATGTAGCTTGTTTTTGAATAGACACATATGACAAAAATTAAATGACTGTTTCGTCACAAAATACAAGAAAAAAAAATGTCTAAAGAGGGTATGCCAAGAAATGGCAAGAAGTTGATTCCAGTTCATTTTGATTTACCCTCATTTCATTGTTGCTTACTGTATATTTTCTTTATTGCAGACTGCCACATTGTCAGGTGAGAAAGAGAGCAAAACTCCCTCAAAATGAATTTTTCTTAGCTTCTGGATATTAATGTACTGATCTACACCCCCCCCATGCAGAATAATATCTGATACTAGAAGCAGGCTGTTCTTAAAGATAATGAAGTGAAAACCCAGCGAATCATGCAGTCATATTCATTTGATGAGGCTTTTAAAAATGCAAACCACACTTAGATATATGTGGTTCATTTAGACTTGGGCCAGATGTTTGAGGCTGTATTAAAATGTAAGGATAGCATGTATATTTAGGAGGGTTTTTATTTGTCTGCTGACAATATGGCATTGTATTTTTTTTCTGAAAAATCTAGCAGTAGTGAATTGCTTTGACTCCCATGATTCTTGAAGAGAGAAGTATGGTGCAGAGAAGGAAGTCTGTGTAAGGTACTGGAAGATATGCCCTTTTTAATAGCAGCATCTCTGAACTCTTATTCCTCTTAAACAAAGCATAATCTGTTATCCCATGGCTGCATGCAGTCTCTAGAGCCTTGACAGCAGTTTCTGAGCCTCTCCAAAGGTTGCCACCTCATTATAATTTTTAATTTGAAGGGGAAAATGATTAAAGATGTGGAAAGTAATCATGTATTTAATTAAATTAATTTTAATTAAGCTGAAATTACATTAAATAAAATTTAGTTTTTGTTCTAATGTTAACCATTTCTTTGTCTCAGTCCTGTCTACTTTCTCAAGTGCGGTCCTCAATGTGTCACTCAAAGCACTCTATGCCTTGAAAAAAGTTATGGACCATTACACAATAACATAGCAATTATTTTTGTTCTTTGGCCACATTAATGAGATGTTCATTGTATGAATGCAATTATCTCACACATGCAGTGGCATTTAAATCTCTCCAAAGGGCAGTTTCAATTTTAAAAATGAGGTGGACGCTATGGCTACCAGATCTGGGCTGCAGAAATCTGGTTGACTGCTAGACAAAAACAAAAAGAGTTTTCTATTACCTCCTGCTGCTGCCATCAAATAATAATCCAGATTATTGCAGCTGCAACCTGATAACCCTAACCTGGAGCTTCACTGAAATGCACATACCAATCTCAGAGAGGAGATTTTGCCAGTCTCTGGCATAATGTTAACTTTGCCTAATCTTGAGACAGCTAAAGGGTCCCCAAAGTCGCTACTTACATCTGTTATAACGCTACCAACATCTGTTATAACAAACCACATGGACAATCATAGCTTTTAGAATGAACGTCAAATCTAATTTAATCTACAGAATCAAAACAAAACTGTATCTGTGTTTATTGAGGTGGAAAAGAGATTTGGAAACAGTTTATTGTAAACTTATAACCTGACCAGTTTTTTTATGTATGCATGTGTATGTACGTATGTATATATGATTAAAAACCAACAAAACAATACCACACATTGTTAGGGAAGATAAAACAAAACCTGTCTGGAAAGCTGGTCAGTCTGAACTGAGATAGAATGCTGTCTTGAAAATGCCTTTTCAAAGATACTGAGTATACACATTCATATTGTGCTGAATCTTTCAATGTTTTTTTCTTTTTTACAGAAAAGAAAATCAAGGTGTAATTCCCATGGGTAGAACGATTTCTTGCACTTATTATAGATGTGAAGTGGCTGAAGGCTGTATTTGTGAGTATTGTCTCTTTCATTGTACAAAGGTTTCTCTAACGTCCTGCCTTCCCAACCTTTAATTCAATCTTAAAGGAAGCCATCATAAGGGATTCCTCATGTGAGGAAGGTTTTTTTAGATCAGGAAGAAAGAATACTCAGGAGGCAGAGTAATGGAGAGATAAGTAATGAAAACAATAAAAAAGGCAAGCTTAAAGTATCATCAAAAGAAATGTGAAAGTAGCTTGTGAAAAATATTCAGTTCACTGCATGGAAAGAAAACTTCTGGGAAATCTGTGGATTTTGGCACAATAGACAAGACAAAGGTTAGTGTCAGCAGAAACAGTATTTTTGGAAGGGCTGTCACTTACAGTGGGGAACAGCTAGTAGTGAGCAGAAGGGGAAGGCCATTTTTTTCTCCCTGCAAATGGATTCTCTCCAGCCAGGACCGGATTAGAAATATCTAGCTAGAGAAAAATGCTCTGAGAAGAGGGGACAGCAGGGACATTGGTCAAAGCTTGCTTCTTTTCATTGGTCTCTGCAATACCTCCTCATTCCTGATGACTACCAATAGCAAAGTAATGGACTAGATGAAGACTAATACATTGAAACTTAGTCAAGATCAGTGGGAAGTTTTTTGGTAGTTATTTTAGCTACCCAACTGTTAAGCCTATTTTAAAGAGGCACTGGACTATCTCTGAAGATTCAAGGATGCTGCATGGGGATGTTCTAGCTATCATTGTCACTGTAGTACAATATAAGTGGTTTGGGGCCTGGAAGCAACCATGATATTTCTAGACAGAGATAGCTTAATATCCATTATCCATGTTTGGGTTAAATCTTGGTTAGATACTGTAATGTGTTAATATGAGGATATCTTTGAAACTTCATAGAGCTGACAGTTAATAACTAGGTAAAGTGCCATCAGCTTCCAATGCATTCCAGGCCTATTTTAAAATGTTGATGTTGCAGGGTTTTAGCCTATTTTCTAACTTTCCAATTTTTTTAAAAAAGTGATAATAAGTATGTTAAGATGGTCAGAAAGTGAACACACATCTTTTTAGTATGGTGATAATGATCTAATCTGATTGGTAATCAAAATTCTCTGAGTGGATTACAACATCTAATTTTGTCCCAGAAAATCATTGAAAAATCACCTGCCATAATTCTAGGATTCATAACTGAATTTTAGTGATGTAATTGCTGGGTGGCCTCCAAGGGCAGTGCAAAAAGTCCTATGAGCCACACATTGTATGTCACAATCTAGAGCAGTGTCTTCTATGTTTACCTTCCTATATCACCTTCAAAGCACCACAAGTACAGTTAGGTGGATGGCCACGAGGGACAAGACATTACCATTGGTCACATCTATGGAATGTCTTCCCCAAAATGGCTTGTCTGGCACTCAGGTTGCTATATTTTGGCTGCAGCAGAAGACATTTTAGGATTCAAATCCAATATATAGTGTATTTTAAGGTGCTGGGTAATAGCAATTTTTTTTTTGCTATTCTTAAACTCCATTTTGCTATTGACTTTTTTTAAACCCTATGTTTTATTTGTTTTTTAAAATGTCATCTGTCTAGACAATATTATTATTGGGAGAACTAAAATATAAAAGCACCATTCAAAACACAGGTTTACTGTTGTGTTTGTAGTTGTCCTTTGGTCTACAATTATTAACATAATTAACAGGAAATAACTCTGAAGTAAAGCAGGAGGTACTTCTATAGAAACATTGTAGGAAGTCAATAGAGAAGCTGAGAAAGATAAAATGGAGATGTACCAGGAATTTGGAAGTGAAGGGACTGTGCAGTGTTTAATAAATTCAGGCTCTAACTGAAGACTACACATGGCTAAAAACATTTTCATGAATAAATATGGAGTCTTTCTAAGGGCAATGGACTTTACCTAAGCTGAAATGTTTTGTCCCTTGATTATTGTTTCTAGTACTCATGGTGACCACTTGCCAGGCATTTAAAAGAGCAAATTTGCTGGTAAGATTGTTCCTGGAATGTTGTTTCTGCTTTAAAAATCCCCATAAGTTTCAGAAGCATAACAGCTTACCTTATTCTAACAAATTTTGCTTTATCATTCTAAATGCTCAATTACATGTAACAAAATAAGAAAAGAAAGGAAATGAATCTGAAAATCCTCACGCCTGTGGCCTCCCACAATTCTGTACATGTTTTTATGTTATATAGAAAAGAATTCTCCCTGTGAACCCAATATCCCACACCCACTTCCCCTATTGTTTATTCAGAACTTGCAAGTCATCTTTTGTTGGGTAACCTTTACTTTTTGTTATATGGGACAGCTAAGAGAATATTGATATTAAGAAATTAAAAATAGAACTATACTTACTGACTGCTGGGGCTCTGACAAATACTCCTGCCTTGTCAGTTATAGTCCAATAACTTTTAAAGATTGGCTACTTTCATGTATTAAAAAACAATGTGGGTTCATTGAGAAAAGATTTCCTTTTGTATAGAACAGACCCAGTTCTCCTCTGGGTAGGAGGAAAATGCAGCAGACCCATAATACTGTTCATTGTTCTCCCAATGGTTGCTGCATCTGAAGTACAGGTGACAATCTGTAGGCCATGTGCAACCTTTCTGATGATGTTATGTGGCCCCTGGAGACCTCTTTTGAGTTGCTATATGACAAAGGTTCTGTTGCAATGAAATGTACATTTACTTTCATGCTGCTTAAATAAGAAATTGATAGATTTCTTGCTTTTTTCTCTGTGTTTTCATCTTATATTTATTTGAAAAAAGGGTGGGGAACCTTGGAGGTATTGACACGAGAAGCCTTTTCAACCCTACATGCTTACAGACTAGTATCTGTGGTTGTACTGTGTGTGGAGAACATTTGTTCCCTCTTCATGCACTGTTTTCTACAAATAACTTCTCAGAAATTGTTCTACTGTAGAAGAAATATAGCTAAAGCAGTATTACTTTTTTTTCCTCTTTCATAGATGAATAGCAGCATAATACAGGGCCACTAGATTTGGCAAACCTCATGGGGAAGATGGAGACTTCTCCAATACCACTGCTTTTATCAAAATTGGATACCCCCACAACTGTTTTTAAAGGGTTTGAAAAAAAGTCCTGATTATGGTTCTGTGGCATCATGTATATTTGGCCCATATAAATAGCCACCACAAATAAATTATAAGCCAGTTTCTTATGGGATACATTATTGTGCATTGTGAAAAGTCTACCATGGTGGTGAGTGTGGGCAGTGAGCCAACCCCCATGGTGGATGCCTATAGGAATAATTAAATTTCTTAACAGAGAGATGGGCAAGAAAGCAATTAATACAACAAAATAAATATACAAACTTGTGGCTGTTGTTTCATTGGTTCTTTGTTCTTGTAACTTAAACATTGTTTACATGGATTCATTTAGAGATGGTAGCCCAAGTAATAAACTTATACTGAGAACTGGGAAGGATAAATATATATTTATGTATTCATTTAACAAACTTATATGGCCTTCCACAAAATCTCTGACTGAAATAATTACTTCTGTGCAGTTTTGCATCAAGCCTGGTTCCTTATGAGTAAAAAAAAAAAAAGTTCATATCTGACTCCAAAAGAGAACATGAGGAGGCCATAGTTGCCCATAACCTTGCTGTGCCTGACCAGAAGACAGTACCAATACTAGCACAAACTTCCATGTTAGTAGTAAAATGCCTCTTTTTCCCAGTTCCTCCATAGTAGCCTTAGTGCTACTGTTTATATGCTCCAGCTGGAGCTAACTGCATTTAGACATTGCTGTATATACTGAAAAAGTGCCCTTGAACAGTCATTATATAACACAATGAGACAAGTGTACTATGTTCACTGGAACCCAATATAAATTTCAGTTTAGTTCAGGGTGGCAAGCCTTTAGACGCTATGCATACACTCAAATTGGAGCAGTAAGTCATCTAAGAATCTATGCAGATCAAGGAGCAAATATTGAAACAACATTAATACATTAAACAAACAAGAGAGAAACAATGGGAAAAAAGGACTCCAAGTAAATAATTGAGATGATTAAAAATTCTGAATAAAAATTGTATAGTCAGAGATTTGCAATCAAACGGATGCAGTACTACTATTATTAATGCAATGCTGACTTGCAATTGCTAGTTCTAAAGCATGTTTCCAAATGTCATTAGAAATGGCTGGTGAAAACTTTTTTTCTTTATCTGCAAGTATTTCTGTTTACGTATTCCATTATGATGGTTCAGTGTGTCTTCCTGCATTTTAGGTCACTGTTTTGGACCTTTAGAAGAACACTATAACCATATTTCAGTGCCTAATCTGAACAGCAGGCGAATGGCATTTATCCTGATAATGTTTATTTTCTAATAAAAGGGCCACTTTACTAATCTGGTGATTGCTGTTATATACCACTCGCTAATCCCAACAGATACATTTCTGGACAGATAAATCCTCTTAAGATACAATAGGGTATTAGTAAATTTAGTTGCTGATACATGTATTGAAAGTTGCAATACTGCTCATAACTTGCTCTGGGAAATTGGTAAGCAATGATATAAATCAGATTAGCCCCTATGGGTAGGAAGGCAAAAGAGAAATTTTATCAATACATAATGAAAAGAAGAGAGTCATCCCTGTCAAAATAATATTACCACTCTAATAAGTGTTAGAAGAGTCAACTGCATGTATGGTTACTATGGGTATATAAAATCGTAGTATTTTTCTATTTTATTTCTAGAAAAAATGATAGGAAAAAAGGTAAAAAAATGTGAAATTAAAACAGGAACATTTAAAGCACAATGTATTCCTAGACATACTTGCTTAGAGGTAAGTTGCCACTTAATTTAACAAGACTGAATGTATATCCTGGAACATTTGCTTGGAGGTGTTGTTTTAGTCATCTTTCAGGTTCATCACTAGGTCTTAAAATGTGACTGTATTCCAGGAGGCCACGTGAGAGGGAATGGTGATCAGGATGGCTGAGCTCCAAGTGGCCAGTACTTCAAAACATTAGGTCCAACTGAAATAACATCTGATTAAAAAGCCCAGTTGCTACCTCCTACCTGTTCATACTTAAGTAGTTTAAAAATGGACCTAGATGGTCACTTCTGCCACAGATTACAAGGGCATTTATGTCCCAGTCTTAGATGGAACCTTCTTGTGGACTGTATGGAAAAGTTTACAGAGACCTTTGACTTGTGAAACTTTTCTCCATTCTTTATTTAGCCACAGGGCCATAACTTTTCAGGATCAGTTAAAGGTTTTTCACATTTTGATGACCAAAAGGTGCATTTAATATATTTGGTGCTTCTGCTGGTTGCACATCAAGTGGAATCACTCACTTATGTGAGTGCAACTAGGGGTTGGGGGAATTTGGGGGATTTTATTTTTTTTAATAGTGAAATGCCTAATATTACAGTTTTCTACTTCAAAATGTCAAGAAATGTACTGTCTATTTTTAGTAAACATGGCCATAGGAGCCTTTAAGAGCTACAAAAAGAGAACTGGGAGGAGGCTACATCCCTTGGGCTAGAGCTTGCCCCTCCTGGATTAAAAAAGTTCAAAGAAGAAAATGCTGGATTGAATCTAAGACATCGCACCCATAGGGAGGAGAGTTCCTTCTGTTTGTAGAAGAGACTGAGATTCAGTTGAGTTTTTTACTGGAGGAAGAGGGTGCACAGTGACTTCCACTAATTTTCCTTCACCTGGCATATCCCCCTCCCCTGGTGCTTTATGTCACATTGTTTTAGAGGTTGCCTCTAAAGAGGCATTTTTAGAGAAGCAAACCAAAGGAGCAAAAATAACTCTATGCTAACACCAGATTGAAGCCTCAACATTAAGCATTTCCTGTGTGGCCACTATGCAATCATTTACCTCTTTCACAATTTATCACTTTCCTCTTCTGCAGACAGACAGGAAATTCTCTTTGGTTTAAACCATGCCAGCTTTTATCTGTAAGTCTATATATGACTCCCTGATTTTTCTACAGCAGCAACATCTGCCATTATTTTTCCTCATCCCCGTTTATGCCAAAGTTTTTAAAATAGCTTTTAAACATCAGTAATACCTAACCTTTATGTGGATCCTAAGGCTGCAATCGAATCATGAGATATTTGTTTTGTTTTTTATATTTTTATTGAGCCTTGAGGCTAAATTATATAGCTTTGTATAGCTTTTTGTATTTGTTTTGTGATAACTGAATGCATATTGCTCTGGTGGGTTAGGTAAACATACACTGTAGTTTTCAGGAAATCTAGGATGGATAACATCTTTTGATGTCAGGCAGGGAGCTGTTTCTTCTTTGTAATCCATTGCTGTGTTGTGTTTAAAGACCTCAGACATTGTAGGGGCCCTTCCATTGTGTGCTCTGCCAGAGATAGAATCTGGATCTTCTGTGTGTAATGTATGAATTCTACTACATCATCCTTGAATGCTTGTAAGTCCAGAAGACTAGATATATGAAAAGAGGAGCTTCTTAATGGAGCGTAGGAGTGTTAACATCATGTCTGATGACTGGCACATGGCAAAAGCATGAGGAAAAGCACTGAAACAAAAGGGAGCAGGCAAACTGAAACCATGTGAGGTAGTGTGAGTGAGTATCAGTGAGGAGCTCTTTCCACATGTATCTGAATAAACTTCCTGCCACTGACTCGAACTTCCTGTAAGATTTTCCAATTGCACCTGGCGGGGATGAGTGTGTATGAGTAGTGGAACATGCTCTTGGAGGGATCCCTACTTAAATTATGGCTCAGTATATGAAATGATCAGATAGAATCAAGGCAATAAACTAATCAAAGTGTACTCCCAATAATTATTTCAATGTTCTGAGTTTCCCCACCTAATTATTCTACAGACAAGAAGCACTGAATGAATAGGCATGAAAGAAGGCAGAATGTTGGTTAAACCCAGTACCAGAGAATGGCCAAGCCTTAACTGAAGAAAGAGGATAAAGATTTATCAGAACACACAAAACAGGTGCTACGACAGGTGATGACCAAATAAGTGACCCTCCATAAGGAAGACAATCAAATAAACAGCAGGCCCAGTAGCCAAATAACAAGTCACCACTAGAAGTAAGAGATAGAGAAGATGCTGTGCACGGCTGGACCTCAGAAACAGCTTTCAGGCTCTCACATAAAAAGCAGCCTTTGAGCAACACGAAATAGGACAGTGAATTCTTTCAAGGTCAGAATAGAAATATGACAGTGAATTCTTTCAAGGACAGAATAAATACAGACCTGCTCAGTGACAAGCCAACAATAAGAATCGTGGAGTTTGTGAATGGGACCTATTAACTGGGCCACTAATTCCAGTGCACAAAAAACAATAGAGAAAAAGTTACATTGATACAGGAAGCAATGAGAAAGAAATCTATGTCTCTCTGTGTGTACTTTAACCCTTTATTTTATTTTACCCCTCGGGTTCCTCAGACCCTGTGCAGAGATAGAGCCTGGATACATAGGGATATGGACAATATACATATCTTGTTCTCTGCATGTGCTAATAGGGACTGGATTGTGATGTCTTTTAATAAAAGGAGGAAACATAATTTAAAAAGGCCCACTTTCAAATCTATGACTGCACTTGCTTTAAGCACTTGCTGGTCTTTACTACTGAAACCACAGGGGCTTGGTAGATTGCACTGAAATCCATGCTTTGAAACTGATTCAGAAAAAGTGCTTCAGAACTTGTGTGGCCACAGCACCTCTCTGTTGTTCTTTAAAGCAGCCAGCCTTTTCGCAAGAGTCCACATGAGCTTGAAAAAGTGATGCCTTTAGTTTATGAAATAGTAGAGAGGTCGTCTGCTTGCACAAGATTCAAAGCACCTCTTCCAAATCATTTAAAAGCATGCACAACTATGTCTATCATGGCCAGAAGAGGAACTGCATATAGAATGGACTCGTATATCCTCTATTGGCACCACCATGTAACATTAAGAACCATTCAGAGCATGAATTATTTTTTGTGTTTTATTATATAAAGTTCTTCTAAGTTGAGTTGATAGGACAAGAACACAACAGCTAGCCTGCCTGAATGAAAGGGTTCCTCACCTTAAATCTAAACGAAATACAAACATTATAATAAGTTCATAATATGCAATTTTACAGTGCTCATTGCTAGCAAAAGCACACTGTACATAAGTATTTGACATTCATAAGAAGTATGTATAAAATATGCAAATGTTTTCTAGGTTGGTGTGATCTTCATACCATTATCAAAATATCAGCAAATGTTATAAAAATCATTTCCACAGAAATAGAAGAATTCAAGGTGCTCAAGAATTGTATAGCGTGGTTACTTTACAGGTCATTTACTGTTAATGAACAACTAAAGTACAGTCATGTCATTTGGATGTTTTAGGCATTTTTAGATATTATCATATATAAGACTTTTCAAAATGTTCTCTAGGTTAATGATTTCATTATTTTGTACTTTCAAATGTGTTGATTTCTTTTTCGAGCTTCAGATTCTGTTTGGTATTATACCCAGAAGCATTTTCCATTTCCATTAGATAATGTACTATTACATTCATAGTGTTGTTTATATATTTAAAAGGTCAAATAGGCTTAGCAATAAAGACAGCAAAGGCCTGTAGCCCAATCATCTCTAACAGTGCCTTGCCAATAGGTTGGATGTCAGCTACCCATAATTCCCTGCCAGCTCATTATGTGAATTGATGTGGGGGGAAGACTGATGACAGATAGCATAGTGAGTCCGTCCTAGGGTCACAATAGAATGGGCTTCGTTCAGGCAGTGCCTGCATTGGATAGGAATGCAGATTAATTTGACTTTAATTCATTGCACTAGGACTAACCAAATGCGTAAGAGGCTGAGGATATCAAATGATCTAGCAATTCTGGGAGCTCCTAGATTTTCACAATCAGTGAACCAATGAACCTGCTGGATAGAAAAAAGTATATGAAAATTCACTAGTTGAAGACAACAGAGCCAAGATGAGTAGAGGTCTGGCTTATGCCAGGAATGTGAATTTGTTTAACTGATGGTTTAACATCTTGTAGGAACTCAACTATCATGGTTTGATATCATGATTTATGTTATGTTATGTTATTTTATTTATTTAAAAGATTTGTATGGCTGCCCGTTTTAGAGCACAATTCTGGGCGGCTCACAATATTGTTGTTGTTGTTTAGTCGTTAAGTCGTGTCCGACTCTTCGTGACCCCATGAACCATATTGCGCCAGGCCTTCCTGTCCTTCACTGCCTCCCTGAGTTTGCTCAGTTTCATGCTTATTGCTTCAGTGATGCTATCTAACCATCTCATCCTCTGCCGTCCTCTTCTCCTTTTGCCTTCAATCTTTCCCAGCATCAGGGTCTTCTCCAAAGAGATCTCTCTTCGCATTAGGTGGCCAAAATATCTGAGCTTGAGCTTCATTATCGATCCTTCCAATGAGCAATCAGGGTTGATTTCCTTTAAGATTGACTGGTTTGACCTCCTAGCAGTCCAGGGGACTCTCAAGAGTCTTCTCCAGCACCACAGTTCAAAGGCATCAATTCTTCGGCGCTCGGCCTTTTTTATGGTCCAGCTCTCACAGCCATACATTACTACTGGAAAAACCATAGCTTTGACTATGCGGATCTTTGTCGGCAAGGTGACGTCTCTGCTTTTTAATATGCTATCTAGGCTTGCCATGGCTTTCCTCCCAAGGAGCAAGCGTCTTTTAATTTCATGGCTGCAGTCTCCGTCTGCGGTGATCTTGGAGCCCAAATAAATGAAGTCTGTTACTGCTTCCATTTCTACCCCTTCTATTTGCCAGGAATTGATGGGTCCAGATGCCATGATCTTAGTTTTTTTAATGTTGAGTTTCAAGCCAGCTTTTGCACTCTCCTCTTTCACCCTCATCAAGAGGCTCTTTAGTTCTTCTTCACTTTCTGCCATTAGGGTGGTATCGTCCGCATATCTGAGGTTGTTGATGATTCTCCCTGCAATCTTAATTCCGGCTTGTGATTCTTCCAGCCTGGCATTTCTCATGATGTACTCTGCATATAGGTTAAATAAGCAGGGTGACAGTATACAGCCTTGTCGTACACCTTTCCCTATTTTGAACCAATCGGTTGTTCCATGACCGGTTCTAACTGTTGCTTCTTGGCCCGCATACAGATTTCTCAGGAGACAGGTAAGGTGGTCTGGTATTCCCATCTTTTTAAGAATTTGCCACAGTTTGTTGTGATCCACACAATCAAAGGCTTTTGCATAGTCAATGAAGCAGAAGTAGATATTTTTCTGGAACTCTCGTGCTTTCTCCATGATCCAGCGAATGTTGGCGATTTGATCTCTAGTTCCTCTGCCTCTTCGAAACCCAGCTTGTACATCCGGTAGTTCTCGGTTCATGTATTGCTGAAGCCTAGCTTGTAGGATTTTGAGCATAACCTTGCTAGCATGTGAAATGAGTGCAATTGTGCGATAGTTTGAGCATTCTTTGGCGTTGCCCTTCTTTGGAATTGGAACGTAAACTGACCTTTTCCAATCCCGTGGCCACTGTTGCGTTTTCCAAACTTGCTGGCATATTGAGTGCAGCAATTTAACACCATCATCTTTTAGTATTTTAAATAACTCAGCTGGAATACTGTCATCTCCACTAGCTTTGTTGTTAGCAATGCTTCCTAAGGCCCACTTGACTTCACTCTCTAGGATGTCTGGCTCAAGGTCAGTGATCACACCAGCGTGGACATCAGGGACATTAAGATCTTTCTTGTAGAGTTCTTCTGTGTATTCTTGCCACCTCTTCTTAATCTCTTCTGCTTCTGTTAGGTCCCTGCCTTTTTGTCCTTTATCATGCCCATCTTTGCACTAAACGTTCCTTTCATATCTCCAATTTTCTTGTAGAGATCTCTAGTCTTCCCCATTCTATTGTTTTCCTCGATTTCTTTGCATTGTTCATTTAAGAAGGCCTTCTTATCTCTCCTGGCTATTCTCTGGAAATCTGCATTCAGTTGCTTATATCTTTCCCTTTCACCCTTGCTTTTCGCATTCCTTCTTTCCACAGCTATTTGTAAAGCCTCATCAGACAGCCATTTTGCTTTCTTGCATTTCTTTTTCTTTGGGATGGTTTTAGTTGCTGCCTCCTGTACAATGTTACGGACCTCCGTCCATAGTTCTTCAGGCACTCTGTCTACCAAATCTAATCCTCTAAATCTATTCATCACCTTCACTGTGTACTCACAAGGAATATGATCTAAGTCATACCTGAGTGGTCTAGTGGTTTTCCCTACATTCTTCAATTTAAGCCTAAATTTTGCAGTAAGAAGCTCATGATCTGAGCCACAGTCAGCTCCTGGTCTTGTTTTTGCTGTCTGTATAGAGCTTCTCCATCTTTGGCTGCAAAGTATATAATCAATCTGGTTTCGGTATTGACCATCTGGTGATGTCCATGTGTAGAGTCGTCTCTTGTGTTGTTGGAAAAGAGTGTTTGCTATGACTAGCTTGTTCTCTTGACAGAACTCTATTAGCCTTTGCCCTGCTTCATTTTGTACTCCAAGGCCAAATTTGCCTGTTATTCCGATTACTCCTTGACTTCCTACTTTAGCATTCCAATCCCCTATGATGAAAAGGACATCTTTTTTTGGTGCTAGTTCTAGAAGGTGTTGTAGGTCTTCATAGAAGCGGTCAACTTCAGCTTCTTCAGCATCAGTGGTTGGGGCATAGACTTGGATGACTGTGATTTTGAATGGTTTGCCTTGGATACGCACTGAGATCATTCTGTCGTTTTTGAGGTTGTACCCCATTACTGCCTTTCCCACTCTCTTATTCACTATGAGTGCAACTCCATTTCTTCTAAGGGTTTCTTGCCCACAGTAGTAGATATAATGGTCACCCGAATTAAATTCACCCATTCCCGTCCATTTCAGTTCGCTGATTCCCAAGATGTCGACGTTCAATCTTGTCATCTCATGTTTGACCACATCCAGCTTGCCTTGGTTCATAGATCTTACATTCCAGGTACCTATACAATATTGTTCTTTACAGCATCGGACCTTCTTTTCGCTTCCAGATACATCCACAGCTGAACGTCCTTTCGGCTTTGGCCCAGCCGCTTCACTCTTTCTGGAGCTACTTGGAAATGCCCTCCGCTCTTCCCCAGTAGCATATTGGACACCTTCCGACCTGAGGGGCTCATCTTCCGGCATCATATCTTTTAGCCTTTTAACATTGTCCATGGGGTTTTCTTGGCAAGGATACTGGAGTGGGTTGCCATTTCCTTCTCCAGTGGACCACATTTTGTCAGAACTCTCTGTCATGACCTGTCCGTCTTGGGTGGCCCTGCACGGTATAGCTCATGGCTTCACTGAGTTACGCAAGCCCCTTCGCCACGACAAGGCAGTGATCCATGAAGGGGGCACAATATTAAAAACCACAAAACAGTAAAAAAAATCCCATACACGTAATGATAAAAAAATCCTGTACGTCATCCATCCTCCTGGGATGCACCCAAAAAACCATCCATAGGCTCCCATCTCACTCTACCCTAGCGCCTGGGGAAGAGCCAACTCTTTGTGGCCTTTTGGAAAGCTAAAAGGGTGATGTCTGCTGGATTGCTGGGGGAAGGGTGTTCCACAGGATAAGGGCCATTACAGAAAATGCACGCTTTCTATGTCCTATTAGACGGCAGTATTTAAGGGAAAGGACCTGCAGTGTGCCCACTCTATCTGACCTGGTGGAATGGACAGATACCCTCAAAGAATGGCAGTCCCACAAATAACCTGGTCCCATGCCATGTAGGTGATAACCAGCATCTTGAATTGCACCCGGAAAGAAACTGATAGCCAGTGCAGCCCGTGCAACAATCCTGTGATATGGGCAAGTTAAATACCACCATAACTGTTTTATCTGTCAATGCAACATTTCACAGGCTTCGCCTTATGCCAACTTGCGTTTGCCACCAGCATGGCTGTTTATTGCTTAAGATATCAAATTGTGTGCTTCAGACTCTGAAGATGACAAATTATTAACCCTGTGCAAATCATGTGCCAGTTTTGCAATGCCCTACTACTGCTGTTTAGAAAAAATGATATAAATGTCTTGTCTTCTCCACCTGATAAAAATTATGACATATTTTATTAAATATGATTGGCGGCTCCAGCAACCCAGGAAGACCTGTTTCCCTTTAGAGAGCAGTGCTTGACTTTCACAGTGATGAATAGGGCATGAATATGAGCAGTGCATACAATTTATGGCAGAACTTCTTGCTTGGTATACTATTGTACTATATAGTAACCAACCTTGGGATATGGAAGCTTATGTAACATTTGTCATCAGTTTTATAAACACTGGTCTTAATATATTATTATAGTAGGAGTAATTACATTCAGGATGACATTATTTTTTAAAAAGGTAATTATTTTTGAATATTAGGATGCCAGTTTTCCTTTGAATAATTTATTTCATTTATTCATCTGCTTATTAAAACTCATTTATCATTCTTATTAGGCAAATACATACTTTTTAAAAATGATTCCCTTCCTTCCTTCCTTCCTTCCTTCCTTCCTTCCTTCCTTCCTTCCTTCCTTCCTTCCTTCCTTCCTTCCTTCCTTCCTTCCTTCCTTCCTTCCTTCCTTCCTTTCTACACAATAACAACTTACTGTTGTTCCAGTTTGGTTCCACTTCCTCCTTTGGATATAAAGTTAGCTGGGCTATGGTAACAGCCAGTCTTTTCTTTTTGCTGTTGCTACCCCTCAGCCCTAGGCCAACTTCATAGCCTTCTTGTGTTCAGCCTTCCCTAGCCAAGGCTCTCCAGATACATTGGTATTTAACTCACAGAACTCAAATACAATATTTGGATATTCTGGTTGGAATTCTCTGAAATCTGTCCCACCAGGTTTTGGGTCCTTCAGCAACCTAATGTCACAGCTAGGTAAAGTGAGAGATGGGGGTGATGGCACTGATCATTAGAGACCCTCTTTCTGTGATCAGGGATGCTGCTCCTGAGATACTGGGGTATGAGTGCCTACATGTGAAAAACCATAGAGGTAAGCCAGGGATCTTGGTGGAATACTGATCACCCCACTGCCCGGCAGAATCCCTCCCTAGGCTCCTGGATCTAGTTTCAGGGGTGGTAGTGGAGAACACCTACCTCTTGGTGCTGGGGTACTTCAACCTTCATGCCTTGGGAGAGGGTTCTAGTGAAGTCCAGGAATTTATGGCCTCCAGGAATATCATAACCTTGTCCCAGGTAATATCTGGCCTAACATATGTATTAGATCTTGAGTTTGCCTAAGAGATATTATGTGATCTGCAGATGGAGAGGATTTCCATAAACTCTTTGCCATGGTCAGATCATGCTCTGATTAATTGCTGACTTCCTCAACGTGGGATGCATTCAGATGATCTGCTCAGGTGCCTGATGGATCCATCTGGTTTCCAGAAGGTGCCTAAGGACTTCTCCAGCAATCTGTCAGCCCTTTGAGGTAGACCAGACTAGGAAACCAAAGTCATGCAGACCAATACTACTTATATTATAAGGTTATGGTAACAGAATCTTGCAGGTCAGAATGTACTTCCTTGGGATCTTCGTGAGAATCAGGGAGGATCTTGTCTGAGACACAGTTCTGGCTTGGATTCAGGTTTCTTTTATCTAACTGTTGTTTTGGTAGCGGCTCTTCCTCTTGTTCCTCGAAGTTATTTCTTCTGCCCATTACATAATCTAAGGGGCAGGTCAGCCCAGGGCTCAGTTGATCCAAATTGACCCCTTGGTTTACTGAGTAACTCCAGGAGACAAAGCAGCAGAGATGATGCCTAGAGCATGGGTGGACAAAGGTAAAAAGTGGTTCTGACTGAGCACAGGTATGTGCCCATGTTTGGGCCTACACTGTGTTGATAAGGGAGATGAAACACCTTTACTTCTTCTCCCTTTTTGCATTGGTGTGATGTTGTCCAGCATTTTCATTTAGGGTGACTTATTCCCTGCTAGGAATAGATTCACTAGAATCTTGACTCCTTATGTGGGGGGTTTTTGATGGTGGCTAGGGGATCATTGTGTTATATTATCTGGGACTCCTTCTGACTTACGAACTCCAAAGTAGTGGAGTTCTGGTGCACTACATTATCTAGTGCAACATGCAGGCTTAACCCATGCCACATCCTGGCTTCTGTGTGAGGCTGGGGTTTGTGTAATAAATCTGGGAAAAATTACTCCCCCCATTGGGAGATAAAGGGAGCTAAAGCAAGGAAGTGTTGCTTTCTGATGGCAATGCCAAATTTTGGAAGATGCCAAGCTGGTGCCATCCCTGAGTATATTCAGGAAAATGTTGAAGATGGAACTGTTCCTTTGAGCTTTTTAACCTCTTGGGTTTATCTTCTGTTTTATTTTTGTTTTGTACTTATTTCACTCTTATGAAGCTTTTAAAAAAAATCTTTTTAAGCTCACCATGGGTGTTTTAAATTTGTCTTCTACTATGGAAGCCACTGAGAGAAACTTGATTGTGGCAGGGTGTGAATGTAATATATAAATAAAATAGCAAATTACAAATGTAAAAGGCTGAGAGTATCTGTTGGCTTGAAAGAAGATGCCCCTTCTGAAACAAAGAGATAGTATCTTCTACCATGGGGCATGGAAAGAAAGTATTTCACCACCATGTACTTCAGATTCTAACAAAATAATAAAGGAAACTATTATTAATACCTAATGATACAGTTAGGATTGGACTTCAGGCCTAAGTTCAAGAGGATGAAAGTTCAGTTACAGCACAGCAAACAGGTCTGGTATAAATACCTGCACTAATAAGGACAATTCAGGGCTCATCAGATTGATCCTACTCATCACAGGAACCTTTAAAAAAAACTAGAATTGTGAGTGGGCTACCAAATATGCACATGTTTGTGGATGTTCATTCTTTTTTCTTTAGAAATATGCCAGCGTTTTTGACAACTACCTGGTGTTCATTCAGGTGTCAGTGGGTCCTTCAGATAAACAGAAACAAATGCTTATTTTATTCTAGAAATCACATCAGTGCTAAGACTGAAGTCTAAAACTCCCTGTAACCATACTGTGAGTTTAAAGTATAAATTTGCACAGGGTAATACTGACATGCTGATTTTGTTCTGTTGTAGTGATTCTAAAGCTTGGCATGGTATTGTAGGGCTGAGGAGAAGAAAAATGTTAGTTGTGTGTTTCACCACCACTCAGATAATAAAATGTGGTTGCCTAAATGTCTCCCCATCTCCTCATAAAATTGTTAAGTTCAGACTCTAAAATTACTTTATAGTGTTATTGTTAACCGCACAAATATACTTCATTTTGAATGTGATGTTTATTTACTCTGAAATATTATAATACATTTTAATTTGACATAATTCTGTTGATATTGATTGACATGAATTGTACATTCTAAATCAGTTTTTTCTGTTTCATGTATGAACACATTATTACTATTATTACTATTATTATCATTGTTATTATTAGTGATGGCAGTTTCTCAATTGCAGTCAATCCTGAAAGAAGCAAATTATTTTAACCCATTTCAGACTGGCTTCTGGTGGGCTATGGGATTCAGACTGCTTTAGTCACCCTGATGTATGAACCTTGGAGATCAACAGAGGGAGAGAAACTACAGGTTCTTCTTGACTGTGGTATTCTTCTGTGTTTCCTCAGAGACTTTGGAAGAGTAGACATGGCTTTGCAATGGCTTTGTCCTATACCTTGGGCAACTGAAGACAGTTGTTCCTCAAAATGGGAAATATTGTATGGTATCACTCAGGGCTCCATTCTGTCTCTAATGCTTTTCTATAGGTCCATGAAACATCTAAGCTTCACTGTAGCTCTATAAGATGTGTAAGATGATCTTTGTGTCCAGCTGGGAAATTTCAGTTGTATGAAACTTAGCAACCAGGCTGGTCTTGGAAAAATACAAATAGGCCACATTATACCTATACTTAAAGCATTGCACTGTTAGCCGATCCATTTCCAAGAACTATACAGAGTAATGGTCTTTATCTTTAAAGCCCTATACTGCTTCAGTCCACATTATTTGAGAGAATTCTTTCTTCTATATTAACCTCTAGGCTTACTAAAATCATCTGAGGAAGTTCACCTACAACTGCTGCAAGATTGTCTAGCTATAACTCAGGACTATCTTCTGTGCCCACTTTTGGAATGCACTCTCTGTAGAGCTAAGGGAGCTAACATCTTTATTAGCTTTTAAAAAGGTCATTAAAACCCATCTTTTTATTGCTAATTTTAACTGTTAATTTTAATTATTAATTATACTTGTTTTGCTAATTTGTTAATTTAACTGTTCTTAATGTCTTGATTTTAAATTTGTTTTTTATTGTAAACCACTGAGAGACGTCAGTAGTCAGTGGTATATCAAGCCAAACAAATAAATAAAATATATTTAAATGCAAATATCATTTACTTCCTCATAAACATGCTGAAATCCAGCATCCACTTAGTGGCCTATTTTGCATGTTATGCACAGAATAAGTAACCTGTAGCACTCCAGATGTCACTGAACTACATATCCCAACATCCTTAAGAAGCATGGCCATTGGTAAGGGATGCTGGGAGTTATAGTTCAGCAATATCTGGTGTTCAACCAAATAAATTAAGTTATCACTTAAATCCTGCTTGAACTGAGCCATAGAATTGTGCTGCAATTTTATGAAGTGACTATCTTTTATTGAAGTGACTATCTTAAAATAAAACCAAAGGCTGCTTTGGCATTTGTAGTGGGACATAATAGTCTTTATGCAATAGTTCTCTTATGATGCACAGCTCTACTACTTTTTATCTATTGCTGTTGAAAACTTTTGGTTTTGAATTTTTAAACAAACACAAATATAGCATTAATTATAATAGCAAAATGGCACACTGTGAGTGAAATTGTAACTTAATTGTATGCTCAACTAATATGAGTTAACACTACAAACTGATATGACCTAGCTATAATTTTTAATGACTGCATATTTCTTATGGGAATATTGATGCTCATCAAACCCCCTCTGATTGCATCTTGTCTTGTTTTCTGTCAAACATTCCCTGGTAATGTGTGATCTATCTCCCATCTAAACCATCTATACAACAGTGTTTAAATTTGTCCTTCATTGCATATCTGGAATTTATAGAAGGCCTCTTGGGTGAGAGAGGTGGACATGTGACTATTTTTTTCAGTTTAACTAAATTGAAGTGTTTCAGTAGGTAGAGCTCAAGTGCTGTGTTATGAACCAGTAGAATAATCAGAAATTCAAGATATGGTACAGGGCTGTGATAAGAATTTTCATAGCTAGAAACACAACAAAAGCATTTGTGATATGTTCCTCAGAAGAGAGACAGCAGCATTGGACAGGTCAAGAGGTCTAGCTTTTCACTGGAGCTGAGTTAAAAATCTAGGGAAGATAAAAGGTCAGGAAATAGGACAGTGGAGATACATATGCTGTTAGAAAGAAAGAAGGTAATGTGTGGGACAAATGATCCTCGAAGAAGGTTGGTTGGAAGATAAACAGGGTCATCATTTTGCAGAAAGAAAAATGAAAAGGGCATAGGCTTGAGGAATGGAGTGGGTGAAAGTATTAAAAAGCTCTGCTTGAAGCATTTTCACATGATCATTTTTATATTGTGTCTTTCAATATTTTCCAGTAGTTACTAATGTGGAAAGCATTTTGGTCAGTTTCAGTTCCCTCACAATCCATTCCATCCTGTTCTTTTGTCAATCAGTTAATTTGTTTTGTTTTTTTTAATGATCCACACATTTTAAATCTTAAAATATAAGATTTTAAGTTTTCTTTTCAAACAGGCATTCTGAAACACTGTATGGCATGTTTTAACCTAAAACTGATATTATGACTTTCAAATATCTCCAAAACCCAAAAGATAGCAACATTTTGGTCCTTAGATTAGTTTGAAAAACACAGATCAGAGTGATTAACACATTGTACAATTAACAAAGACTTAACTTCTCAACTCTTCCTAACAATAGCAGCACTATGTTAGAATGCTTAAGTCCTCTGCTACTAAGCTTAAGCTATCAGATCCAGTTTGGCAGGATTTATGTTCAGTAATATTGACACTGCTTTCAAGAAGAAATACATTATTTCATCACCAGTTTACAGACCAGGGAAAAAGTGAGCTAGATCCAAAAGATTGAATGCAACATATTTGTTTCATAGAAGGGATTCACAACCTTTTTTTGGCTGAGTGCCAGATGAAAAGCTAATTAATTAACTACAGTTAATAAGCTTATTCCTATGCATCTAACATTTTTCCATTTCTGACTTGTTTACAGTTACAATTTAGTGGCAATTTTGAAGGGACTTTGGGAACCACAATCTAAAGCTGTAGAAGACCTCAGGTGCTCCTGATTCCCTAAGTTGTGTAACTGTGGGTTAAAGTTCATCTGTTAAAGTTTTGATCTGAAACTTCAAGACAGTTGGGTGGGTGGGGGGTTACATTTCATGACCTCAGAAGGATTTTTGGAGATATACAGTATTTAATATGGGAATCGTGCTATCTCTCTCCTTCACTAATGAATGACTGATGTCTGATAAACGAGAAGGCGGGAAGTATTGCACTCAATGAAACAATCTGACTGGGCACTTCATGTAATGGAGCATTCCAGGAATTATGTTTCTGGTCTCTCATATACAAACTGATACCATCTTCTCTGTGTAACAGCAACAGCAATTCAGCCTTCCACTGCTTTCTTGATCGCAGTATAGCAGAGGGAACTAAGTGGGCATACATGTAGCCAGAGAGAATGTATTCCTGGCTACTTTTAATTATTAGTATTCATGCATATATAGACACAGAGAACTCATTACACGGAATGCCCACCAGATGGCACACAATTCCAGTGGTGAGTTAGGCTAACCCTTGTGGCATTGAGGTTCTCTAAAAGCATCTTTTCCACATGTGGAGGAAGCTCTGTGTTCCTCATTTGGTATCATATAAATGGCATTAGTTAAGTACACCGAAATATCTCAGATAGTGTTTAGGGTTTCCTCAATTCAATTGTTATCTACTCATTTTCCTTGGATTTCATTTCTGCTAAGCATGATGCAAAGTAACAAGCACCACTGTACAGTATGTACCAGGTGCTTCATGTCTCATTCCACTTGATTATATCATCTGCCATGCTATTAAGTCTTTTTTTCTGCACCACATCTGGTAATGATAGCTTTCTCTCCTACCCACTTCTATTGCATAGCCCATCATTTCTTAGTTAAGACAGACAATATAGTCTTCTGTGACACATTGGCATGGTTGTGCTGATGCAGCAAAAAGATAATCTGCATGCTATAGCCATATTGTTACTATCTGATGGGTGTTTAAATAAAATAAGAAAACTTTCTAGAAATATATATATATAAAAAAAACATGAAATCATTGCAGTGAAATTGCTGTCCTGATTAGAAAAACTTATGCCCTTCAGATGTTAGAAGACACCACACAGTATCCATTGGAAGAAAAGAGGAGCGATTTCCAGAATATAAAAAAGAAGAGACTAGGAGCAAACTTGAGGAAGAATATTAAGAATCTTGCATATTGTAACTCTTCTTCAGAGCCAGTTTTCTGATTATATATCGTGAAGCAATACATACAAAACCAAGTGTAAAGTTCACTAACACAGCTGCCTTCAGAGCCCTGGAAACTGGTCTATAAGGATATCATTGTGGGGAAAATGCCCACTTAAAAAAGGAAGCAAGACTCAATGCCAACTCTACTCCCTCTCATATCTGCCCTTTCTAAGGCCAGAAATAGCATCCTATAACTTTTGAAATCCCTTCATGTCATGTCATGTCTTTTGACATCTGTTCTTCATAAATGTCAAATAGAGTTCTAATTAAGAAGAGAAGGCAGCTATGTATAAGACTAGCAATATGAGGAGAAATTCTTATTGCCTGGGTGGAATATGATGCGGCACTAGGTTAGTTTGATGATAGAGCAGCCAACTCAGCTGCATGAGCTGATGATCAAAGGTTCCCTGACTTAAAGGCCTGGTACATCTGTATTTGGTCCCTTCATTTACCGAATCCTAGTAAGGCAAATATAATTTCAGAATTACAAATTCTTATCTATTCCAAATTTGTCTTTTAATTAAATGTGCAGCAAATGTAGTAGTATTTTATTTGTCTGAAATTTTTGGATATCTCCAGTATATGGCAAGAACTTTATTAGCCCTTGCATTATTGCACATTTCATTATAATGTCATTCTGTATTAGGCTTTACATTTATAGATACCCAAAATAGTTCATACACTCTGATAAATGCAAATTTCGACACATAAGTTATCAAGAATTTTAAAGCTGAATTGTTTGTGACACAAATGTGCCTTTCTGCACTGCTGATGAGGAAATTGCTACTGTAAAACCTCAACGTGCTTCAGAACTGCCTAAGAAAGGAATAAAGAGAATCAACAGAGTGGCAGGATGCAACAGAGTAAGCATTTCAGGAACTTGTTAATAGGCAGATTATATTTATTGTCTTTTTAATACTTATATAAATATGTTTATATAATAAATACATTTTATTTATATTGGTAAAATATATATTATATTCATTTATATTTATTGATCTGGTAAGACCCCACCCCAAAAACAAACAAGATTAAACTTACTTCCTTTTAAACTCAATGATAAATGATGCTCAATATTGTATTAAGCAGGTCCAAATTTCCTCTGTACATTCCTACTGTTCTTTTGTCTATGACAGTGAATGAAGTATCCCTAAAATACATCCTACGTTGTAGGATCAAGAAAACATATTCTGAAACATTTGATATGCTGGACTGCTTTAGATAAGATTCTCCATTTTGAATAGTTTATTTCACATGTGATCATGTATATGCCCAATCATCAAGTCATTTGTGCTCATTATTAGTAAATATCAAGACAATCTTATGAATAATCCAACAGTGATTGAATTCTGAAGGCACTCATTGCTCAACTGCCTGCCAAAAAACAACATGCAAAGACCTTCCTTCCTTCCTTCCTTCCTTCCTTCCTTCCTTCCTTCCTTCCTTCCTTCCTTCCTTCCTTCCTTCCTTCCTTCCTTCCTTCCTTCCTCCCTTCCTCCCTTCCCTCCCTCCCTCCCTCCCTGTTCATACTGCAACAATAAAAAACTTTATACAGTTCAGTATAAAACATCTACTGTACATAACATTAAAATGTCCACAGTATTAGTAATTATTATTAATAGTTAATAATAGCCCACATACATCCTAAAAATGATTGGAGGAACATCCAAAAACCATCCTATAATGGTGTAACCCTAATTAAATAGTCTAAAAGGCCTTTGGAAGACCTTCATCTACTCCATCTTTTGGAAGGCCGTTAATGTTAGGGCAAGTCTCATCTCAAGGAATGAGAGAGGGCCATGACAGAGAAACATTTTGTTCTAGTGTCAGCACCCCAGCATAATGCAAGTTGTCCTAACATATACTTATTCAATTTTTTTCTTGTAAATCTCAAAAACAAAAATCCACAACTCTCACTGCATATGGTTCTTCATACTGATCTAGCTTTAAAAAGTTGCCTGGGTCTTAATCTAAATTTGTTTTATAAAATACTAAGTTATAGGCACTTCCGTAATGAACTCTATATTAAATAGTTGGAAGATTCAACAATCCCCTGACTCTCTTTTTTTCATTCCTCTCTATTTAATCTTTCCTGTACTTACAAAAGCACAAAGCAGATTGCCTTTCCTTGATATAAATTGCTTTTCACAATTATTTATTAGCAACTCTTTAGAAATCTCTTTCTAATCAGCCTTTCAATTCTTTCTTGAAATAAGGTACTTGGAAGATTGAACACAGTACTTCAAATAAAGGAAATGTGCAGGATGATTCAGTTTATTACTAACCAAGTCTTATTGGCTTATTGGGTAGATAACAAATGTTTGTAGCAATGGTTACAAAGTATGGGGTAAATTAGGATGATTAAATTAGATACTCTCTTGTGTTTCCAATGACTAGTGAGCTTAATCACGAACAGAGAAGAATATGCATAATTCTTCTCTAAGTGGGGCAGAGAAATTATGGCTAGAATACTTAAAATGTCCATGGGCTCTAGAAATGAAACTGGGAAGCTGCATGTGGCTCACAAGTAATATTTTGCCTATTTTGGAGCTCTAACATAATCTAATACTGTAATCTAAGATAACACAAGTGGACAACCTTTCTGTAGCTGAGGCCATACTACTTGGCTTCTGAAGGCCAGACATCGCCAATGATTGCATAACTTCAGTAAAGTCATTATAGACATACAAATAGATGTATGAATTATGCCTCAAATATTAAACATGGTACATTAATGCGTCTCAAAGATTTTTCTGTTACACTTCTATTATTTTAAAAAGTTTACAAAGGTGTCAGCATTGAAGACTGAAAATGTCCAATTATTTAATAATCCCAAAAGCTAGCATTATATATATATAAAAATACCTGGCTGGAATTTTGAAAAATGATTTAAAAATGCTTTTGTTATTCCTACCATGTGTTCTCCTTATGTATTTATATGAAAGACTCTGGTGGAATTTTTCTTTTCTGTTGCATAAATTCTACATACTTTAAAGTCATTTAAACAGACTAGTGTTCCCTTTCAATCTAGTACAACACTAAGTGCTACCCACACACTCTATAGGCCAAAACAGATTCTTTAATCTACTATTTAATTAAGAGCTATTTTGGAAAGACAGAATGGAGAATACCAGTGAAACGGCAGTAGCAACCTCAATACCAAAGCGTCATAATGAATTTATGATAAATTTGGTAAATTCAGAGTGTTGTGCTGGGTACAATGTGCTACGGCTGTTACACAAAGTATGAAAGCTATGAGGAACAGGTGGACATTATAAACTCAGATGAACCTAGGGACTACACAAATTTGGAATCATTCCTCATGATCAAACTATAACCTGTCCAGTAATATTCATGGCAATGAAATCATGTTGGCTTGGAATTTGGGGAAGGTTGCTTTGCTAAATTATGACTAGATCTGAATCCAGCTTTCGATAAATAGCATCCTTCTGTGACAGAAAGCAGCACTGAATGGATGTCCTTTGCTCCAGGACGCAATAAGGGGGAGTGGAACAGATTGTTTTAGAGGATGAATGGAGGAACAATCACAATTGAATAAAAGCTAAACTAGAAATGCAATCTGAATGAAGTCATGGGTGAAAGTGATGAGGTGGGGACCAAGAATGCTCAGGCTAGACAGAATTATCATGGAACAAATGTTCCGTACTTTAAAGGCCAGGGAAAGAATGACCAAAAGCCTATTGACTCAAAAGGACAGGAAGAAAGAAAGCCTTAGGTTTTAAACCTTGGGAGATACCACCCCCCCCCCACACACACAAACTGCATTCAGCAGTAGGCACATCTCAGTGTATATATTACTTTTTTCTTGAATTCAGTGAAGATCTAATCTAGCTGTTTTGAATCTGTAATGCTTTGTTAGCTGGTTCATGAATTGGGGGGCTGAATTTCTGAAAGGTAGAGATTTATTGCTGTGGCCGTTATGGAGCGTGACAGAAGATAATGTGTGGAATCCTACAGATCCAATGAGTTCTAAATATGCATTTACAGTATATAAAATTGTACAGAAAGGAAGAAGGGAAAGCAGCCAAGAAGCATGGAACACTTGCTTTTCTTTATGACCTTTCCTAGTATGAATGTAATCAATGCCTGTCAAGATATATGTCAAAGTTTTTGCTTATCCAGTTTGCTATAGGCATTAGGAAAAAGCAGTACATGTATACAATATTTTATATTTTTTTCATCAGGTATATTTCTAGCAGCCGTGTGATAAGCAGAAATTGACAGATGAAGTTTATCCCATTACTGCACTTCATAATTCAGATCTGTTGATTTCTTTACGTTGTATTATGTAGCAATGCAAAAGCTTGGTCAGAAAAATTCAGAAATTAAGATATGGGTGCTCAAATTTTAGAGTTATGTTTGTCTGCTTGACAAAGTTACTGTGTTTCTGAATCTGTAACTTTCAATTTTATCTGAATTGCTCTAAGTATCACCTTAAGAAGGCAAAGTGTTAACTTGTATATTTGCATTCTTAGTTATTATTTTAATCAATCTAGATTCCTTTCACTCACATGATTCCTAGTCAAATTCCAATGTAATTTACACTAATAATGAGATTCTTTTAGGAAGGGTTAGTAATTGCCTGACTAGGTAAGATTTTAATTAGCAGCTATTATGCCTTTCATACCAACAGGAATGACGCTCAAAAAGCAAAATATTCTGAGTACAAAGTGAAGCTTATTTAAAGTGACTTAAAAAATAAAGTGTTAGACATAAACAGGGGGAGGAAAAAGCTGTTTAAAATGCTTTAGGCACAATAAAAGCAAAGTTAAGCATATTCAGTGTTGTAAGTGAAAAAACAAGAGACTTAAAAAGAAACTACGGATGAATTGATTAAGTCAGTGCTTTGAACATTCAGTACATTTATGTCATATTTAAGTCCATGGAGTCCTTGGGGTTCTCTGAGCTTGGTTGTTTTCTTCCAAACATTTTGTTACCTGGCTAGCCTAATACCCTAATCAAAGAACTACCGGGGGCAGGGGAGGGGGACACCCCCACCAACACTGGCAGGGCAGGCCACTGTATATAGACTGTATACACTGTATCTGTAAATAGAGAGCAAACCTCACTCCATTCTATTAATTGGTAAATCCCGAAATCTTCAGTTCATTTTTATCCATTTTCATCAAAAAGTCCATATAGGGTTTCCAGTCTTTTATAAAAGCAGTTGTTCTTTCCTCCCTAAGCAAACAAGTCAATTTAGCCATTTCTGCAAATTCTACCATCTTCACAATCCATTCCTCCATTGTGGGTATTTCTATATTCTTCCATCTTTGTCTGTCTGTCTGTGTATGTTTGTTTATTTATTTGTTTATGAGATTTAGAGGCTGCCTGACTCCAAAGCAACTCTGGGTGGTTTATACTAATAGTAGGAGAAAATAAAAAGACAGCAGTAGAAAGGAACTTCCATACGTTTGGAAAAACGTGCTCCCTCAAATAGAAAACATAACCAACAGGGTTCTACAAACACCCTATTCAAGGCCTGGAAGAACAGCCAAGTTTTAAAGATTTCCAAAACACCATCTGAGTGGGTGCTACACAGACCTCTGGTTGATAGATACTGCTAATACAACCTGTGATCAGGAATTCCATTGTTCAGCTACGTACAGTATGAAGGAGTATTAGGATAACAGAATCATAAGTCCTATTTTCTACCATAGGCTTAAATCAATCAGACATAATTATTGGAGTCTAACATAACTGAATCAAAAATCACCATTTGAAAACCTCAGCAATTTTCTCTCAGAAGTACCTGATATCCCATGGCTGTTTGTACCAAGAGAGTACTGTCACGGTATCATTACATTAGTTCCTGGTTGCCTCTTGGCCAGCTAGTCAGCATAGGTGTAGTCAATCAGTGTCTGGGAGATGTGTTCGGTGCTGCCAGATTTGGGAATAATTTCTGTTATGGAAACTTACTATTTCAGTGCTCTTTCTAGGTTTTTTTTTTTTTTTTTGAGAACTAGGTATTCAAAATGAGTCAGTTTGGAGGGTGGAGGGTCCAAACCTTTCTGCACCATTTCCACCATTACAATATTCTTCCTTCAGGTAAGATTAATTAAACTGTACATAGTATTCACAGTATTCATACTGCTGCCCCATGGCATTGTAATATTGGAAATTTTGATACAAACATATCGCTTAGGCTAACCCTAATGGAATAACTGATAGATAAGATTAGCTAGTTGTAACCATTGAGCAATTACATACCATAGCTTAAATAACAGGAGAAATTCTGTCATATACTGCAGTAATTTTCTCTAAATGAAAGTAAAAGGTATGCTGTACAATAACTAAGATCTTACAAGTATTCATGTGAATTTCAAGTGGAGTCATAAATGTATTTCGTGGCTTACAGTGCAAATGTATTCCTTTATTTCAGGGAAGCGAAAATGAAGAATTAGTTTTCCTTTCTTTGTTCCTTTCTTACCTAAACTTTACTTGGTTGATTTCTTTAAAGTCCTGTACAGTTTTGTCCATATGAATTGTTATTAATTACTTTAAAGGCTGAAATAGAAGGATTATGACCTGACTTCTCTGTCTTTGCAGCTAGAAGTTAATCTTCCATAAGCCAACATCTGCAATAGGAAGCTTAATTTTGGGGTTATTTGATATATTACTAATATATCAAAATATATTAGGAAAAAAGTCCTTTTGTGTTATCTTGTATTTGATGATTTCTCTCTTCCTAGAGAAATCCTTCAAATTCAACAATTACAGTATATATCCATTACTTGTATCCAAGTAAAATTGCCCTTTTCTCTGAGGTTCATAAATAACAAATACATCTTTTCCATAAAAAACTTTTCAACAGATATAAATTATGCAATTTGAAGTTACAAATAATTTCCATAATTATAAATTATCAGTGATCAATAATGATTTACCCTATTTATCTTAGACATAAAAGAAAATTAGTATTACATATAGGGGTGTGTGTGTGTATAAAATGAACATCATATTCTCACTTATTTCAGTTATATCCAGGGCCGTCTCTAGGCTAAGGCCGAGTAGGCACCAGCCTAGGGGTGGCAAATTTTAGGGGCACCAAAATTGAAAAGCCTTCTGAAAAACACAATAAAAAAGGGAAAAGCAATAATGGCACACTCTGTGAGCCAGCACACCTGCCGGGGGGAGGGGGGGTTGAAATGTGGAGTCCTTGGGGTTCTCTGAGCTTGGTTGTTTTCTTGCAAATGTTTCATTACCTGGCTAGATAACATCTTCAGCACTGAAGATGTTATCTAGCAGGGTAACAAAACATTTGCAAGAAAACAACCAAGCTCAGAGAACCCCAAGGACTCCACAGTTCAACCCTGAGCTACACATATTCTGTTCTGAGGGTTAAATATACTTTTGCAGAATTGTTGCCATATGACAACAATGGTTGCTCATATAATTAAAATTACTTACTGTGTAAACAGGGTGAAAATGTCCAAGAAAAGAAGAAAAATGTCCAGGGCTGAAAATCATAAGTGTAAAGCTAAAAAACTCAATGAAAAAAAGAAACAAGAGGGCACCTTTTTTAAATTCCAACAAAATTGGAAGATGAGCTAAACCATGGGGTGCCAGAATATGAATTTGCCTCGGGCGCCAAAATGCCTAGAGCTGGCCCTGGTTACATCAAGAAGACTGTTTTCAGGCTAAATACCTGCCAATGAACGGACACCATCATGCTTGATTTGCTCATGAGTGTGAAAGCTACCCAAACTTTTCACAGGGCTCAGAGTGAATAGGTGTAGCATCATGATTTATTTAAGAACATATGGATCAATTCTGATAAAATAAGAAATACCATGCCATCCAGCTTTTAGTGATTTCAAAATCTCTTTAACACATACAAAAACAGTGAAGCTAATTAAGATATGAAAATGAAAATGCCCTGTATATGTAAAATATATTATTCTGAAACTAATTGGAAAAATTAAAGCGTATTCTATTTGTGGTTGGAAGAGGTTAGAGTTGGCAGATCTACCACTTCTCACACCTCCAGCCTGATCTACCTCACTACAGAGAACCACAGAGATGACCTATGTGACTATGTGACAACAGTTAGAAAATGATTTAAGCCCAGGATAGGAAGAAAACATCAGAAAGAAACTCAAATTAGTTCCACCTTAACTCTTAGAGATGAAATGCTGTCAGGCTTTCAAGATTCTGTTGCTATGGCCTATATCAGTAGAGATTTAGACATTCTTGTGGAGTCTTGTTTCCTGATACAGCCTGCTTCAAATGGCTGATACTCACAGAGTTATGGAAGAGAGGGATAGTATATATGGTTCTGTGAACTCTTAGAGAAAAGGAGCTTTTGTTCCTTTTATTGTTAATACTGTACATTATTATGAATTTGCATGCATTTCTCCATTCTATAAGTGAAGCATGTCTACATTCAAGTTTGCAGTTTCTGCAAAGTGGTTTAATTTGCAAGATATTTACTTCTCTGCAGCCAAAACATAAAAGAGTCTTGATTTTCCACTCCTGAACTGTTCATAAAACAAGTTCTACCTCTTTTCAAGTCTTTGTCCATAGGATGACACTGACATAGGATGAACCTATAATAAAGGGCAGATTCAGTTCAAGATCATAGGAATATATTCCTTTTGATGGTCAACTTTTCTTCCACTGAAACACAAATGCATTATTTGGATAAGCAAGATAAAAGCTTTCTCATAAGACAGAGCACAAAAAGTATCTTAAGTTGTCAACACATTATGTTTTATCTATACTCAAAACAAGGAAGAGAATTAAAAAAAATATTTTTTTGGTAGATTAAATAGGACAAAGAGTACAAGTGTTTCAGGCAAAATAGAATTCAGACTAAATCCAAGGAAGGCATCTTTGTTACAAAGTAAAAACTGAATACAAACAAACAAACAAATCCTAAATTAGATACTGTGACATGAATAATATTTAACTTCCTAAACTATAAAATATATAATAACTCTCCATACTGAATATGGTTACTTCAAAACTGGCACCATTCTAAAATCAACTTTACACCTGGTTATGATGTGTCCAGGAGCTTATGACTTTAGTTTTTTTCCTAAGGATTTTTTTGTTCCACTTGAAATGTTGGGAGTATTCCTAAGCTTTTACATGCATAAACAATTGCACTCACATTTGCAGATCTGCTCTTCACACTTTGCATCCAGAAGATGCAGCATTTTCTAACTGCATCTGGTGCTAGATTTTAGAGTTTCTCAGAATAAAACAGAATAAAACATTGCCAGTATCTCCCCAAATTTACAGATAAATTGGGAAGCTCCAAAAACTATATCCTAACCATAATTCAGATGCGTTCACAATTCTGACATAAAGATAAGCAACACTGTCTCATGAATACTCTACAAGTTTTATCTCATTTCTATAAATGGGGTAAAACAACAGTGATAGAGGACATCAGAAATAATTTGGGAGAAGGTAAAAGAACTATATAAAGTCTTTTCCTAGATTCAAGGATAAACATTGTGATACCTGAAGAAAACCATATAATAAATTATTAAGCCACAAAAATATTAACATAATTTTAAAACAGAAAATAAAATTCCTATAGATGTATATCTGAACAGATCCATCCTTCTTCTTCTTGGGTGCCCAGATCTTGTTAGCTTACAATGCCCATAGCAATATTCAAGAGTAAAAATTAATACAAACTAAAATAAAGTAAGAAGAAATAAGAAGAAATAAAAGAGAAAGCTAAAGTGCAAAAAGGAAAAAAAAAAGGTAGAAGAAAAATAGAAAAGAAAGAAAAAAGATATGAAGTGGCTTCCAATCTTCTTTACAGCAGTTATAAGTACAATTGTAGATTTACCTCTTTCTCTAAAGTTATATCATGACTCTCTTCTTTCTATATCTATCTAATCATCAAAACCATAGATCATAAGTTCATTTTTTTCTGTTTTATGCAAAAAGTCCATAAGGGAAACCAGTCAGTAATAAATGTAGATATTGTCTTTTCTCTAATCAAACAGGTCAATTTGGCCATCTCAGCAAGTTCTATCTTCACCAACCATTGCCAAATATTTCCATCTTTGTGCATAAAATAATCTTGCTGTAGTTATCATATAGAAAAACAAAGTTCCATGACTTTTTTCCAACTGTTTATCCATCAGTCCCAAGAGGAAAATTTCTGGTTTCAGTCCCACATCATATATAGAAGGATGGTATACATCATGAAAATAATAAAAATATGGATTGGTTCATTGATTATGTGCCATCAAGTCAGTGTTGACCCTTAGTGACCACACAGATTTTCTCCAGGAAAGTATAGATTTGGAGGGGACTAAGAGGATATCCAGTCCAGTACCCTTTCATCCATCCATTATAACTTAACATTTTCACCATCCTCTCATAGATAAATTGAGCTAAATTAAAATTATTCTAATTTTGGACATTGCTACTTTAAGACTTCAAGCAAGAGCTTACAGGACTCAGTAGAACTCTGAATTAGATAGAAAACTAAAAGCTATAGGAGAAAGATTTCAGTTTAGCTCTTTTTATTTTCCAGTGCCTTCAAGCCATCCTTGACTCTTGGCAATTGCCTGGACAAATCCCTGCAGTTCCCTTGGCAACATTTTTGGAAATGATTTGCCATTGCTGCCTTCTTAGGGCTGAGTGAGAGAGCAACGGGCCCAAAGTCACTCATCTGCCTTTGTGCCTAAGGCAGGGCTACAACTCATACTCTCCCAGTTTCTAGCTCAGTACTTTTAACCACTCTACCAAACTGGTTCTCTAGCTATGTTAGTCCTGAGTTAATGGGATTTTTATGTGGACATGTAAAGATGTGAATCCCCACTTATAGATCGAATCCAACATTTATCTGCACATAACAATCCAGACCATAGTGTATCATGAACAGACAGCATGTTTCCTTAAAAGGCAACCAGTTCAAGTAACACATGAAGATATGCACTACAAGGGAACAGCCATTTGATTTCTTGCAAGTATCTTTATGCCAGAATCACCTAATTTAAGTGGTATAAAATATTTGCAATAAATAAATGGATAAAATAAACTTGATCAGACTTACGAGAAAAAAAAATTCCTATCTCTAAATATCATCTGGAGAAAGGCTAGGCACAAAAGCTTTCCTTTCTTAAATAATGCATGATGAATATATTGCTTAATGCTTCTGAGTTCCACAGGCAAAAATTCATATTATTGCTAAAAGAAGGACAGACAGATTGCAGAAACATTTCATTTGGAAGATTGGTGCGCCTCTAAGGAGCTGGAGCTTTTTCCAGAATGAGATTTAACATATGAAAATGCTTAGAACTGTCAGTCCTGGCAACAGCAACATGAACTGTTAATATCTTCAGGGATTTAGGCATAAAGTTGTCAGTGGCAGCAAAATGTAAAAAAAAAAAAAAAAAACCTGTTAAAATGAAAATACAATTGTACAATAACGGCAGGGTAGTGGTTGTGTTAAATAATATGAAGGAAAGATTCATCCTTATGAAGGAAGAAAGGAGAATCAGTTTATTAGAATACAAATTGTCCTCAGTTCAAGAGCACTTTGCAAATTATTATCAAGCATATACAAATTTGATCTGAAACACAGAATCTGGGGAATCAATTAGTGATAAAAAGCCTACCATAAATTCTCAGTTATGTACTGCTTAATATTGCAGATTAATCCAGCCATATGACTTCCATCTGCCTATTCCAAGCATTATGAGGGGAAGCCAGAAATGAACAAAACATTATTCAGGAGTCTTTATCAGAGATTCTGCCATTCTTTCAGAGAAAATCCCTCATCAGGTCTTTCTCAGATTCAAATGACATGTTTGGTGGAATTCTGAATTTCTATCCTTTACTTTTTGTTTTAAAAAATCAGATGTATTTTACATTTTGAAGAAGGCAACAAAAGAACACAAAAGAAGTTTAGTTGATCATACATTATCCATCCAGCACATATTCTGTATCAGTAGTGGCTAACCAGATACCATAGGAAAACTCATAAGCAGGACATTCTCTGCATATTTTCTAACATCTGGCATTTAGAAATATACCATATCTAATGTACAACCAGATTAACTAAAAGATATAATAATATAAAGAGGAACAGCTTAGTGCGGTGTTGTGTAATGTTTTCCCCTCTGGATCATTTGTCATCCCACAATGCAGAAGTAACACCTGGAAGTTCCAGCTACCTAAGGCCCATGAAAGCCTTGTGGGAGACCCCCAGAGCCTCTTCAAAGTTCCTGCTATATGGAAATGTTTAATGCATCACAAAGGGAAAATTATTAAATACATGAAGCCCGTTCTATCTACTCTTCTAATTCATTATATTTAATTACACATTATCAGTTAAATCAAATCAAATCAAGCCAAATAATATCAATTTGGGGGTTTGTTCTAGCCCTCCCATTTTTTGGACTGCAAATACTGACATGCCATTCAAAAACCAAGTTTGGCTTTTGTCTGATCAAGGTTGCATGTCCTTACTTTAATACCTTTCCTGAGTTTGGAGACTGCTGTATTGTTTGTAACTTTGGGGAAGAGACAGGGTGCAAGAGACACTTGTACTTCACATAAGCCCCTCCCTCCCACCTTCTTTGAAATGGATAGAAGCACAGATTTCACGTCAATGCCACATCCTCATCTTTTCAATTTTCTGCCCGTATTGATATAGACTATTCTATGTCCTTCTAAACCTCCACAGTCAATGAGTTCCATTCTGAAGAAGAAATAGGATCAGCATGGGCCTCTAAAGCCTACTCTGATCTACTTGGTATTCATTTTTAAGCCATTCTTTTTCTTTATTCTGAACTGCAGATTAAATGTTTGCTCTGCCTGGAAGTGCAGTATGAAGCCACCATGTTTTAGATTAACTTATTTCTAACTAGAGGGAAGGATGTTTTTTGGCTGCTCTTGCTTCATTCAGCCTGTCTTCAAAGGGGCCAATGGCTAGGGATGATGGGAACTGAAGTCTGACACATTTAAATGGCACTGGATTGGGGAAGGCTAGCTTAAGCCATGGTGGGAATATCCACTACATTCAAAAACCTATTAGCTCACAATGATGTAAAGCAGTAGTTGAGTGGACTGGTTTGAAACCAGTGGGAACAAATGGACTAAAATAAGCTCAGGTTTAAGGCATTATGGTACAAGGATCTAGGTTCTTGGGGATACACAGCTTCCCCCATCGAACTACTAAAGTCCATTCGACTTCATTGGATGTTGACTTTATCTATAAATTAAATAATAATAATAATAATAATAATAATAATAATAATAATAATAATAATCTAATACAGTTCATCTGCCAGGGAAGTCTCTCTCAATATATCTCATTGGCTGCATGTCACTTGGATCATCTACTGGATCCTGCACCACCCTTCCTTGGAACTTACTATGCCTCATTTTTAAAATTAAAATAATAAACAAGTCTTTTAAAAGAACATCAGTGCTATTAATTTGTTTGTATTAATATAAATACACTTTTACTAAGTTAAGTGTACCAAGCCTTATTCCATATCACTGTTTTGAAAAGTTGTACCCTTCAACTTTTCCCAATTTCTGGGCTTCCTTTGAACTCCCAGCCATTATTTCTTTTTCATACCAACAACATGATTTGATTTCATACAGTATTGAAAAGGAGAAGTTCTAGTTACCTTATCAAATTTATCTATATTATTTTCTCCCTTGGTGAATATTTAGGGCTAACAGAATAATAGGATACTTATGATCAAAACCATACCATATTCTGAAGAGCCAAGCACTTTCTGCTTTGGTTGTGCTTTTATCCAGGTTATTGGCAGCCTGCAATAATATTGAAAATGAAGATGATGACGATGATGATGATGATATTGATAATCATGCTCTTTTCAATGAAAGATGTTCACATTTTACAAGCAAACATCTTTTAAAAATGTAAATGATTTAAAAGGACAGTTAACAGTGCCCAGATACAATTTAAAATACAGCTAAAATATAGCTACAACTACCTGTCATTTATTTATTTAGAACATTTATATTGCAGTGATCTTCACCTATGGAATTCAAAATTATTTACATTGTGTTTTGGAATTTCTTCCACCTAGGCAATAACCAAATTATCTTAGCTTCAGCAACATGACTGCTTGATGTAGATCTCTTCTGTACAAGCTCTCTTAAATATGCTCTTCTTCTGTTCCCATTTATTTTCACTTCCTGGGTGCTTGTAATGTCCTATCTCTGAGTTACACCTGGACTGGCCTCTGGCAATGTGAATCATGGATATGTGATTTTTGCTAAGTTTCATGTTTTCCTCCTGTGATTGTGAGAAGATACTTCTTTTGAAATAAATCCTGATTTCTAAATTTGCTGCGTTGTGTTTTTCTTCTACTGTATACTTATTGATACCACAGATTATCCAGCTGGGTAAGATCCCAAATTTCTCATCTTGCTCTTTCCTGCTGAACAAATATGCATCTCCATTATATGATCTTTGTGCTGTAAAGTTCATTTTCTCTTGTTAATGTCATTTAATCTTATTTAGTTTATACGGGCAACAATTACTAGTATGCTGTGGGCAGCTTTCCAAATATTTTGGGAATGGTTCTGCAGTGTACACCATATGCACAACAGTTGAGTTATGGACCCTTATTTTGATTTCACTGATTTTCTTTTGGATTAAAACGATAGCCTCTTCTGTGCAGTCTTATCACCCAAACTGTTCATGGATATTTTATGTTATTATTTTTAGAGAAATTAAATCTGTTACAATATATTTATAATGTAAACTAATAAAGGACATGTATGTGGTATAAGGCAAATAACATAATTTGATAGATTTTTATGCAATGAACTATATCCAGTAGAAATGAGTAATGATCTTTAAGTTCTTAGCACAGCATTGACTTTCTAGAGTGAAAAAACCTCCAATGTTTGTCTTTCCTTTTACTCTGAGGGGATCTCTGATCATGTGAACCTTATCTTTTCACAGCAGATCATGTTTTGTTCACACTTCTTTGGGTCATACTTGAGAACAGTGGTGCAAAATATACAGCCTGCCAGTGTCTCCTCTTTAGCTGCTGGACTTCCTGTCAAATAAATGGGGTACAAGTGTTGACCCTTTTTTGGTGCTTTTTTTAATGTTGCTTTGGGTCCCTGGAGGAAAGAACAGCAGCCTCACAAATAAATGCAACCAGAATGGTTGTATTGAAGTGAATGGTTGGTACAAGCATTAGTTAGGAAGTTAGGAAGTCAAAACCTGGGTGCCAAGGTCTGGATTTGTAATAAAAAAAATCAGAATGGGGGTGGGTGGGGGAGGTCTAGATGGAGCAAAGAGTTGGAGATCAGGGAGAGATAATGTGTCTGCTATTTGACAGTTTGGAGTCAGTGAAGAAAGTTATAACTAACAAATTCCAAAGTAAAAGATGAAACTGAATAATTAGGAAAAGTATAAAGATCTGTAGAGTTGGATGCAATAAAAATACATGGGGAGGAAGGAATGGAGCAGAAGTTTAGCCTGGTGTCATAGCTGGGAAGAAGAATTAAAGGGAAATAGAAAACAGCTAAGAGATAAGGAAACAAGAGACAAAGCTTTAAAACAAGCAAGAATGTTTATAGTAAGCGGGAAACAAAAAAAGGAGAAAGCACAGATCTTTTCTCCCTGCAGCACCTTGGTCAGACAGGGTTTTTTTCTCTGCTGCAAACGGGATAGGAAGTTTACAGGTGCAAAAGAATAAGGAGGTTCAATTGGCAGAACTCAGCCAGTGGAGGAGAGAGAGGCTGACAGCTTCATCAGCAGGGAAATTGCCCAGTCAATTATTTGGAGGATGACTGAGGCTTACAAGTGCCAGGAGAAGCAGCATCTGTTTCAGGTGGATGAAAGAGATTCCCCGCAGAAGAGATTTAAGGTACCCATTTCAGCAATGAAAACCATAAAAGATGGGTCCTGGCCCTACCTGCTTTTGAAATTGTATACTCCAGCTTTAAATGAAAACATTCCTGCAATAATAAATCTTGGTCTGCTGCAGCCTTTTCCAATCAGGGAAACTGTGTAATTGCACTACACCTGTATTGATATCCGGCTGGGAAACAATGTCCCTATGTGCAACTGTATGTAAAGCAAAAGCTCTTACTGTTATAAAGGCATTTTTTTAATCTTCTACATTTATTGAAGCAAGGGTGTTCTTGGTTATTCTGGGCTTAGGGAAAATACGCAAACGGTGGTCAGAATTCTGGCAGGGCAGTCTGTGGTGTGACAAAAAAAATCACTAAAGGGAAAAAGGGCACTGAAAAGCTGTACAGGTAGTCCCCGGGTTAAGAATGTCCAGTTTACAGATGACCCATAATTAAGAATGGAGCCTATTGTAGCAAAATTCAAATTAAATCCACAATGATTTGAATTAATTACACAATACTACTTACTTATATAGTATTATACAATAATACTGTTCTGGCTTACATACAAATTTGACTTAAGGACAGACCTTGGGAATGGAACTCGTTCTTAAACTGGGGACTACCTGTATTTCAAAATACAGCACTGCTGAATTTGCAAATATTTGTGGTAATAAAATACACTATGGTGTCCTGAAAAAGTTATAAAAATAATGCTTGCAATAAAACATTTAATGAAGTAAGACTAGCAGTTATTCTTAGAAACACATGAATATATAAAATCAGTGAAATGGCTCTTATACATTTAGTATATCACAGAATCCTGTGATTAGAGGCTTCATGTAGATCTTGAGGATGTTGGCTATAATTGAAGAGAAGACAGAAGTTTATTCAGCTGCAGTTTCACAGGCAATAGACAGTCTCTTTTCTGGGGCAATTATGTGGAGAATCAGGAAGCTTCCAATTCTGTTTAACAACAGCTTGTCCTATTGACCAAACTAACAAATTGTGGTTAACATGAATGCTGACTAATATTATCTGAAACAAGCCATCTTAAAATCTTGTTTCAGAAAAGCAAGAATTATAATTATCTATAGTCTGTTGGTTCAGATGTTATGTTAAACAAAAACTTAACATATTACTTTTCTTGGCTGTGCTGAAGGACTGGAGGAGAACAAAGTATGTATCAGATTAAGGTTTACTTAATCTTGTTCATATCATATTAAATTATGGTGATTTGCCAATCTGGATAGTGAAATAAATTGCACTCATTCTAAAATATATTGTTTCAAGGTGGTAGTCTGCCACAAAAGCCAATGGACTGAAGTACACTTAAGTTCTATGATTTACTATGACTGTTATATCTGAAACAAGTGAGGGAAGGATCATGAATAGTTTCTCAATTTAAACCAGTTAATTTCTATTTAATAATAAACTCTTCTAGATATTAATAATAATTTCTGAGACAGGAGGAGGCAATTTGGTGCCCTCCAAATGTTTTAGACTGCAACTTCCATAACTCCAGGTAATAATATAATGGATTGTGGGATTGTGTCAAGGGAGTTCAGGAATTACCATCCAAAACAGCAGGAGAGCACCAGATTGCTTATCTTTATTCTGAGAAAATGGGCCTAAGAGGTTCACTGAAATATGTCAGTCAACCGAACAGCAGCTCTCTCGGAATGCCTCTATTTGTTGAGGGAAATAGATAGTTCTAGTTGTTTCATACTAACAAGAATGTTGCAGGATGGTGCCTAATCTTTTCTAATAACTTTAATAAGTGCACTGATATGAACTCATTTAGGAACAAGATCTGCTTCACGGCACCTTCATCCAGTATTTATTCATAATTACATTTTTAAGACTGCCTACTTGTTGATGACTCTGAATGGTACACAGAATTATAAGCAAAAGTATAGAATTACAGCAACAAACAGAAAAGAAGATGGTCATCCTACATTAACAAACATCTACTAAAACCCTTTAAAACCACTCATATAGGGAGCCTGCATTTCATCCTTGTCTAGAACTGGAGGAAAGATTAGGTTTTTGAGGCACATTTAAAGGAAAGCAGGATGGGGCCTATTCAAATTTCCAGGGGATGCTGTTTCCCAGGGCAAGAATCATGACAGAGAAGGGAGACCTTTTAAGTCCCATTAGATAATGTACCTTAATGGATGGGACCTGGAGCATACTGACTCTATCCAATCATATGGATTGGGCAGAAACAACAGGATCTTTGATTGTGGAGATTAGACAGTTGGCTATTAAAGACAGAATCTTTTTTGTAGTGGTCAAAGGTTTTATGGATGTCTTGGATGGGACTCACCCCATATACTATGGCTACCTTTCCTTTTGCAGAGCAGTGGTTTCTACATGTATGATTGGGGGATCTATTTTGTCAATTTTGAAGTTGTTACTGAAGTATAAAATATCCTGTCCTCATTACTGGTGCTGCTATAGCAGTGCCAGAAGGCAGAATGAAAACCATTGGTCTATTCAGAAAATACTAGTTACTGCTAACAGCTACTATTTTAATTTTCCCACAATGGCCCCGGAGCTACAACTAGGGTACTATGGAATAATCCTTAGACACTATGAAGTCTAAGTATCTGCTGCAGCATGGGTGGCCATCATTTTTAATCTGTCTGGCTTGAGAAAAAAATCCCAATGTTTGTGATTTAGGAAGAGTTAGTAGAGCACCCTTAGCTGTCAGCTGCCCAGTGCTGCTAAGCCCCTGATACTAGGCATGGGTGCATTCATCTGTAAAACTGTATCTTTAGACATATTCACCTCATAACAATACTATTATTTTTCAAGAAGCCAGGCTATTTCTATCCTGTTTTCCTATGATTAATGGCAATTAGAGAGTGCAGGTTTTGGGGGAATTTGGGGCTGGGGAATTGCTTCTTATTATGCATTGCAACAGTTACCACTCTGGCATCTTTAGAGGTGTTGGGTTGCGATTCTCCAAATACCAAGCCAGAATGGACTGTGCTGGGGAGTTGTAGTTCTAACATCTTACCAGGTTGTCAGGGTGGAGAAAGGTGGTATATTTCTACTTTAAGGTTTGCTAAATAAGCTGCAAATAAGGTTGCTACTTATTTTGCTTTTCTGTTATTGATATTTCATATTCAATATGTTTTCTGGTTTGAAGGCTTTTATGGTTTTTTTTAACAAAGCAAGATGTACTTTTAAATTAAATAAATGAAGAACTTAATGCTAAACTTCTCCACTGATGTGCATCAAGGCTGCCTTGTGCTCTAGAAAAGTTAGAAACAAAGCAAAGTGGCTGCATTCAATTACTACTGAACATTATTGATGGTCTCACAATATTGCATTATGAAAAAACTATTAGTGAATAAGTGGAAATAAATGAGCTGCTAATCCATGACAGGTCAAGTGATAAAAGTACTGCGAATTACAAATCTGGCAAGGCACAAAAAAGTTGTGAATGTCTTGATGAGTGTAAAGTAATAGGATGAGGCCAATGTGACTTCAAGAGAAGTTGCATGTTAAAGAAGCTGATTATGCAATACTTGGAAACATTCACACAGTGGAAACAACAAAGACCATTTTGGAACTTTTAAAGCAGGAATATTAAAATGTAGTTCACCGACTACTACTGGACTGCAGTTTTCATCATTCCTAATTATGACAATACTGGAATTTAACAAAATTGGGACTATCACAGGTTTTCCCCCATGCTTTAAATGCATGAGTATAGTAACAGTTTCCAAAGTAGTAGCCATAAAAGCAACAAAGACTTCTTATAGTCCTACTACAGGAATAGCAGTTGCTTCTCATTTCATCTTATTCCCTTTATTTGCACTCAGACAATACAATCGTCATAACAGAGAACATGAAACCTGATTTTCCCTATTCAGCCTTTTTTTTTGAGGCCAGCCCAACTATTAGGGGTAGGATGAGGCAGCTGCTTCAGGCATCAGATTCTTGGGAGTAAAGATCACCTGTGTAGAGTTGGCAGGGGAGAATATGTATGTCTCACATAGGTGTCTGCTCTTAGCCATCATGATATTAAGCAATAAGCAAAATGTGTGTTGGAATGTCATGATGCAAGCTCTGCCTTTTTGTACTTGCATAATGATGTTGCCTGAAAGTAAATAAGGTGTGGAGCTTATGTTATGAAGATGCAACACATTTTGTTACTTGTCCCAAACCCAGACTCCTATGATGTCACCAAATCTACTTCCATCTCCCTGAGGTAACCTGCTGCTTCCCCACACAATCCAGGCACAAAGGTTGAGGACCCAACATCCAGTTTGAAAGGTTTCTTATGTAGCACCTTATTCTTCAAAACAAGTAGCAAAATACCTTGAGCAACTTCTGTCTTTTTTCTGAGTAGTCTCTTATGGAGGAAATGGGCATATGAGAAAAAGGATCTCATACAGATTCAGATCTCTAATCTGTAATACCCTGGCCTGCTGGCCTGTTTTCATGTCTATGTGTAGACACTAAGTGAGAGAGAAATAGGCTTTTATAGATGTCCTTCAGATAAGGACATTGCTATAACATTTGTGAGTTTGAATTTATGATCTAAAAAAAGTATTGTGGCATCAGCTTCTTATTTCAGTGATGCATGCCATCAGGGAATGAATGGAGAAAAGGAGATTCACAAAGAGGACTTTAAAAAATGTCCAATCCATATATGTCTAGATGTTGCTGGTTCCAGCATAGCTACCCATGCCAGCAACTACTGAGTACTCTGAATACTTATGATAAGCTGGTCTTTGGCTGTAATAAAATTTAAGGTTCAAATTTCAATATTTACTACTGTCCTCAATGTGGTTCCTTCCAGTATTTTGGGACTACAGCTTCCAGAATTCCTAACCAGACTGGGAAAGGCTGCTAAAAACAGTCTTCAAAAAATAAGGATTGGAATAGGGCATAGTTAGAAGGCTATAAAACAATGTATAAGTAATTTAAGAAACCTTGGCAAGAAGTATTTCTCAAAATTTAGAATTTGAGTAATAAACGCATCTTTGATTTATTCCTACAAAGTACGTAATTTTCCAAAATGCCGTTTAGAAATCAGTGAGAAATGGCTAATGGATTTATTCTATCAAAATAAAAATGGTTCATATATCCATAAAAAATGAAATTATAAGTTATTTTACAATTTGGGTGAATATAGAGTATATGAAAGTTATATAAGACTTCCTGATTTTCAGGATCAGAATTGGAGATTTTCCCAAGCATCCTAGAAAACACATTGTAAAATTTAAAGCCTTCAGTCCCACACATGTGAATATAAATTTCCTTTCAAATATTCATATTTACATTTTAACTTGCCTGAGTAGCAGTTTCTATCTTTTGATCCTCATCTGGATCAATTCCAACCCTATGAAGAAAAGAAAGGAAGAAAATGTTAAATGCAGGATAGGTGGACTTAAGTACAGCAAAAACTCTCTATAAAACATCACAGATATTAAAATAAAATTAGCAAAACATGCATAGGCAAAATTTACAGAAAACAAAATTTACAGAAAACATTTCAGACATGCTTCCCTCTGGATCCTGGCTTGCTATATTTACGTATTTGGTTTATTTCACATTCTCAAGATACATAATATTCCAACTATCAAAAGTTAAAAAGTACAAATTGAAATTATTGATCAAGTAGTTAGGTGATCTTAGTATTATTTTAAGTCTGGTGAAACAGGTGTGAGTTATAAATTTGGGCAACTAGTAGGTGAAAAGAAAGTGATACGGAGAACACTAACTTTGCCTGTATCTTCAGATTTTTGGAATCCAAATAGGGTAGTCATAAATAAAAACTACTGTATAACAAAGCAGAATTTAATTTATTTACATTCAACACAATATTTACTAAAATAAAATAAGCAAAAGGAAAAAAATTAAGCAAAATGTCTGGTATATTTTACTGGTCCATTCAGGTGGATGTTTTGTCATCCATTTCTACATTCCACATAATTATTTACTGCTGACAGTTGTAAGGAAGTGCTTTGTGCAATGTTATATGGATATAAAGCAAGTTGTTCTATGTCTTATGGACCATTCTCAATAGCAGCTTTTTCCCTAATGAAATACAGTTCTAATTTTATCACTATATGTCACAGTAAGCACGGGTTACTGGATAAAGATATCCTGTTAAGTCTGAGCCAGAGTGACACAGGGAAGGATGCCAGGCACATCACTCCTTCTAATTGCTTTCCTGACAGTGAAAATTTCAAAGATTAACTTCAAACTTTATTAGGATCCTTTCTTATTAATCTTGACTTTTTTCATGTGCCTATTTGTGATGGCCAAGCCTTTCTCTCTATTTTATAAACTCCTTCCAAGGATAAATTTCAGGGCAACCTTGGATTAATCCTCATGTGTATTTTTTTTTTAATCCCCCAAGGATGAACCTTATGTTGAAACTGTACTTGAAAGATTCCCTAGATAAGGTATTTTTAACTAACCTTTGATATGGTAATCTCAGGGGCAGCCTTTCCAGCAAAGCAACCTCCGGTGTTCATTGTTCCTACATCAGCAACCTCTGATTCAAAATGTTCCCTACTCAGATTTCCATAAAAGCAGAGCCAATTTATCATTGATTCTATGCCCGATGAATAAAGGAAGCTAACCAGTAAAGAGAAAAATATTTAGCTATGATATTGTGGGACCTGTTCCACAAGACATATGACAGGATTAAAAAATTACAGTATTTATAAGTTCAAAGACAAGCATAACACAGTGCATCTATTTCTCTGGCTATATGTATGCAACTACCTTATATGGCAATGCATTATATTGTTACAAATATCTATTTCCTAAATAGTCATTAAGAACCTCGCTTGTTATTATGAAAAAATGCTGAATTGGCATGTCCCCATTTTGAAGGCCCCTTAACTTGAGTTATGGCATTGTTTCCTTGTACATGACTTATTCATTTGGAGATAATGGTGGAGGCCTTCTTTTGGTACACTTTATTCCTATAGTATGTAACCTTTTGTTGGCAGGGACAGGGTATACAGAATATCTGAAGAACTTTCAGATTTTCACTTCACAAGGTAACCATGAATTTCAGATAGTATTTAATTTCAAGTCTACCTTCAGTTATGGAAAGCTACTGGGGGTCTTTGGGCCAGTCATACTTTCCCACAATTAGGATTACTCAATTATCCAGTTATCATTGTTTTTAATAGTTTATAATTGTGGCATTTTATGTGTTGGGAGCTAGTAGTTGTTAGGTGTTGGAACTGTCATTCTTGTCCCTTCATTTGATTTATTTTATCTGATGATAGAGACAGAGCTCATTTTGATAATGGCTGCATGATGAAATAAGAACCTGGTATGCGAGCCTTCTTAATAGCCTGGTTTAAGGGTTTCGTTTCCAGAGGGAACTGACTTTGATAATGATGCAAGGGCTGAAGAAAAGAAAAGGAAATTATTATTAAAATCCTGCACTTGTGTTTTGTTTTGTTTTGTTGAACAAAAGTTTTAAAAGTCTACAAATATCTCTAACAATTGTTAAGTGATCAGAAAAAATGTGTGAGAACTATTGGCCTAGTATAACAAATTTCTACGTTAAGTCCAATTGCCAAATATGTCTGAAGATTTATTAGATAGAAAGAATATTTTAAAGTATTTCTTAACACACTTCATCCCTTTTATAATTTAGTATAAATCACATTAAAATGTATCTTTTCTTCTAAAGAATGCTCTGGAAGTAATTCATTCATGTTTATAATTATGAGAACGTTCCCAGTAATAACTCTGAATTAAAAGATATAGATTTATAGAAGATTGTGAGAACTGATATAAGATTACTCTGGTGAAATGGAGAATAGTCCACTTTCACTGTTCTGCAGGCACATAAACTGCCTGTTTTTTTGCCTGAAAATTGTTGTTGTGCATTAAAATGTATTAAGATTAATCTTTGAATTATGGAGTAGCAAGAGAGTAACATTTTTTTCTGGATTAACATAAAAAGTAATCAAATGATAACACTTTCATTTGCAGGTTGATTGCCGAATATGATAAGGCTTTTATGTGATGAAAGCAAAGCGTGCATAAAAATAAGTGGAATGCTTAGTAAATGGTTCAACATTGACCAGGGAACAAGACAAGAATACATGATTCCCCTCCCTGGTTGTTTATAATATATAATGAATGCTTGGGGTAATAGTAGAAGTGTGTTTGTTGAGGATATGAATATATATGTATGCAGATGATGCTATGCTATTGGCCTAGAACCAAATTATTTGATGCCAATATTAGAAAGACTGTCATGCAATGGGAAATATGGATCTTAAAATATATGTATCAAAGGCCAAAGTGTTGGATAAGAAAATGGAGAGAACAATTGCAAATTATACATAAATGGAAGAGCAAGTAGATGCATTTGTATATCCTGGTAAAATGTTTATTAAAGAAAGGGAAAATGGATGGAAAAATTTTAGGATATGGAAATGCTAATATAAGAGTAACAGTTATTATGTGATCTGTTGGGAGAAATGAAACATAGAAGTTGAATTCATTATGCAAGTGACATAAATTGAAATAAATGACCTACTTTGTTTTGCATCATACAAATGACATAAAATATTGTGGATCAATATTCTCCAATTTAACATTTATGAATCAGAGACACCTTTCCAATTAGTCTATTAGAATGAAGTTTCACTAGTAACTACTTCAACTTTGTATCCAATATGTTTCTTTTAGATATATTGTTAATGTTGAGTTCTGATTTTGTGGGCATTCCTTACGAATACAAAGTTTTAACATCTCATTCTGAAAATTGAATGAAACTTTAATTTTGGGGATTGATTTCATACTTATAGAAATATTTGTATTAGTTTTTTATATCTTTTATTGATATAGATTTATTTTGTATTATTTTAAACATTACAGCAAGAGGTGAATTTATTATATGCTTATGCCTGTACCAAAGAAAGTTGGAAGTTATCTCTTTCTTTCTTTTCCTACTTTTTTTTGGTATTTCTTTTCTGATCTTCCTCTTTTTCTATTCTCTTTTTTTTCTCACTTCTCTAATATTTTACTTTCTGTTCAAATTTAATAACGTTTTTTTTAAAAAAATCTCATTCTGCCTTGTTTATCTAGTGCTGTGTGTATGGTGGGAAAGAGCTCCCATCCTGGTGTTGTATGGGGGTCCAGATTTCTTATAAAGGCCACGGTGTAAACATCTCTTTCATGATGCAATCCTTTCTCTTGTGGCCTGCTCCCTTCACGATTCCCCATGCTTGAACTGAATCCAAAGGAAAGACTAATGAGATAACTCCTCCCAGTGGGCATTCTCAGATTGGGAAGCATGAAACCCAGGGATGTTTCAGATTGATGGAAAGATATGTCACAGGACTAAAGTCCACAGGACAACAAGCCCAAACCCACAGACAATAACATCCTTTGTGATCACTAATAATAAGCTAAGTTCAGAAATAGCAATATAAATTTGAAAGAGATTCTCACACTCTGAGAATAAAGTAGAAAAACACAGCCTCCTTTTTTTAGAATGAAACATCTGAGAACCTGCAAGATGGATTTTTGCACAGCAATTACCAGAAACAAGGCAGTCACTTATGCATTCTGTTAAAATTAAAAATAATAATAATTATACTATTTGGTTGATTTTATATTCTTTAAATAATTGATGGACTAGAAAGATCATGGGACCTGAAGTCCAAACAATTTTCTGGAGAGCATTAAGTTCAGGAAGAAGTATCACCTGTGGCCTAGTATATCTATATTAAAGATTGGAGATCTTCTGATTGTCCACATTTGGAAGCTTTGTTAGAAGAAACATTCTAATATTTAGTGTTTAGAGGAAAAAAATGCCTCTGGGTATATAGAAGTTATATGTAAATTTGAATTCTATTAGTATTTGAATTCTATTTTTAAAATTTTAGAAGAAGGAAGCCATTATAATTAGCAGAGAGACAAAACCAAAATAGTTAAGAGGGTTTTTTTTTTTAAAATAATAGAAGCTCTGGGAAATGCAATCTATTTGTATTTTACAACTGTCACATTTTCACTTGTGAGAGATAATTCTCGCTTCGGCAGGTGCTTCCTTTCACTCCCTTTGCCTGTAGCTGTTTTTTTTTTAAAAATAATATTTTATCTTCCACTGTTTTGGAGATAGCAGCAGTGGCATCCACAGAAAACTGTACAATGACAAAATGCCATGCAGTGATGTCATCATGCAAATGCCACTGTAAGGTATTTGTCATTCTGCCATTTTCCCTCTTGACTCCCTCTATGGACACCCGTGGAAGGTAGTGGTATAATTTTCTTGAAATTACATGTTTTAGACAAACCAAACCAAGAAAAGTGCACGGATGCAGTCACCAAGAGTCCAGCTTGATTCAAGGAAGCACTAGATTGTATTCAGTATTTTACATTGGCATTTTCTGGTTTTATTCTTGTTACTATTTTTAACAATGTCTAATTTAAAAGAGAAAGAAGCAATCTTCTACAAATTAGCTTGCATCAAAGTATATCAGCTGGATCTCTCAGGCTCTAAGCACCTTTCCTCTTATCCACAATCTGGCCATGTATTGTTAATTCCCAGAAACTTAAAAGTAAACCCAAAGAAGAAGAAAAATAGTTCAGAAGTCCTGTCAGTGTCTCACATACTAAGATTCCTAACTGGGAACCTTAAATGGGTAAGAGGATATGATAATATAGTCCAGAACATATACACTACATTTCAAACATTTATTTATAAATACAAAGCAGGGAAACAGTGAATACTATTCTATATATGAAAGGTAGGAATGTGTTGTGCTCGCAATATTAATGAACCCCTCCTCCAAATAAAACAAAATTAAAAAATCCGAGAGGCTTCTTGTGGTCTCAGATGAAAATGGGAAATAACAAGATCTACCTTGTTATTTATCTACCAAGACAGGGGTAGAGAACAAGTACCTTTTCCAGTTGAAAATGGGTAGATTATACCCTCCCTCCCAGTTTAAAGCATTGAATCCAAGAAAATGCTCGTAGAAAAATTGTTCAGAAAGAAATTAGAAATGTTTAACACTAAAATAGTGAACTCTGACCTTCACCATAAAACAGAGTGGGTGAGTACAATTAAATGATAGAATTAAATTTTAGGAAACTCATAAAACTCAGTCGATTTCAAGCTCCTTAGCTTCATGTCTTACAAAAGGCTAGACAGGAATAGCCAAACCTAACCACAAAACCAAAGTGAAGCTCCTCCTTTATTCAAAACAGGGAGAGATACCAAAGGCCTCCAAACAATAAGTTGGCTAATAGTTTCCAAAATCCGAATCACCCTAATATAATTTGAGAAACATCTCCTGACATTAAAGCACAAATTATCAACCCCCCCCAATATCCCTCCATGTTTCTCAGTGGACTGCCTGCCTGGGTTGATGCCAGAAGCATTTGGAAAGACTTGCTAAGAAGCAAGAAGGACCTATTCTGCTCAGGCATGGAAACACTTGTTAGCTGTTTGGGCAATTGAGATGAACATGAGTTGTAGTCCAGGAGTAACTGTCTGGAGCAAGCAGAGATATCAGCAGTTGCAAAATCTGCCTCCATGGGCAGAGTTTGGGCAGGTGGGATGGGGTGCAGGAGCGGTTTTCTCCCCTCCATCTTTCTGCAGTGTGTGGGAGCCCTTTCCACTTCTAATTCAGTGGCACGAGCCTACCCCAGTTCTAAGCTTTTTTCTTTTTTTGCTCATTGTCTTTTATTTTTTCTTACTTCCTTATTACTGCCTTTGTAGCTCTGCTTTAGGCATAAGGATAATCAGAGGTGAAGGACCTTCCTGTTTCAATTTGCTTTAATTAGGTTGTCACAACTAAATCATGGAATGCACTGGGATTATTGGAGCTAACTTTAGCTCATCTCAGTTGCAGCTTAGTTAAGAATCACATTTGTGAATTATGTAAAGCAGTGTTTCTCAACCTTGGCAATTATAAGATATGTGGACTTCAACTCCGAGAATTCTGGGAGTTGAAGTCCACATATCTTAAAGTTGCCATGGTTGAGAAACACTGATGTAAAGGCTTAGATCAGGACACCCTGATCTGAATACTTACCTTGGGAGTGGCTGCCTGGAGGTGTTTCCCTTTCTGGGCTAAGCAGTTGTGGGGGTGCTTCACTGTATTAAGCTTGTGTGACATGGGAGGTATGCACTCAAACAACAGAAGTTTAGGTTACCCAGGTATCTCTGTTACTGTAATAGCAGCCTCTTTTGGAGACCAGCATAATATTCCTGGAGTAGCTGCATCTCAACTTTAATGTGGTCACTGACTGTAAATTTATTAATAAAGAACACATAAAACCCAAGTTTAGGCCTCTAGTACATCTTCTTCCCTAGGTGTGGTTGTATATTCCCCATTCTTTTAAACTCTTAATTCTCTGTCTGGTATCTTCATTTAAAGGCTGGGGAAGAACTATCATTTTACAAAACTTTTATTTATCTTGGCATATTGCATTATCTGTAGACAAGACCGATATCAGTTAGAAGGGATCTGATAACTCTGAGTACTCAGTGGTTACATTGTACCAGATTCCTCTAATCTTTCTCTAATTTGCAACACATATGGAGGACATAGCTGTCCTCTATGCATGTTGCAAATAGAACTCTAAATATTTCTATTCCCCAGATATCTGGACAGCACCAGATTAAGAAAGGCTATATTACAAGTACTATTATTAGGATCTATCCCCCTTCACAGTCAGTCACAAGATATACACATTCTAACATAAATTACAAACCTAAATGAAACATTTATCAAGTCCAAACAGCAGCAAGCTATAAATACAGTAAGCTGTTCAAAAAAATAAAGAGGAAAGTCTTTTATATCAAAATGATGTAAAGACCCAAGTGAAGAGGTACATCTGTAACAGCTGATGAAACCAAAATACTGAAGCTACCAAATACCAGGTTCTTCTTCAAAGCTCACAAAAGCCAAGCTTCTTCACATTGGAACAAAGGAAGCTACAGTATTTATGACTTTAAGAGTCAGCGTTAGATCATTTAGTTCTTTATAAGTTAACATTAATCATTATTTCAAGTAGGCTTTTGAGTACAGATCATGGGCAAATAAATATAACTTTAGTAGCTAAATGATGGTGTTCTGAACCTACTGAAGACTCCAAAACAATCTCCAAGGGTAATGGATGTGGGCTATCCTTACCGCTGGGTCCAACTGGGACTCCAATTGTGAAGCTAGATCAAATATTCCCTAGTTGTGCACCTACTATTTCCAAAGGAATACAACGTCATGCATAATAGTCCATCTTCCCACTTTCTGAGCCAGGAACTGTACATTGGTTACAGGTACACTCTATATCTTGCATTCTGCATGACGTAGAAATGTGGTACAACAAAAGCATAAACTTTCATAGTATTTGGTGAGAGACTGTAAAGTTTAGAAATTGGGCCAGGATTGGCAAGAACTAGTCACAGTTCAGGCCTGAAGCCAGCTGAATGATGAGGACAGTTTAGCCCTATATCTAAAGCCAATATTATACTGAAAGCCCCATTTAAACATACAGAATCCAATGTAGGAAGAAAATCAGGCTTCAGACATGCATTGGTGTGAATCTTGGCTCTTTTAGCAGAAATTCTAGGCTTTTTCTTCCTGTCTTTCTGAGGCTGCAGACACTTGGATGTTCTCCTGATGGCCTTGGGAGGCACCTGATATATGTTGACATAATGGTTCTCTCTGGCATGGGAATGATTCATTCCTGCCTCACCAACCTTACTCTTTCCACTGGGACACTGAAATTGCTGTCAAAAAATAATATCTGGACAGTAGATTAATACAGGTCACCTAGTCAGAGTTTCCTAATGTGAGATATGTTATTAAAATTCTAATAGCCTTTCCTTTGCATCTGTAATATAAATTCTCATATCCTTGTGTTAGGACTGATGTCTACCTTTTTCTAGCAGAATGTTATTGGCTATATTATACATTTTGGAATTGCTTCCCCAAATTAGGAACTGCCTAAATTCCAATCAGATGCATTGTTTTCTTCCTAAGAGCACACCCAAAGTGTTTGATTGTAAAAGAAAATTATTTGCTTAGTGAAAAACAGTAGATATGATGTGATTTGGGCAATATGAAACATTAAGCCTGATACTAAGATGGTTCCTGAGTAAGCAGAGAAGCAGGAGGAGGAAATCTAAACAGCAGTTAGCAATGATATCAGAAGAAATGCAAGATCAAATTTTTCCTCAAGCAAACACATGGTGTACTGTGACACTGCAGTGCAAATACAAAAGGCCAAACTGTATTGTCACATCACAACAATTGTTTTGTCATTTTCATATCCTTGTGGCTAGGTATGACTGATTGTGGATTGCATATGACTGTAATTGCATTCCTGGAATTAGTGACAAAATAGCTGACTTTGGGCAATACGACTTTGGCCTTTTGAGGGCAGGTAGGTGGGATTTAAGAGTGAGAAATTTTGTAACTAGGGACTGCAGTGAATGATGGGGAGGGGCAATAGCCAAGAACTGCAATGGACAAGGCAAAGATGCAAATTCAGTGAGGTTGTGCCATGTATGTGGGCATGCTAGGGTTCTTTTCTCCTTCTATCGGAAAGACGAGGATTGAGGGCTTTCTAAAAAAATTAAACCACACTAACTCTTTTTTAGGACTAATACTACTGGTTTTTATGTTTCCAGCATTAACATTTCAGGGAACTGTGCTGCCAAACTTTGGTGGTCAGAAGGACCTTGAGGTTGGGGAGATAGGAAAAAAAGGCACATGTGGCCTTGCAGCTAAAAGTTGTCTATCGCTGAATCTCTGCATTAGAGAGTATGAGGTTACACATACTAGACCTGCCCACTGTGTTTGCTTATCCTAACCTGCTGATTCCTTGTTCTCTTTGAATGGGAGATCTGAAGAGGATCTCTATTTGCATTCACAGAATGAGCTCCTGTGATTTACCCACATGCTGACTGGGAATCCTGGAAATTATACTCTGGATGCATTTCAAGAGCACCAAGTGGGCATAACTGCCATTCATCAACACAATTGATATAAGTCAATGATAGGCCTTAACTAAGTCCTGCTGCATGCTTTAACTAGGGTTCAAATATATGACTTGGTTTACTTACTCCATTAAGTCATATTGTGGTTCACTTTGGTTTTGGTTTAGTGTGTTGTGTGTTTCAAGCATTATGGCTTATAAGTCATGGCTTCAACAGGCTGTGGCTAAGCAAGCCACAGTTTAGCATGATACATGAAGCCAGTTTGTAAGTACCCTGTTCTCTTCTTTCTGCTTTCTTTCACTGTGACTTAGTAACAGTCAGGTGTTGTAATTGGCTTCACTCTGTTGTTTGGACTGCTGCCATTACAAGATTACTGTCTGTGAGAAAGTGTTAAGTAGCACATGTATCAGGGGAACAGTGAAGCTGGAAATTTGTAATCAGCTCTTCTATTTCTTTATAATGGTTTATAAAGAACTGATTTAATGGCCTGCAAGTAGAGACTGGATTATGAATGAGAAAGCCCTAAGTGTATTTGAAAAACTACATTCAGCTACTCTCAGTGGCTGCCTATCTACATATCTGATATTGCTTGTCTCCTAAGTTAAGGGCCAGGGTGATGGGGAAAGGATTTGTGTATACTATGTGCTAAGCCAAACTTTCTGAAAAAAATCTCTGAAATTTTGTTTCCTTGAGTTCTACAATTTGCCTATTTAAATGAGCCCACATTGCCACTCCATTACTGGATCTGCCATCCCATCACTGGTGGTACACCTGCAGCCCTTCCCCAATGTGTTCTCTCCTATTCATTCTCCTTTCTTCTTTCTAGTGGTGCAGTTGTCCCATAGTGATTGTTCTGATAGGTCCTCAGACTTGTTAAGACTGTGGAGTGCTTTGGAAATAATTCAGAAAAGGGGTTTGGAAGCATGCAGGAACAGGAACCCATTTGCAACATTCTAAACATTTGCATCTTCTTCTGGGATCATGCAGCAGTTCTTTGCAACACAGTTGCTGTAATGAGTTGAAGAAAGGTTCATAACAACTCTGAAATACCTTTTTAGAATTTAATTCACAACATTGTATTGCCCTAGTAGCTTGGATGACACATAGCCATGATGGCTACCCACAGTGCATTGCTCTAAGGCTATAGGTTGGCTACCCATAGTGCATTGGTCTAAGGCTATAGGATGGCAAGTTGCTTCAGAAAGTTTCGGGCTTTAGGTACAAGAAAGCACCTCCTCTGGATGGATTTAGATCCAATTCACTGCATGTTTGAAGTAGATGCAGACCCATCTGGGGAGAATGCAGAATATTAGCTAACTAGCAAACTTGTAGCAGCAAAAGTGAGAGAAATAACTTTGGGGTACAAGCAGACCCGGTGTTACTGACATAAATAATGAAAAAGGTGTTAGAGAATTTTTCATAATCAAAAGAGAAGTGTGCTTTAAAAGCAAAATAAATAAAGTTTCCTTATTTTTTTTTGTACACAAAAAAGTTGAAAATTTTGAAAGACCATTTAAATACCATTTGATTTTCCATTGACATCTGGAACTGACAACTTCAGATCTCTCATGCAGCATCAGTGGTGATTCCTCAATACTTCATCCCACACCCCAATCCCTCATCTAGCATCTAACTTCCCTACTGTCTTCTTTAGGATTTTCTCTAAAACTAAGCTCATTGATAGCATCACCTTAAAGCAACTCCACTGAACAATTGGAAAACATTCAGGAAAGGATTAGGAAATCATGGAGCCCCAGTCCTTTTTACATGACTGTGACAACTCCATACTATGTGCCTCCACAGTATCAGCACTTTTTCTTTTGAGAACACCGTATGGTATTTAATTTAGCAGAATTCTGAGGATGAAAGTGATGCACCAATAAGATTTGCCACTATTGCTCTCCCAAACTGTTATCCAAAGTAGAATGTGGATTGGGGAAAAGATTTTAAGCATAATCATCCGCTGTGGAAAACCCAAGTTAAAATTCCTCTAAGTGCATTTTTATACTCAGAAGTAAGCCTAGGAATAGCTGCCTGATGTTATATCTGCATGATATGGTCATTTGTAAATATGCTCTTCTTCTGGCCATATCATACAGATATAACTTGGATATAATACTTGGAGTGGAATCAAGCTGGGAATAGGTTCATTGGTGACAGAAGTGAAAATTGTATTCCTCCCCAGTGATCCTGCCTGTCCCAGAAGGTGATCTTTATTTTTTAAAATAAAAAAAATCCAACTGTTTTATAGATCTTTTTCTAGTCTTAAGCAAAATACACAGTCAACCTATTAGATACTATACAGAAGTAAACATACAAACAAACCTAAAAACACTTCACAAATTGTTCAGTTTGTTTAAAAGGACCATACTTTGGTTCAACAGATTTACTCTAGGGTTGAGAACATACTAGCTAAATCTCCGTTTTTTCATTCAGTCACCATTCTTCTTCTTCAGTTTTAGTTGATAGGTTCTGTTGCTTGTCTTTGCATTACTCTGGGCGCCTTTGGCCAATATTTTAGCAAGGGTGAAATATTCTGATATATTAATTCAATCTCAGACAATGTTTTCAAAATTCTGTCCAAAAATTTTTAAGTCTTCATTTATACCTAATGAAATAACAATTCTTATTTTCTATTGTCCAAGTGGCACTGCTGTTTATCCTGCAAATTTTAACATTAATGGGACAAGGAACGAGTAATGATGGTGTCAACAGCACCAAAAACTAGCAGCACCGACAGCTTGTCTGTGGACTTTACAACTACAGCAACAACTATATCTGAAGCTTTAAAAGTCTAATGTATGACAAAGGCCTCCCTTCTGTTGTGAGGAATTCTGCAGATTAAATGTTCTCATACACAGCTCTGAAATGTTAATAATAATAAAAATATGTTAACAATCTGAAGCATGATTAAAAATGCATTTTCTGCTAATACAAATAGACAGAAACACAATCATACTACAGGAAGAATAATTTTTACATGCAGTGAGGAAATACACCCTCCCTGATTGTTCTAACTGATGCATTTATGAACTCTTAGGAGAGGAATGCAGTATTTTTTTTTAAAAGAAGGGGAATGGCTAGGAAAGAGGCTGTTATGTTGACATCATACTTTGACTACTAATGAGGTTCATGAGCCAGGAAAAATTAGGACTGACTTTAGAAAATCTGCTTAAGCATTAGAAAACCACACACAGATGTATTTTTGATGATTTCCTACAGATGATGCTAGTTCATTCTTGGCTTAGAAATAAGAGATCCCTCTAGTGAATTATGTCAGTGGTTTTAGAACTGTATGATGTTTGCTCTCTGAATCACTTTAGGTATCTTTTTCCCCCTTGAATATAAATAGCAAGGTTTTAGAAGAAAACCCAGACCTTTGTAGATGCATTGTGTTACTGTTGATGTGATTAACCCAAAGAAATCCACCAAGCACTTTTAAGATGCTAGCTTAAATAACAAGATGATCAATTTTAACTTCTTTGGGCTCCCAGTCAGGGAAAACAATATCAGCAATGTGATGTTATGCTTCAAAGGTTAACTGATTTTTCCAACCATATCAAACACATAGGTATTAGAAGATGAGAATAAGTATACAGTAGAGTTTTACAGTGAAATCATTTATTTTAACAGCTGGATTGAGTTGAAGAGATCTGCAAAAAATATTGAGAAGTTTAGGCATAAAAGGCAAGGTATGAAGAGGTGCCTAGGCATCAGAGAAGCAAGAACAGAAAGCTATGGAGAGGTAAAGTGAATGGTACTGGTGTATGGGAAAAGTATGATGGGCAGGTATGCTATAGCACAGGGAAATAGCAACATGGAAAACTGAGAAAAATTTGTAACAGCATCCATGCAAGAAGTAAATGGGCATTATCTTAATTAGTTGGGTAAGGCAATCTGAAATCCTGACTTAGAGTCCTGTTGCTGTTCTAGGATTTCCTATGTCCTGCTAATGGAACACTGGAAAGGCCAGAGTGAAAGTGGAAATACATGTTTGTCTTTTGGGCCTCTTACTGGCCAAGAAGTTTTTAAAAATTTCCCTTCAATGAAAACAAAAGCTGGTCAACATTTCTTCACATGTTGGAAGGCAGGGCGAGCATAGGCATTCCCACACAATCTCCAACCAGAACTTATTTTGAAGCTTTCCAATACTGGAAAGAGTCGGCCTTGGAGGCTAGTAGGGAGATAGGAGGGCAGATCAGAGGTTCAATTCTTCCATCCAAAGTTGGAATCCCTTCTCCAGCCTTAAAGACAGCTGCCTGATTAGTCCTATGTCTCGTGGATTAGTGTACCAGAAGCCACAGAAATGCACACTAAGCCTTCTGGAGCATAAGTAGAGCTCTTCAGGGGCTTTATTCCAAGAGCATGCTGTTGGTACTGAAGAGACCACTACCTTGGGAACTTCAATGGACAAGAAAATGGGGTAGCAGCAGCAATGAGGGCTCTCTCCTCATTCCCTTCTTGCTTCCACTTTTCTCTTTTGGCTCTTATTCAGAGTCCATACTTGGGCAGCAAAAATCCAGACAACCACAAGGCAACTAAGAAATGCAGAAAACTCTAACTTTTTGTTGTCATCTAGTGTTCTGAAACTCACCCATGGTAGTTCTACTCTGTAGCAACGTTTGTTGAAGGCTTGGGGAAGGACAGGTAGCAAGGGGAGCTGAGTGGGTGTCCTATGCTTTCAGGCTCTAAAATGGTTACCTTCCACCCTTCACTATATTTGTACCACTGACGTTTCATATTGCAGCAAGTACTGACCTTTTTCAGTTGTTTGGAGATATGAAACAGGTATGGAATATGTGGAAGGAAATTTGTATTTCTAATTTCTTTCAGCTTTCTTTCTAAGCTGATCCATGTGTCCTAGCTGTGGCAGGAAGATGCTCTGAAAACTCTTGACATGGCCTTCATCTCATTCCCAGCCCACTACACAGCCAAATTATATTCATCTTTAGCTGTTCTATTTTAAAGATACTGTTTTCCCTCTTCTTCTAACATATCTTGCTATATGAATGAGCTTTGATACCTCATCTATAATGTCACCAAAGTTGGTGATAATGCATTCAGGATCTGAGTTCTTCCCAACTTTTGCCTACTTCTCAACTTTAGTATATTGCCTCCTCTCTGGTCACTCAGCACTGCCTTTCATAGTCATTTTGGCTTGGACTGAGTAGAAGGATAAATACAAAAAAACAGCAACAGGCTGGAATAAATAACATTGGATTTAAAATAAATAGTTATTCTGCATTGCTCCTTGGAAACTGACAGACTCCTTAATTTTTTCATGGGAAGAAGGGATTTATACCTCTTGTTTCTTAGCTTCTATTGTGCTCCCCCCCCCATCCCTAAAAGCAGAATCTGGGAGACTGGCAGGAGAAAGGGGTAGCTGACTCTTTACTTACTAGAAATTTGGCACACAAGCAAAAGGTCAAGGTTAGGATTAGCATATTTTATGCAGGTACATTCAAAGAGAGCCAGCTTACAAAGCAAGCAAAGTTACAATCCATGTGGGTTTTGCAGATAAGTTAATTTAGAAAGGGCCGTTACAATCTTTACTGCAAAACCCATCTTCAAGCTTTCAAAAATACAGGCCCTGCCAATCTTTAGAGTAATCCCAGATTTCTAGTGGATTGACTAGCTGAATTTATCTGTCATTTGCATGTGATACAAAGATGCTTGAGAAATTCACCTACTGCAAAGTCTCATATAGATGTATCTTATCAACATCATTTAGACTAAAATAAAATTTAGCATGTTTTAATTTCCACGGTTGCTTGCACTTTCCCAAATATTGCAATGAAGGCTAAAAATGCATGCTGAGGTATTTAAAAGTAGACCTTCTGAGATGATATAATTAGAAATGCACATTTGGAGAAAATATATTCAAAACTACATAATGAAAAGTACATTTTCAAATTTGTAGATTAAAAAAGAATAGGGCAGAATAGATTTCTTTGTTATGAGTAAACATATGAAGAATTGATACAGAGGAGAAACAGACTGAACTGCTCCTCTCTAACTTTAAGTCAACCTTTGCTGGGACAATATTCTCTTTGAGAACTTTTCCCCCAGTCATCTCTCTTGCCTTTTCAATGCATCTGACAAGGCCTCAATTGTTTCAGATGTTTTTAAAGGATTGGTAAAATAGCTTCCCTTGCCTTCTCCCTTAAAATTGGATTGAAATGGATTTTCATATAATTCAATTGTATTTTTATTTTAACTGAACAGTACAGTTGTATTGTCAGGGTTTCACAATATACATAACTTTACTTTCATTTCAGTATGCTTTTTTCCACATATACTCTCCAATAGTGAGAATTTGTCACAGTTGAAATAGTCCTAGCTTTAGTTTGACTTTAGATGCTGGGCATTTTTAAAAATAATGCAGGTTTTACATGCCTGGCTAAGGGTGAAATCCTTATGCACACATCCAAACTTATAAAATGTATAGAAGCAATAAAGTAATTGAAACTAGCTTTAAACTGTGGCTCAGAAACCATGATTGTATTCATGAATGGCTTTAGGCATGTTTCTTCATTAACATCCTGTGTGATAAGTTTTTGAATTCACAAAGGTAACTGAATGAGTGGGTTTTTTTCCTTCCTTAAAATAGAACATATATGATTTATGCTTTACATTTCTATCTTTTTTTGTATAGTGCAATTCAAAGTGCTTATTGTAAGATTTCTATGTGAACTGTTGAAATAAATATTGTAGCTTATGGAGTTAGTGTTACTGATTAGGTCTTAATTGACATATTGGTTTGTCTTACGTTCACTAGAATGCTGATAGGCTTTAAAGGAACTGTATTCGGTTTAACATAATTCAGCATTTTAACTGTTATTGTATTTAAATAACTGTTTTAATTGTGACTTTCACTCAAATATATGTTAATTATATATCTGTGTAAGTATGATATACAGATATACATACTTATCTAACTCAGGAGTGAGGAGACCAGGACTGGCAATTCCATAACAATCCAGAGGAAACAATTAAAGATTAGTTACGAAGATCATAGCTGTTATTCAAGCTTCTATGATCATAAATGGTGAGACTGTCCCTAGTGCAAGAAAGATTCTCACTGCATATGTCCCATAATCTTCCCCTTCTCAAATTGGAGAACAATGATAATGAGAACATCATAATTGGTTACTGGAATGGTGGCCACATCCTTTCACTTCCTTTCCTCCTGATGGTGTCTGAAAGGGAGAGCTCAGCACTGGTTGAAAACAAAAACTAATGCTGTGATTTAATCAAAGATTCTTTAATTGGATAGGCACAGCATATAATCGAGATGCCTCCCATGAATACAGATATCTTAAACAAAACTGTTATGAACAGCACTGGGGAAAATGCAGAACATCATTACTGAAAAACATTCTGTTCAGAATATTCATTAAGCTAATGGTTACAAAGCTTATGCAACTCTCTTGTCCTGGATACATGCTTTCTCACTGACTCTGAAGCAGATTTATTTAATTCATTTTCAAATCAGGTCTGGAAATCTTAATGTTGGACACTAACAGAAACATAGCATCCAATAGCATGCTATTATCTTATTTTAGGTGTTGAATCTGTTCATATACTGCTTACTATTTCAAAAATTATCTCAGTTTGGAAAACTATTAAGGGGGCCATTGAAATAATTTATAATGAAGTTTTCAATATTTGAGACATTACACTTATATATCTGTGTGTTCAAAATATAATTCTCGTATAATGGAGTGGGCAACTGGGTGTCCTCCTGATGTTTTGGACTATAGCTCTGATAATATCCAGCCATTATATTTAATGATACATGATTATGGCAAATATCTGGAGGCGACCAGGATGCTTATTCCTGTTATATAGTAATTTTGACAATTATGGACCAAATCCTGTTTTATAACCCTTTTGCAACTTCCCAGCTTTATTGGCTCTACATCTGAGGAAGCCCAAGTCATTTTGCTATATGTGACTGAGGCCAAAATCAGTGGAATAATATCCAGATTAGTTGTTAAATACTTCATCACTGGCACAATATTTTTAATTACCACATGTGAGAACAGTAGGCTGGTCTAGCTTAAGGTACTATAAGACAGTCCATGAGGAATAGACAATTCTACTTATTGTATGGAGTGGACAACCTACTCCACGCCATATTTCTAAATTACCGCTTCCATTTTGTTCAATGTTTGGAATGATCTTTTTTCATTCACACAGATGAAGTCAGAACGTAGAGTTTAGAAATGGTTAAGATGTGCCTGCCACCATGACCTCATTGTGCACAGCTGAAAAATAATGTGGAAGGCATTAAACATACAGTACATTCCTATCAGGTCCAATATAAACTATTTTTAATGAAAATTTATCTAGTAATTTAAATAATTTAAATTCAAAATCTTGATGGGTTTGAAATATAAATTTCAGAGAATCATATGCATGTACATTTCTTGAGACATCAGCTTTTATTTATTTTGGAAAAAAGGGCTGGACTACATCTCACAGCTTTTAACGCTAGCTCTATGTACTAAAAATGGAATCTTGCATCTCAAATCACTGTCAGCTTATTAGCCTGCCTTATCAAATAACAATCATAAGGAAGATAGCTTCTGCCTTTTAAGATCAACCATCAACAATAAAGGAACAAGAAATCAAGAAATACATCAAGACAAGCAGTTGGTAGGGCAGCCATGAAGGCCTTGGAAAAGATATTCAGATGCTCTGATGAATCCATAGCTACAAAGATCAGAATAGTGCAAGCGATGGCATTTCCTGTGACACTCTACGGAGTGAATGTTGGACTTTGAAGAAGTAGGCTCAGATTATCCTACTCAGGACACATTATGTAAAACCCTAACTCCCTAGAGAAGGCTCTAATGATGGGAAAGGTGGAAGGAAAGAGAAGAAGATAACCAGCAGTAAGGTGAATGGTCTAAGTTAAAGTGGCAATGAGTATACTATTGGAAGACCTGAAAAACCAGGCTAGGGATAGATCGTCATGGAGAAAAATTATCTATGTGGTCGCTAAGAGTCGACACCAAATTGATGGCACATAATCAATAAAAAAAATATTAGAAGAAGGGAACAGAAGAAACCAAACACCATTAGCTCTGGAAGAATTCATTTTTCAGAGAGCAGTTATTAAGATATACTCTGAAAACTGATACAATGGAGCATGCCACATGTTGGGGATGCTAAACAACCTTGAGGTTGCCAACAATCTTCCCTGGAGAATAATCTTTCTTGGCCATTTTCCATTACAGCCTGAAACCACAAGGAAGATACTGCCAGGCAAATATTCAGCCTGCCCACATAATGCTCCATCATAATTTGTGATCATGATGAATGTTTTAGAAGTTAGAACAAGCCCATCTTTTAAAAATATTAAGGAAAAATACTGTCAATAATTCATCAGCTACCATGTGGAGAATAAAGCATCACTTTTTTTTTTATAACAGATGGAGCAGAAATTCTTATTTGTTCTACATTTAGTTTACTTGGAGTTATTTCTGATCATTTGTCCATGTCAATTTTATACTGCCAGTAACAGTTCTTGCAAATTTTTATGAGCACCCTCAAGCAAATTTAGTCAACCACGTTTTAAATGCTACTTATTATCTGAGACACTAATGTTATGGTTGACAACACACCTTCATTTCAATCTCTTAAGCCTTTATCTTTTTATTGAAACATTTGGTTAGAATCCTTAAAGTATTTTCTTTACAACACTGTGTCAGACATTAGTCTGAAACTGAGATTGCACAATTGTTCTCTACTGCAGACTTGTACAACCTGCAATTTGGCAGTCTGAACATAAATGTAATCTACTGAGCCATGTGTGGCCTCCAGAAACAGGCTGAAAAACAGAGAAAGAATGACTTAGGAGTCAGATGAGCTTCCTCTGGCTTGGTGGCTCTCATGTCATGCAAGCCTGCACTAGAATCTGATCCAGCAACAGTCCCCAGTACTGTTAGGCAGTCACAAATCCCCTGCCATGGATGACTGGTGCAGAAATTTATCCCTAGTCTTATAGAACACCAGGTCTGTCTGCAATAAATCTAGCCTCATATATGATTTAATTGTGAACAGTATATCTAGCATATCTGACACCTGGAACAGATACTTTTTAAATACTCTCTTCCTCCATTGCTGCTGCACCATGCTGCCAACCACCAATCGGTGTGCTGGCAGCAGCAACCCAATTCCACACCTCTGGATAGCCTCCTTGTCAACTGCAAGTCACCAGACAAATGTACCCCCTTATTGCCTGCACTTGGGGCAGACCATTCCCATCACCCGCTGTTGGTATACCACTGAATGTAGATATGACCTGACATGTGTCACTGTGACCTGGCTGGATGAAGGCAACATTGGAGATGGGGGTCAGGTAGCTAATGGGGTAGATATGGAGAGAATGAAATTGGTAATGATGGGTGGGGGGAAGTATGGCAAAGACTGGGAGAGTCAGCCATTTCAGGGGATGAGAACATGGGAATTTGGTGTCAATCTTTACTTTCCGCCCAGCAATTTGAACTCAGGTATTAGGTAGCTGGATTGCTGGACTGCTGGATATGCTGAGCTCAGGTTGATGCCTGCTCCTGCTCTGAGGAATTTGGGAGAAATTAAAATCATGGTTTCTAGACCAGTCTTCCCAACATGTGAAGTGCAGCTTTCAGCAACCTTCAACATTAACTATGATTCCTAAGGATACCAGAACTTGTAATTCAACCATATATGTGGAATAGAACCATGTAAGTTCTGCCATATATGCCAGAGAGACACTACCTTGGGAACATGTTGGTAAATTAAAATGGTGCTTCTATTCTGTGCTGATCAAGATGTACCTACTGCTGCTTGCATTGATTAAGAGGTAAGATTAGGGATGGGGGCAAGTGACCTGAGGACACCCCTGAGAGCATTCTCAAATCAGAAGTCAGGCTTATCTCTTATGACATTAGCCTTCATAATAAGTCATGCTGACACTTGGATATTCCACAGTGACAACAAAACTGCATCAGCTGGGTTACAGTTAAGACTTAATTTCATTTCCTATGTGGATTAACCTTCCCATTAATGTGGTAGAGCCTCCAGGAGTGAAAACTGAATCTAAAAGGTTCAGCTAAATTAGAGCTAAATTCCATACTACTGTTTTGATTTCAGTGCCAGTTGGATCATACAGGTGTCTGTATAAAGCAAACAATGAGTAAGGAAAAATAAGGAAGCCAGAATGTTCTTTCACATTGTAAAAAACCCAGAGTTTCAGGTGTTTCTCTAAGATTGCATTTCTACCAATACTATAACTGAGTAGTTTCTTTGAATAAAGAAAAAGAACATGTCACAAATAGTATTCTGTGTTTAAATGCATTGAAACCAATTACTTCTTTGCTGAGACAAAAGGTAAGTTCCCATTTAAACCTCACAAATGTACTGACTAACAAATTATTGTTGGTATGTGACTTCTTTGAAAATTAACAATAAAAGTGCCATGTTATAGTATAATTAGCTGTTTACTGTATGTTCTCATCCATCCTGCACCACAGAGGACTGTTCTTAAGAGGTATGCTATTAAAGAGCTGTCTTAATTAACCTTTTTATATTCAGTCAATTATAGAACAGTTTTATAGGCTCGATAACATAACTTTTAGAACATTCAATATGGCATTTATTGTGCTCAGTACCACACAATTTTTGTTTTTTAATGGGAGTTTCTCCAGCCATGCAGACATAATCAATAATCCAATGATTTATAAAGTGCCTTACTGTACAATCTTATGCCTTCCCATTGAATTCAATAAGCCTTACTCCCTGGTAAGTGGGACAGGACTTAGCAGTGCCCACTACTGTGCCCACTTACCAGGGAGTAAGGCCTGGTAAGTGGGCATAGGCCTAGGATGGGGATAGATTGCAAGACACCACAATTTCTTATAAATGCAACAATGTGAAAACAAAATACTTGAAGTTTTATATACCAAAGGATTTTCATATACATATAACACATTCACAACATTTAAAAGGTGTTGGTGAAGTGCTTGAGAAACTTCCTGGAAATGCTTTATTTAAACATGTTAATTATCCCATCATGTACACCTAGAGAAAACCCTGGTGATGTAAACATAGACTGCAAAAGAAGCTGGAAAACACATGGGAAACAGGAGTCTCCACAGGAGCTAATTCTTTTGAACCATAGCTTGTTTAGGAGGGCAAAGTAATGGAGTTAGGAAAATGGTGTAGTTGAAAAGGAGTAAGAAGAAGTAGACTGAGGAGCAGAAAATGCAGTGCCTGTCTCCAGTCAAAGCAGGAAGAGTTCAAAAATGTATTTATATGACTAGAATGGTAGTTCTGCTGATCTGATACACTTTGATTTTAACTAGTTTATACTGTGACGATTTTATAATAATGTATACTCTACTAATTCTCTTTTATTTATTTGGATCCATCAATTTAAAGCTTGCTAACTGAATGTGGATGCTATTTTTCATTAATAATGTTATTATTTATGAAAGGGATATTTTATGGTTAGGGAAATTGTAAGTGTAATGTTTGCAATGTGCTAATGTGGGCATACATATTTCATGAAAATTCTAAATATATATGTTGTGGCTACATATATTGATGATTTTATTATTATGCATGTGGGCAGCTTTGAGCATAAAATAAATATACCAGTTTTTGAGCTGTCCAAGTTCAGAGTCCATAAATAATTATGACTTTTCTGATATGTCTAGGAAATTAATTTTGATGGAATGACTTATTATATCAATCACACAGCATAATACCTACCAACCCAATGTTCTCTTTAGCATAACAAGTAGAATAGATTTTCCATTGCCCACTAATTCACTAGCAAATGAACAACTATAGCAATTCAGCCTGCCTTTTACTCTTCAAATAAGAAGTTAATCAATCAGGATTGTATTGAAGAGGATAGTTTAAGGCTGTAGTCTGAAATAGGGATTAGAGGAATAGGGCATCCATTCTGTTTGACTTTGGGGATAGATTCAAATCTGGCAATTTTTTGTTCCAATTTTTAATTAAAAAGCTGCAGCGAAGAAGGCTGTCCTTCTCCTGAGTGGCCCCCAGCCCCTAGAAGTGTGCCAGGAACCCTCATTATTGGCTCTCCTCAGAACTATTAAAATGGCCTTTTTTAGCAAGCGTAGTATGGCTGACCAAGGACTCAATGCATTGAAATTCTCACAGTGGTGCCATTAAGGATCCATGGTAGATTAAAAAAAAATTTCTAGTCTGGAGCCTGCAAATTGCTGCAGAATTGGGTTACCAGTTTGCTGTTCTTAACCATGTACTATTTCAGAAGTCTGGTCCATGTTGTTTTATCTCTGCCATTTCTTGATCAACTTCTACTGGATCTTGGAAGACTTAAATTATCATTTTATTGAGTCTTTCTTTTAAAAGATCCTTTTCTCTGTCTATATTCTCTTCTGCCTTTCCAGCAGCAGTTTTTGATTTCAGCCAATACTAGAAAGAAACCCTTAAGACTAATTCTTAAACAATTTTAAGAATTGCTGGGTGCAAGACCCTATTTATTAAACTGGGCACTAAGAGGGATCAGTTGGGACTGTTGCTATTGTACCAGTCTCCCGCTATGTAGCAACCTCCCTTCTTGACTCGTGGCTGGGTTGGTGGTGGAGTTCCCCAGGCTCATGGTCTTGGGAGACTTCAACTTGCCTTCTCTGGGTATGGGGTCTGAGGCAGCTCGGGAGTTCATGGCCACCATGACAGCCATGGCCCTGTCCCAAGTTATCTACAGCCCAATGCATAATAATGGTCATACTCCTGACCTGTTTTTTTCTGTCAGAGCAATGGCAGAGTGTTCTGAAATTGGAGGAGATATTGGTTTCTCCCCATCTGTTGTGAGTCTCCAATTCTCTGGTGCTATCCCCCTCTGCAGTGAGGCTGCATTTATTAGATCAGCCCACTCCAAGTGACTAATGGACCTGTTTAGGTTTCATAGGGAGCTTGGGGTTGTTCCGGGAAGTCTGCTACACAGTCTGACCAAAGCTTTAGTGGCCGCATGGAATGGGAGAGCATAATATTATGCCAATTTTCTGCCAATTTTCTATCTTCTTGGAATGTATTTACTTTTGGGATTGTTTTTATATTATATTTTAATGAATGTTTATCTAGTTGTAAACTGCCTAGAGTCATTTCACAAGATGGGTGGTGACAAATTTGATGAATAAATAAATAAATAAAGCCACAGCTTTGGGCCAGATCATGCCTGAGTGGCCTCTCCATGCCCATGGTTCCTGTAACTCTCTGTAGTATACAGAAGAGCTGAGGGAACTGAAGAAGGTGAAGTTAGTGCTGCTGGCAGAAGACAGGGAGTGAAGATGATCAAACACAAGCTACAGCTGCTATTAGAGCTTACTTTGTGGTGGTAAGGGTGGCAAAATGTGATTATTTCTCCACCCTTATTGCATCTATAGGTAGTCACCCAGCTACCCTATTTTGGGTGATCCAGTCCCTCCTTGGAGGGAGTAATACTGGATTTCAGCTACAGGGTTGCTGTGAAGGATATGTTGAGCATCTAGCAGATAAAGTCACTCTCATCCATTCTACGTTGGACTCCAACTTTAGGGCACTACTAGTGGAGGCTACAGAGGCTAGGTTTTGCATGGTTATCTGGGGGGAGTTTGATCCTGTTGCACCTGAGAAGTGGACAGGGCTCTTGCAACTGTTAGCTTAGCCACTTCTGTGTAAGATCCATGTCCCTCCTGGCTGGTTAAGGCTGCCCAGGAGGGGACATGTGATTGGGTTTGGGTGGTGATTAATAATTCCTTCAGAGAAGAGATGGTTCCATTGGCTCTTGAGGAGGAGGTGGTGCACCTTCTCCTTAAGGGGCCATTGCTTGACCCAATCAGTCTGGACAATTTTCCTCTAGTCTCCAACCTCCCCTTTTTAGGAAGGTTGTGGAGAAAGTGGTTGCATGGCAGCTGCAGAGGACCCTGGACAAAGCGGATTATTTGGACCCTTTTCAGTCAGGGTTCAGACTGGGTTATGGGACTGAGATGGCATTTATTGTGCTCTTAGATGATCTCTGGTCGGAGTGGGATGGGGACAGTGTGACCATCCTTGCTTTTCTTGACCTCTCAGTGGCCTTCAATACCATTGATCATGGTATCCTTCTGGACTGGCTTTGGAAGTTGGGAATCACTTTCTTGCGCTGGTTTTCCTCCTTCCTCTGGGGTCAGTTCCAGTCAGTGTTGATGGGGAGGAGAAATCCAGCCCATGCCCCCTACTTTGTGGGGTGTCCCAGGGCTCAGTTCTCTCTTCTCTCCTATCTAACTTCTACATAAGGCCATTTGGGGAGGTGATCTGATGGTTTGGGGTGAGGTATCATCAATATGCTGATCATACCCAGCTTTATATTTCTACCCCGGGCTGCCTGAGTGATGCCATGGATGTCCTGTCCCAGTGCCTGGAGGCTGTAAGGGGCTGGATGGGGTGCAATGGTCTTTTACTCAACCCAAGCAAGACTGAATGGCTTAGGGTATTTGGTGACAAGGTTTTTCCATTGTTGGTCATGGATGGGGTGGCACTGTCCCAGGTGGACCCAGTGCACAATCTGGGGGTCCTCTTGGACTCATGGCTCCTGCTAGAGGAGCAGGTGGCAGCTGTGGCTGGGAGGGCCGTTGTACACCTTTGGTTGTTTGCCAGTGGCACCCATTCCTGGACTGGGAGGCTTTGCTCACAGTTACCCATCTCCTTGTGACTTCTTATCTGGATTACTGCAATGTACTCTACATGGGGCTGCTCTTGAAGAGCATTTGGAAGCTTCAACTGGTGCAGAATGTGGCTGTGTGCGTAGTAAATGGTGTTGGATATTTGACACATGTGACACCACTGCTATGTGAGCTGCACTGATTGCCAATGTGCTTCCGGGTGCAATTCAAGTTGCTGGTTGTCACCTTTAAAGCCCTTCATGGCTTGGGACTGGGTTACCTAAGGGACCATCTTCTCCCAGTTGCTTCTACATGTCTAATTTGGTCTGGCAGGTTGGGCAGGTTATGGGTCCCCTTAGCCAAGGAATGTCAGCTGGCGGGGACTAGGAGAGGTGCCCTTTGTGCCGTAGGCCCTGACCTCTGGAACATTCTCTCTTCAGAGATTAGGATGATTCTGACCCTGTTGGCCTTTTGTAAGGCTGTGAAGACCTGGTTATGTGCCCAGGCCTGGGGTCCCAAGTGTGTTAAGGGCCCCTTTTCTTGGTAATATTAACATCTGTGGCAATAGTTTTACTTGGCGACCATATATATTTATTTGTAATGTTTTAATTGTTTAATGTTTTTATGATTGTATGCCACCCAGAATCACTCATTGAGATGGGGAGCTATAGAAATCAAATAAATAAACAAACAAACAAACAAACAAATAAATAAATAAATAAAAGTTCTTAAGTAATCTATTTACTATTTCCTAGCTTAGCTACCATAGTTCTACTGACCTGTGCACCATATTCAAATAGAACACCTTTGTGGCTTAACTGTGGTCATGTCTCTTGCATCTACTGCTCTGGCTATTTCTTCTGTTTCAGATAAGATTAGCAAGTTTAGCAAAAAGTGAGCGCAGATGAATATAGCTTAAATGTGTAACTGAAATGAAATTGGTAAAATGGGCATTACTAAGGAGCACTGATATGATCACGAGCAGCACCACAGGCTGAAAATTGAAGAAAAACTGTGTGAAGTTTTAATATGCATTAGTTCATTCATGCATATAGCTTACTGAAGGGAAAAACACCCTGCCATTAATGGAGGACATGGAAAGCTGTGGCAAGGATATATTGTGCAGGCATTAATTCCAAAATTAAGTAGTGAAATTGTCTTTGAACAATCAGTACAGAACAATCAGCACGACCAATCTGTGAAAAATATATAAAACAGAACATAGGCAAGCCATCCATCCCCTTGTTACTTTTATTGTATCTCTGCTCAGACCATTATAGGGAAAAATATGGCATGGTTTTCCTGTCTACAAGGGCAAGCTATTCACATGTCCAGTCTTGATTACAGGCCTACAAAGAACTGTTAACTATTAGGCACATTGCATTTAATTATAGGCTTTGTTGGTTCTTTGAAGCATCGAAATGGGGTGGGAGATTTTTTAAAACTAAACTCAGTTTTATCTTGCTAGATAAAATTCCAGACTAAAGAGAGTTTAATGGAATATATTTCTCAACTTGTTTATGGGAGTGGGAGGAATATGTTTTGGTTAAGGAAAATGCGTCAATAACCTGCAAGATAAAAGAGCAGAAATCCAGTGGGTTCGTCTGCAAATTTATCTGAGCTCAAATAAACAGAAGCTCATGTATAGCTCCTATTCATCTCAATTCCTGTCCAAAGTTCTTTGCTTATGAAGTTGTGCTATCTTTTATATAAAAGACGTCTGAGCTGCTTCGATAGGATTTTAACTTAATGAAAATTAATCAGTGTATTATTGTGAAGTGTGCTGCAGAAGCTCGTAACATAAGAATTTCAGTTAACAGTTTCTAAGTAAACATTGCATTTAATCAGAATGATATTGTTCTGAGTGATAGTTGGTGAAAATCATAGCCCTACATAGCCAGAATAGTATTTCCTTTTTCAATAGCAAATCAATGTATGCATCACTCTGAGGAAATTATTTTTTAATCTGTCTATGGAAGAATGATACTAGCTGAATGGAAATATGAGAGAGTGGAACTAAGTTATAAGAAAATCTCCTCTCATTTAATTGCATTTCCCTTTCTTAAAATGATATTCCTTCATAATGACAAATGGAAAAATGAATATATGCTAACATAGATAAACAACTGGGTGCACTTACAGGACTTTTGTAAGTAATGTCTCATTGATCAATTTTAGCCCATTATAAATGATATTGCTTGATGCTTTGTTTTTCCTTTTAAAGGAGAAGAATAGACTAGACCACAGTTTTGCGTGCAACACTTGTGATAACTCATATCTTGGAATGCCAGACTATAGGCAGCTGTTGGGCTAAAAGCAGGATATGATAACTAGGAGCCAGGAGTAACACCAACAAGACATGAGCCAAAAGGGTCAAATGAAGCCATGAATTCTCTCTGGACTTAAACAGGCTAGTCTTAATGATCCCTGCTTTAATATCTCCTCAACTGCATTAGTGCCATGTTAAACCTCAGGATGATCTGAGTTATAACTAGAATATAGTGGAGTGACTAACTAGGACTACTGTACATGACGCTAGTTCTGAATATCCTGCATTAGTTGCTTGTGTTGATATTAATTAATTTAAGGTGTTGAAATTAATTTAAAACCCTATATGGCTGAGGACTTAAGTAATTAAAAAATCACTTTTCCCAATGCTATCTAACTCATGCACTGAGATCATCTGGAGAGCTCTGCTTATGGATCTGTCAGTGAGTTCAGTTCACACTGTAGTTGTTTCACCTACAGTGACAGTCCCAGTTATGACATTATCCCCTGAGAGATGGTTGGCTGGGCCCATGACAATTTCATAACTTCAAAGTAATTGAAGTTATGCCTATTCACTCAGGTACTTCTGAGATAACAGACACTTCAGGACCAAACATTAAGGGCTGCTTTAAATTTGAGTATAAATATGGTGTATATATCGAATAAATAAATTTAAAAAAAATCAGTTAACAAGCTGCAAGATCACAGATGAATTCTTCTTTAAGACTAGGAGGAGACTTACAAAATAACTGCTCCTGAATGGGCACATATGATATCCCTTGCCTTCCATGGAGAGCATAAGTAAGGGAATTAAAACACTGTCACCACAGAATTAATTCTGCACTCTAAGACAGTAAATTAAAAATTAGGTCTAGTTATACCTCTCTGCAGTGCTAGATTATTTCTCGATTGCTCAAGTAAAGTGGGATTCTTCCAGAATTTCAATGTCGCTGATCAACTATGCCAGGAACTGCTGAATAATTTGAAATGTTTGATGGCATTATTGTCATCTAACAATATTATTGCTATTTTGTTATGGCCATCTGAAATCTCTATTGATTTTCCTACTACCCATGAAGCTGATTTGCAGAAAGCTAAAGATAAGCCTATAGGTATGATTTCAATGCTTCATTTAATAATGTTAAGTTATTTAGGCTATATCTTGATGATATATTCCCCCTCCCTCCCTACTCAGTTACCTTCTTTTTGTTTTCTTTTCTCAATGAACACAAACTCTCCTAATTTGAACAGAAGCTCTAAAGGACTTAGAAGAAATTGATTATCAAAATGTACAAAAGTAGCTAAATTAACTTATAGGAGCAATTTTTCAACTTCCTTATTTTTCTCCCCTTTCTTTTTAATGTAGCAATTAAAACTGGTCAAGTTTAGAACAGGTTCAAAATGTAATAGTTTAAAATAACATTTCACAGCAGGTAATGAAATAAAAGAAGCAGGATAGGAAGAGTCCTGATGCCCTTGAAGTTTGGTGTTGGAAAAGACTCCTGAGAATACTGTGGAAAGCCAAGAAAACAAACTAATGGAACATCAAACAAATCAACCCAGAGTTCTCACTTGGGCACAAATGACCAGGCTCAAATTATCCTCTTTTAGACACAATATGTGGAGACCCAGCTCTCTGGAAAAGGTTCTAATGCTAGGAAAGGTAGAAGGAAAGAGAAGAAGAGGACGACCAGCAGCAAGGTGGATGGACTCAGTTATAGTGGCGATGAGTGCACTGTTGGAAGACTTGAACAAACAGGTTATGGATAGACTGTTATGGAGAAGATCTATCTATATGGTCGCTAGGAGTTGAAAACAACTTGATGGCCCATAATCAATCAATGAAATAATAAAGATTTCATTTTTAAACAGTTTCAGTAGCTTCAAATACTGATATATTAGGAAATGCCATGGCAGTTAGAGGATCATATTGTTCTTTTTAGGTTTACTTTAGTGATGAATATTGGTATCAATACAGAATTACTATTGCTGGACCACTACTTTTCCTTTTCTGCATGCTCTAGAAAATCCATGGGTGTTTGTCACATTTTTTCTGAGACTCTGGGAAACACAGTCATAGTGCTGTGCTGAAAATTTTATTTCTATTTTTTTAAAACTATTCTCATTCAGGCCAAGGGAAAAGAAATATATTTCATTTTTTCCAGAAGAGAAGAAAATTTATTTGAAATTTTCATGAGGGTGGGGTTTGAGAATGTGCTGATAATTACTTTAAAGCCCTAACTTATCTGGCTGTATAATTGATAATAGCACCTCTTTCTGTATAATTCCCAATTCTGTATCAATCCATTGTGATCATCTCAGAAAATGCACATATGGTTGGATGAATTTTTTTGAGGTGATGTGGGTTGAACCTTCTCTGTTGCTGCTCCAGTTTTGCAATGAATTTCTTGCTGAGCTGAAGAGACAAACCTCTTCATCAGCTTTTGAAAAGGCCCCCAAATTATGTCTTTTTAAAACAGGCATTTAATTGTTGATTTTATTATTGTTAAAATATCATTGATTTTAATTCTGATTTTATGCTTTACTCTCAATAGCTAAGAAACCTCAATGGTATAGTCAGTTTAATAAATAAAATAAAAATAGTAATGATGATTTTGCATCCACAACATGTGCTCTATTTCTGACAAATGTCCCCCTTCCTCTTTTTATAAAAATCAAAGAGAATATTAAAACTGTCTTCAAGCAAACCTTTCTTTTCTAAAGTATTTAGAATATGACTGTTTTGAAAATACCCTATTAAAAGAATAATATCACATGATGTCACTAGACTATTAAGAGGAGATTCTTCCACTGCTTTTCAATTTACCAAAAAACTTCCCCGAATCCCTGCAAACTTAGTATAGAATGAATATCAAACAATGATGGGCTTCAAAGCTTGAATTACTCTAAGCAGCTCAGCTACTGCTTACATCAAGTAATCTCTATTAAGAGGGATATGATGAATTTAAAGTATGATATTAACATTTAAATATGCAGTTACAAAGCTATCTATTTATCTACCTAGTGAAACTGCAAGACTATGTACTAAGTGGGTTATGCAAACATGGTCTTTCTGAACAGACAGGACATTTTTACTATGGATCACTATTACTAAAACCAATATTAATATTCAGTTAATTAGGAGAAGGGAAACAGTGTGTGGAAGAGAATGTGCTTCCAACAGTTTTCAATATAGTTTCAATGTAAGGCAGAGCTGCCTGAATCTACATTATATTTTATGCTCGTATCATCTGTTCATAAGCATGGGGGAACTGATGTCTTATCATGGTTTGTAGATTGTGAAGTATGGTTCATATAGTAGCTTTCCATACTCCTAATTTAAGGTTGACATTAAATGTCTAACTTTTCTGGAGCACAGATTCAGATTTCTCTGGAAATCCAGCATCTGAAATGCTTGCCTAGCATCTTGTTTACCTTCGTCCCCATTTTTTTTTACTGGCATGCCTAGTTGCATGCAATAACAAAAGCAGAGAAAGAAGCCCTCTGAGAGTTCCTTCAGACATGATAGAAATTCTGGAGGGAGGGCATGCTAAATAGTTTACTGCTCAATGATGTGAGAGGTATAGAGAGGATGAAGAGGACTGAATAGTAAGTGAGCTAGTCACACTTTCTGTTTTCTTACAGCTCTATCAACATTACATCCAAAGCTTCTTTGCATTCTTTTGAAACCAGGTTTTGTTGCCACTGATTCATGGGATGGTAGATCAATCTCAAAAACAAATTATAAGAAATCAACAAGGATTCCTCCAATCTGAATGTGTAGGTCATTAACACTTTAAGACTATTACATATATAGTATAGCAAATAAATATATATAGTCTAGCAAAACAAATTAGAGACTGAGAAGCAAAAAAGTTCAGATACTCACTGTTTTTCTGGAGCTACTTGGTAGAGAGTTGCAGTGAGATAACTGGAACATGTCCACACTGTAATGCATTCCACTTGTTGCACTGCATTAATATCCCCATTTCACTGAAATGTGATTGCCACTATTTCACACAACATTTATAATCTAGGGGTAGACACCATAGATATCATTCTTGGTGCTTGCAGGTTCCCTGCCCCATCTGATAAATACTTCTTTTTACATTAAAAATAAACAGGAAGTTTGCATCAGCTTCCAGAATCACATCTATTTACCAGAATGTCTCTAGGCCCAAGCTGATCATCAGAAGCAAGCTTAAAAAGAGGGAGTAATTTACTACTTGCTTTCTATTAGAAAATACTCATTTAAGATTACCTGTACCCACAATAGCAGCCATTCCATGAGAGTACCTACAATTAGCTCTCAAAATCTCCAATGTGTCTAGTGACATCAACATTCACTTAGTTTATATGTTCCTGTATAATAATATATATATAATGTATAATAATATTATATTATATTATATAATAATATAATAATATAATAATATAATGTATAATAAGTATAAGGACATCTTCATGGAGAAGTATTCCCTTGATTTAGTTCTATCATGACTTTGCTGAGTTCTATTATGACTTGACTTAGTTCTATCATGACTGAAGCTGAGTAGCAATTTCTTCACATTTGTTGTATGCTATAAAGAGAATTGCCAGATAGGAAATATATAGTTTGGTATCTCCCTGTTAAGTATAAACTGTATGAAGTTTTGTATAAGTGTAAAGCATAAAGTAAAGCATAAAGTTTAAGAGATGACTTGAAAGGGATGTATGTATGCTCGCTTACATAGTTATTAATCGAACATTTATTTTCCCTTAATGAATAGGGAGTTCACATCACCAAGTATTCATGAAGGAAGGAGCTAATGTGATCACACAAGATGATAGATATAGTTTGTTTAATAAGAGTTTACTAACTAGATTGAATTTGCTGGGTTCACATAACACGTTAAGCTACAAACCAAGGTTGGTAAACCACATTGGCTAGGTTCACAAATCATGCTAAACTGCAAACCAGCAACCCACATTATGACTTAGTATCGTATTTATGATGGTAGCCTTTATGGCTTCTTTAATAAGATGGCAACAGAAATTGAATGATACTTTCAGATACTAAAGAATTACTGGGATATCTCCCTTATTGCTTCCCACTATGTCTCCATTTGGAACTGCTTGGTAAATGTCTTATCAACTTAAATACCACAAACCTACCAAAGGAATAATGTTAGCCAAATGCTGCCAGCATGACTACTTTGTTCAGTTTCTATAGCATACAATATGTAGATCATGATAAAATCATCTTTATGCTAGGAACCTCAGAAGCTGTGGTGTGTGTGTGTATGTGAATATGCACGTATTAAAACCTGCCAGTTTGCAGCATGAGCTCCTCTATGAAAATGCATTTTATAGCTACTCCATTTTGCTGTCTAGCCTGTCTGCACACCCAGTGCTGAACTCTTGTTGGCAGGATAACTGTATAATTAATCCTTTGAGACTAAATGTTACTGCATCTGGGAACAATTCATATCTGCATTGGAAGTATGAAATGTACTCCCCCTTTTATTTGCTTTAAGTTCAGATACTGCCTGGAGTATTTTATTATGAGAAATTTTATACTGTATGTCAGTGTTTCTTAACCTTGGCAGCTTGAAGATGTGTGGACCTCAGCTTCCAGAATTCCCCAGCCAGCATGGCTGGCTGGGAAATTCTGGGAGCTGAAGCCCACACATCTTCAAGTTACCAAGTTTGAGAAATGCTGCTGTATATAGTAGGCAATGCTAGCTAGTACTCACATTGATTCAGTGGAAGCAGTGTTGACAGATTGACTCCAAAACAAACCCTTAAAAATGGAACTCTTTAGGAGCAATGCGTAAGGTATTTATCCAGCAATTAGAGCGTAGCTATAGTGGTACCTGTGAAGTTGTTGAATCAAACCTATTCTGACGGCTCTCTCCAGCTCATAGTCTTTCATAACTTTAAAAACCATGAATTGTATCTGATCTGTCAAAGAAAACACTCATGTCTGCCAATAAATATATCCAGAATTATGTTCCTGAAAACATTGCTGTTGATTTTTCAGTATTTTCTGATTTAGGACACAAAGTGATTCATTTATACTGAATTCTGTGATGTTAGTTCCCCCGGTTTCAGCCAGCAGTGTTCAAAAAGACAGTATAGACCAAAAAGGAACCCTATTATATAGCTTGTGATTTAGAAAATGTTTATATACCGTCCATATGAAGACTTTTTCAGAGGACAATATTATATCTGAAAACATCCTCTAAAGTATTTTCCGGGCTGCAATACAGTAATTGGAATGACTATGAGGTGGTGGCCAGGAGGTATAGAATATGCTTTGCTACCATATAAGAACCATAACAAGGGAAAACAAAGGACTTAAAATTCCCAGTCAACATTACTACACAAAGTAGGCACAAGTCATACCTTTCCCTATTGTCAAATGCATGGTGTTCTGTATTATTCAGGCAGGAAATTACAGCAGTGCAGCTAGTAGGGAGTGTCACTTACAATCTCAGATGTTTCTACATCCATACACCAAGTATGGGAAACAGAAGACATAAACTACAGTATATACCTGCACAGAAATTCATAAATTGGAGAATGGAAATCCTCTTGAGAGTGGCTAAGAATAAAAGGAGAAAGTGTGTTTGGGAAAGATGGGAAATATTGTGAAATATGGCACTGAAAGCCTAATGGTTTCCATTACACAGCTTGGCTCGCAGTTCCATCTCACACCTGCTCAATCACTGGAATGGGAAGATGGTAAGAAGACTGGATGAGAATGCTTTTATGAGGCCTCTGCCCAATCAAGAATCTTAACCAGCTTCTTGGTTTACCAAAATGCTTAGGAAATGAAGCAACTGAAAAGACACCTAGTGATAATAGCCAAAAAACCCTAGAAGTTCATGTGACTTAGCACTGGTAAGAGCTCAGTTCTGAACCTATATGTTCATGGGATAGAAACAACATTAGGTGACCTTCAAAAGGACCTGTATGAGGGGAGTGTGCCTGTTTTGGTCCTACTGGACTCCCTGGCAGCGTTTGATACCATAACATTATTCATGGAGAAGGAACCAATCAAAAGAAATATATACATGGGTAGGAAAAATCAGTTTTAAATTCAACACACATCTATGACTAAGTGCATAATAGGCCTATGTCATTAACTGAAAATATTGATTAGTTGTAGATTCAGTATAAGAAAAAATATATATTTCCTTACCAACTTCAAAACCAATGGAAACTCCGAGCATGAGTTCATTAAGATAATGTATCATACAAAATTGATAGATATTACCAGGATAACAAAAGAAGATGTCTTAATTTAGTCACGTACTACTATTGATTATAAGGAAACAAGGACATTTTGTCTGATGTTTATATATTTAGAATTTGGAGGAGCAGAGTTTCTTGTGTGGATTTTTATTAGATTTTCTGGGGCAGTGTGGGGGAGGATGTGAACAAGGTACTTCATTATGTATGATGTAAAAATTTTTTACATTTTTTTATTTATGAAGAAGCCACAGTTGTAATGGCAGGAGAAATCTCCAGTTCTTAATGGAGAACACAAAGCAAAGATTCTTTGTGACAAGATAGTAAAAGATGAGCATCTGGTAAGAAAATCCGCTATAAAATGAACCCATAGGAAAGGGTTTACTGAAACTATTTGCAGAAGACTCATATGCTGTGTTTCTGTTTGCAGGCCTGTTGCTTGATGCTGTGAGATTTTGTTGCTGCTAAATCTTTGTGTAATTATCTATCATCTATCTATCTATCTATCTATCTATCTATCTATCTATCTATCTATCTATCTATGAATGAAACAGCTCATGGGCTGAGTCCAATGAAACTGTGGTAAATCTGATAAGGATGATGGACACTTGAGCAGTATTTCCAAATTGCAATGAACTTGGCTGACATTGGAGATAAGAAAAAGCAATCAAAATATCCGAGAAACACAATTCTCATACATAGTATGTGGGTGCTGACATTTTATGTTTATTCTTTACACCAATCCAGATTTTGTCAGCATGCTATTTATCTAAGCCTCTTTATTATACTTCCAATGCAGTTATTTTCAGCTAGTATTTTATAGCAACAGTCTGACATGACTGTAAACAAGCAAACAAAGCTTGAACTATATATAGAATCAACGGTAAGAAATTGTTGAATTACAAGGCAATAATGCCAGCACATTCTTCCTTGGTGACACTATTAAACTAGATAAGTGACTTTTTGAATATACTATAAAATAGCTAGATTTAGCTGGAGTTCACAGATATATTTTAACCATAAGATCACTAAGAGCTGAAACTGACCTGATGGCTATATAAAAAAGGGAAAAAGATGATCCTGTTTATTATAGACTGATCAGCCTCCTCAAAATAATCAGCAAACTCTACGCAAGGTACCTACAATGGAAATGGTTGGAACAAGAAAACATACTTGCAGAGGAGCAAGCCAGCTTTAGAGAAGGGTGATCCACCACTGATCAGTGCCTAGGACTCTAACATCACATTGAAAAATATTCCTCCTGCAACACAACCCCCATTTATGCTGCTTTCATAGATTTCAAAGCAGCTTTTGATTCCATATCCCAAACTAAACTATGGGAAAAACTGGAGGCTGCCTCAACTGATAGATGTTTACTTCATCTAATACATATGCTTCATGAAGGGACTTTACTCAAAGTAAGGTGTAACCCCCAGGGCCATCTTACCAACACCATTGGAACTGAGAAAGGTGTCAAGCAAGGACCCGCTCTTATTCAAGTTCTATATCAACTCCATGGTGGGCCATCTCCTCAACATGAACTTTCACTCCCCAAAACTTCCTGGAAAACACATCTCTGTTCTACTACATACAGATGATGCAGCAATTCTTTCAAGAACACCCATTAGCCTTAAAAGAGCATTGAGAACACCAATACAGTACTGCAAGGAAGATCTGTTAGAACTCAATTATCAGAAAACTGAAATCATGGCATTTGCCAAAAGGCCCCAAAGCCACTCCTGGAACACAGATAGCCACAAGATTGAGCAGGTCTCCTGTTTCAAATACCGGGGGGTAATCCTTCATTCCACTGGCAGTAGGAAAGTCCATGGGGACTACGTTTCTGAAAATGCACAGAGGAGCTCATCTGTCATCTTTAAATTCTTCAAGACAAGATGTGGCCACTATATTCCTGCAGCACTCCAGTTATTTGAAGCCAAGCCAAGAGCACAACTTCTTTATGGTGCCCAGCTGGGCCCCTTTTCCACTTTTGTACCATTAGCACTTGTACAATCCAAATTTCTAAGATTGGCCCTTCAAGTCCCAAAATGTGTCTCTAATGCCACCCTGAGACTAGAGACATGCCTCATGAAAGTGGAGGATAGAGTATGGGTGACCATATTCAACTATTGGCTCATACTATCCTTTTTTCCTCTTGGCCTTGCCCCATTAACTATGAGGGATGATTTTCAGTCCACATGGAAACAGGCTATAGCAACTAAAATCTCATCCTTGGGTTTCTCTCCAGGTCTTCTATTCAGCACGGGATATGATCAGGCCAAAGCACTCATTAAACAGCGTGTAGCAGACACAGAGCTCCAGTTGGATCTAGCCAGGTCCCCAACCTTTATTGCCAGTGAATCCAACAGGTATTTTGCCTCCTCTATGACATACTTAACTAAACACTGGAGGGCCTTTACCCTGGCACGATGCCATGACCTCCCCTCAGCTGTCCTTGAAGGCTGATACAGGAAGATCCCTTACCCAGAGAGACAATGGCTCTGTGACTCTGAACACATGGAAACAATAGAGCATGTGCTTCTCCAGTTCCTGTATTACAGAGACATTTGTACTAGCCTTATCTCACCATTTACTGCATAAATATCCAGGGCGCACAGGACAATTCTACACCTCCCTGCTGCTTTCAGATACCAACCCTGGTACAACATATAATGTTGCCAGATTCTGCACAGCAGTGATTAAAGTTCGTCAGATGATGACCTGTGCCATAAACTAATCTAAATGGGCATCTAGTTCATCATACTAGCGTGCTCTCTAATTTGATATAGTCTGCCACATACTAACCTTTATGCCCCCCACAGCCATCCAATGCTCCTACCCCTCCTTTTAGATTTTTTTAGACTCTTGTTTTTTTATATATACTTTGTTTTAATATGCATATTTTAATATTGTCTAGCTTTCATAATTTTTCTTTTAGACTTCTTTTAGATACATATTTTCTGTTTTATATCTTTTAGCTTTTTATTATTATTTTTCTGAAGTATTTTCTATACTTTTTATACTGACTGTACCCCACCCTCCTTATGCTGATTTTTGACCTTAATAAAGATTTGATTGGATTAATTGACTTGATGGCACATAATTTAAAACATGAGTTATATATGAAACTCCACATTCCACCCTCTTCTTTTGATGGAGTTGTGGTTATGTAAACAATGTTCTTTAAACTTGCTTTCCCCTTTCTTCCTTTTGTAACACTATTTTCCTACTGAGATATCCTTTTGATAGAGAATCCACTAACATGTTATATATATTAAGTACAACTCTGTATTCAGGCACATTAAGTTAATTATGAATTGTCTCCATAAGCAAGCTTCATCTCAAACCCTCAAACCTTTTCTGCCTCTTCCCTTGGACTAGGAGACTCCTTGCTTTGGGCTTGAGTTTAGAACTCTGCATGGAGTATGTGCATGTATGTGTGTATATGTATATATATCCTTATCGACAATCTTGTTGTATTACCAACAACTGTTTTTAAGCTGGAACATAAGTTTCAATAGGCAATACAAATCCCACTCAATTTCCACCATTTCCCATTCAGTCTGGGATAGAAATATGTAGCTGATATCATCTGCATATTGACAATACATGACTTTAAATTTACATATGACTACCTATTTAATTCATGCAGATATTAAGCAAGATTACAGAAAGAGCTCAGCCATGGGGCATCCAATAATGGAGTGACTGTAGGCCTAATTTCTCCACTTCAGCCACAAACTGGTTCCATCCACACAGAATGCAGCAGAATCACCATAATTTGATATGTCCAATTCCTAACCCTTGCAGGCAATTCAGAAGGATACTGGGTTCGATGGCATCTAGACTTGCAACAGGACAAGGATGTTCATAGTTCCACCATCCACACCCCATAAGCCATTAATGAGAGTGAACAATGCTGCTTCCATCCCTTGCCCATGCCTGAATCCCTGAATGTCATGGGTCTGGATAATTTGAATTTCTCAGAGCTTTCATAATTGTAGCCTCACCAATTTCTCAACAGTCTTCCCCAAGAAGGGGAGGTTGGAAATAGGGCGAAACTCATTCATGAACATTGAAGGCTGGCATCCTGTGGAACAGGTGGACCAGAAGCTCTTTTAAAGCTGCTGGAACCTCTCTTTCAGTCAAAGAGGCACTGACTGCCAGCTGGATCCAGTTATGCCAGTACAAACAGGCAGTATGTCCATCCTAGCAACTAGTGTGCTCACTTAGCAAGTCTAGCAATCTTCTGTAAATCAGTTATAAACTCAACTTTACAGGCACATTTAGAGAATAAGCATGGATTTCAAGTTTTAAAAAATTCTGTTTTTCCAAGCTGAAATAGGAACCTACGTTTCTATGTTTTTCCTTTTCTAGAACTATGCAGTTATATGACCAAGCTTTCCTCACTCTGGTCAGCAGCCAACTTCATTTGGAGTATTTACTAGACAGATATTTAATGGAACATAGGTTGCTCACTATGCCAGACTTTACCACATTGCTCATATCTGCTCAAACATATGAGTATAAAAAGTCAAGAATTAACCTATCACTTTTTCAATCTGTCCTATCTGAAGCTAGATGAAGATGATAATATGTCTATGGATATTATGCAAAATCCCATTAAAGTTCCAAGCCAATACTAAAATTCTGGTTAAACATGTCTCTTTTTGCCCCCAGAAATAAACAAAACTCAGCGAAATTGTAATTTCTACTATCCCAATGTTGTTATCTTCCTTCCTCTTCCTCCCACACAAACAGGAGATTTATTGATGATAGATAATTGGTCTTCCCATTTATCACCTTTAATACTGCTAGAACTGTGCAGCAATGGTTGCTTAATAATGCCAGAAACAGAAGGAAAAAGAATGCACTGAATTTACAAAGGCTTGCTTGTTTCCTTTTCACAAGCTGTCATCAAAATTACTTCTCAATTTCTCTAGAGTTGAAACTCTGACAATATCAATTATAAGCAACTTCTGGATTAATCAGTTAATTAATTTCCTTAACAGAGTATGTCTATAGCTTCAGGAACTGCTTCCCAGGAATCACAGGATCCTTTGGTTTCATGACGTAAAGTCTGTTTTTGAAGAAAGAAACTCATATCAGTTCCTAATCCCTATTACTTGGTCTCTAAAGCCCACTTTTCTATTGTTGAAAATTCTTGACACTGGGAACTCTTTGAAGGGGAAGCTTGGCAATGGGATCATGGAAGGAACCAACTATTCACTATATCCCTATTGTCAGTAAGGCCTTTAGAAATGTTGCAGTGCTCTGTTGTTGGAGCACTCTGAGCAATGGACAACCTTTATCACTGTGCTGAATTTTGTATTGCTGATTGAGTTTCACTTGCAGACATGTAGTGCTAGGATGTTAGACCAGGACTGGGGAGTCTGGGCTCAAATCCAGCTCAGCCAAAGAAGCTCACTGGGTGACTTGCCTAGTCACTATCTCTCAACTCAACCCGTTACATTGGGAAAAAATGAATTCTGATTTTTTTTTTAAAAAAAGCCCCTTTATGGATATATCCAATATCATTTAATACTGGTATTTGTCAATCTTAATAGCTTCTTTAATGTTTTTCAGAAACATTAGCCCTTTTAGTATTATTCAATTGTTCTGAATGAAAGATAGCAGAAATGAAGACTTGTGGTCTCTTGTAACATTTCTGATAGTGTATGTGAGATGGTGAAAATTACGTTGTAATCTGGAAATACTAATATAACTGAAAAGGGATATTATAGTCTCTGTTACAAAAGTGCCATGAAAGAAGAGGGGCAACAACAACACTGCCAAATATTTGTCCTGTTTTAGGTAGCTATCATTATTCTTTCCAGTGAACTATGGTCTAGTATAGATGTAGAATTTGTGATCCTTTAGATGTTGCTGAACTGCAACAACAGCTCACTTCTTTTACCGGCAGAAGGTAAAAGGACATGTGTTTCCCCTCTCTAGCCCAGCTTATGCTGAATAGAAGTATTATTTCCCTTCCAGGCAGCTGCAGAGATAGATCCATTCCATGACAGCTAGATAGCTATGGCCACCAGGCTTTAGACAACTGAGTCTGAACCAGATTTAAAAACTTGCAGGATTATCTGTGTTGCCACTGTCAGATTGTTTTAAGATTCATTTAGCAGGGGACTATCTAAAACTGAGATTTCCTAGCTGAGTTCAAAAGAAGGTCCTCAATGGCTTAAAAGCAAGTAGGATGGAAGCAAAGTCTCATAGAAAGTATCTGTGTGTCTCAGTAAAGATAATATATATAGATAATATACTAACACCTATGAAACAAATCCCCCAAATGTACACAGTGTGTTCTACATGTAATCTGTATATCTGAAACAGCCCTGTAAGTGAGATTGAGGGTGAAAGCCAAAAGATAACAGGCTTCTTAAAACCACCCAGTGAATTTAAATAGGGCTACAGGAATTTAAATGGCCACCAGATGGAAGCAAAGAGATACAGAAGATAACTCTTTGCTGCCCTCTAGTCCACATCTAGATTTTGCAACTAATGTTTGATAGCTCTAGTTTGTAAGAAGAATTTTTTAGGTATTATTTTCCCCCAGAAAATAACTATGCACCAAACTGCTACAATGTTGGTAAATAGCTCTATTAATTATCCTTGCTTAAAGGAAATGTATATATTACTATAACTCAAATAGATAACCTTTCATTTTAAAATCTGGATTTGTTTTGACTAAACAACGAAGGCACATAATTTATGATCAGAAAGTCATTCTGAATGATACATCTAAATTACAGTTTACAACAAATATAAATTATGCAATGTCATAACGATTACTAAAAACCTCTTCTGTCTTCAAAAAGACAACATTCATTAAAACCCAGTGCAATGGCACATTTTCAATTTACAGTTAATAAATTAACCAATTAATAATAGTGATTTGTCACTTAAGGTTTCCAGCTCTGTGTGTGGAGCAAGAGGAAAATTAAATGAGCAATGTGAAAAGTATATGCAATAAAAACAGTATTTGTCATCTAGCTCTGAAATAGCTGGCAGGGGGCACCAATGCTGAATAAAATTAGGACTATAAATGTATTGGCTTACAGCAGTCTTTCCCAACTTTGCACTCTTCAAATGTACTGCAGTTATAGCCAGAATGGATGAAAATAGCTGAAACTTCTGAGACTATAGTAGTCCCAACACATCTTGGTGGTGCCAAATTGGAATAGGTTGATTTATACGAAGCACATCTCCAGACAAACACTCCAGAAAAGGTAGTCAAATGGGAAAATAAGTAAGAAGAAGAAACATGCTGAAGACTATTTCAGGACTTCACCCACCAACATTGTGATCCCTTTTAAAAAACCCCTGGATTCTTCAGGGCCATCTCTTTTATATCTGACACCTCCCCCCCCCCAAAAAAGAGGGTATTGCTAAAGGAAAATATGTAAAAAAGTGATTGGATGAACAAAGAAATTATTGTGATGGCTGGTGTGGGTCTTCCGGGCTGTGTGGCCGTGTTCTTGAAGTTCAAGACCACAGCCACACAGCCCGGAAGACCCACACCAGCCATCGTATGCCAGCCGTGAAAGCCTTCGACAATACAAAGAAATTATTATTTTTTACTTGAGACTATAAATTAATAATACTAACCTGATTTGGAGCCATGTAAGCATTGATGTAGTGCCTCCTCCTAACACCCAGACTGTGAAGAACACAATTAGTAAAGTAGTCGTAAACATCATTTGCTTAGGCTGAGATTCTGTGTCCCGTATAGCCAGTGCAAATGCTATTGCACCACGTAGACCTTCAGAAAACAGAAGGGGAAGAGAAAGGGGATAAAAAGTATTTTTAAAAACTCAGAGAGGAAATCAAAGTTTCAGATATACCATATTTTTCCGACTATAAGTCGATACTTTTTTTCTAAAATCCTTGCCCTAAAAACTGAAGGGCGTCTTATTCAAGGAAGTCATCCGAGAATCACGCGGTTGCAAAACTGCCCATACTTTGTTTCTGCAGAGAGGCTTCCTCCTATTGCTAGCCTCCAATCAGGAGTGAAATAGCTTGTCTTCCAAACAGACTTCCTCCAATCACGAGCCTGATGTAACTGATGTCAGCTGATGCTGAACAAACCAATTAGAGGAAGGCTGTTTGCAGAGACAAGCTATCGGCAGTTTCACTCGTGCTTGAATGTAATCAGTTATGCAAAAGAGCCTGGAAATAGAGCTGCAGAGAGACAGTTTGGACTCCTCCCACCAAGTGTATCAGGTAAATGTTAACTAATTACTAAATAAAAATGTGTTCTGCACTATCTTTAAAATATTGATTTCTTAATTTTGGGTTGGAAAAGTGAGGGTCGTCTTGTACATGGGGGCTTCTTATTGTCGGAAAAATATGGTATATTTATTTTGGAATGAAATTATGGCACAAGAGAGAGATGGCTTAGAAACCAAATGAGGGATGGGAGATAAAGGTGAGAAAATAAGGCTTGGATGGAAAAATACAGAGAAAGACCAAGATAAAGCATGGACTACTTCAGTGCATTCTACTTGGGGCTGTCTTTAAAGAGTATTCACAAACAGCACCTGGTCCAAAATGGAGGCGGCTGCATACTTTCTGCCTCCTGGCATCAGGAGCATATATAACACCAGTTTTGCAGACCCTGTTTTGGTTGCTAATTAATTTATGGGTACCCTTTAAGGCAGTGTTGTCCAAACTTGGCCACTTTAAGGTGAGTGGACTTCAACTTCATGGCTGGCTGGGGAATTCTGGGAGTTGAAGTCCATTCATCTTAAAGTGGCCAAGTTTGGACAACACTGCTTTAAGGTGTTAGTTTTGCTCTATAAATCCCTTCATGGCTTGGCCCCCAGATACCTGCAGGACCACACTTTTGAGAGGTGAATCAAGGAGGCACTGCTCTTCTGTGGCAGCCTTGCTGCTGTAGAGTAGCCTTCCTGTGGAGATCCAGCTAGCTCCTTCTTTGGTGCTTTTTTGGAAACTTTTGAAGACTGAGCCATTTCAGAGAGCCTTCCTCTGATTTCATGTTGCCATCTTCATTTTTATGTTGTATGATTTTACTGTTTCATTGCTATGTGTTTTTATTTTGTACCGTGGATATTTTAACTTGCATCGAAGCTGCCTAGAGACTTTTGATTGTGCCAGCATAGAAATATGTTTAATAAATAAATGACACACAGTTAATAAATAAATAACATACAGTTTCATTAGTAGTCCACAACTATTCCACAACTCAAGCTTTCTGCTGCTTTTATTAAAAGGGAGGCTTGTTGTAAACACCCAAAAAAAAAAAAATCTGTAGTAAATATAATGAAGTGATCTCGTGTAATATCATAAATTATTAGTTGGAAGTGAATGTTGCTTAATTCAGGTAACAACCCTGACTGGAGTTGGTAAACACCTGTGGAAGTATTGGTTAATTATAAATGAAAGGGCTGAAAGATATGACAGAAATTATGAATTAAGGTAATCTAGCTTGCTGCAGGTCAAAGAGTAAAAATGAAACAACTGCCATAAATGGCAATATCCCAGGGGAAAAAAAGGGATGAAAGTCCTGAATGGGCATGTAGGCATTAAAGGCAGATTGTTTTAACAAGGATTTCAATTGAGTTTTAGAATCATAGAATCCATACAACTCCATCCATCCATCAGATGAATGCCTTAGCACATAAGAATGTAGAAAGACTGGAGCCAACTCATCCTAAATCATTAAATAAATAAATAAAACAGTTTGATGACTGCAATGTTACTTCCAATGGTTCTGCTTTGCAGCATAGCAAAAGCACATGCAGAGAGAACTGAAGGCAAAGTTTTTCTAAAATGTTCTTGTGACTATAAAGCCCAAGAATGAGTGCACTGCATATACCTGAAATAACACAGCATGTTTACAAAAACAGGTTTATAAATATCTTTCTATAGGAAGATTTTAATTTGAATTAATATTACATGGTAGGTATCCTGATAGTGCTTTGACATTTATTTGAATACAGTCATTTTATTTCCTCTTCTGAATGGGCATTCATCTTAGAATTGTGCATATTCAACAGCTACCTTAGATTTTTAGATGCAGCTCATTTTATTGGTTAAAGAAAAAAATAAACTATTAGGTCTTATCTTCCATGGTGGAATGATGGGAGCTTTTTTCTCCCCTTTTAAGTCCTAAATATCTATAAAGTTACATCAGTGTCTTGCTTGAATTACTGGTTTAATTTATAAGACTTCTTGTTACATTGAAATAACAATTTGCTTCATATATTTCTTTCCAGAAAACAACGTAGCAGGTCATAACAGGTCATAAAAGACCTGTTCCATGTGTAAAATACAGCTATTCCTTTTATATATTACAAACCCATGAGGTGTTCCTTTTGTAAATAATGCCATATTGTTGGCTCACACTTAGCTTACTTATTGTATGGTTGATTCATGGATCAGACTCTATTCCCAACATTTTTCTTTCTATTTTATTTATTTTGACTGCAGTAGTGTATACCTTTAGCTTAGTTACAAGATTGCAAAAGCATCTTCATATTATAGCTTAAAATCAACCTTTTATTATGTGCCCTTATCCAAACATTTAAAATTTCCCCAGTTGTGAACATTTGTTTATTAAAGGAAGATTGTTTTAACAAGGATTTCAACTGAGTTTTAGAATCATAGAATCCATACAACTCCATCCCCATCATGTACATAAGAATGTAGAAAGACTTCTGCCAGATCAGGACATAAGTGTCAGCACTTCAAGGTAGGCCAGGTCAGGAAACAGGTACCACAAGAAATACTAGAACTGTACTTTACTTTAGGCTATAATAATAGAATCATGAAAGCCTGACTTTTCCTCTTCCCTCCCTCATATATCAAAAAGACTCAAGGTGGGGCAGCTTTAAATTTCTTTCTTACATTGTTTATTTTCCCAGACAGATAATCTTTTGGTAATGGTCTGAGCTTAGGTTTTGCTAACAGTCTCTGCATATCTCCTCCAAAGCCATCTCTGCGTACACCACCTCCCTTGCTAGACTCAGTTTCACCTCTCATGCAGAAAGAAAATAGCGGAACAGTGTTATGAGAACAAATTACAGAATTACTCCCCGACCCTCAAATGACAGCTGTTCCAGATCACTAGACAAATCTTGCAGGTTCCCTGATGGACTGACTTTCCTCTGGTAGCTCCCCAGGTTCATCTAGCATGTCCTACAACACAGAAGTAGATGAAGCTGGGAAATCACTCCCCCCCCCCCGCTTTGTCAAGGTATGAGAGGTTGGGGATGTTTTTTTAACCAGATTTTTCAAATTCTTGTGATCTGTACTACTCTTCTGTCCCTTCTAGGAAGTGCCTCCTTTGCTTTATTGAAAATATCATAGTCCTGTTCAGCTGGTAGAAGCAACCTGGTATAAAACACACATGGCAGGAACTTATGCCCTTTCTTTAATGGTTGATACTGCAGTCTTACGTGGTCTGCAAAATTAGGAATTAACTTTTTATAGAAATTAGCAAAGCCTAGAAAACACTGTACATTCTCCATATCTGTAGACGTTTGCCATGAGAATATGGATTGTACTTTTGCAGGATTAATTTGTATTCCTTCTGTAGAGATCTGATAACCCAAATGCTCCAAATGGGGAAAATCAAACACACATTACTCCAACTTAGCAAAAAGTTTGTAGAATCATAGGGTGGGAAGGGACCTTGGATGTCTTCTAGTCCAACTACCTGCCCAAGGCAGGAGTTCTCATACCATCTACATTTCCATCCACCATACTTGTGTTTGAGGACTCACATATGTCTCATATGTGTCTTGTGCAAAGAAGAGTCTTCCAGAAAGATCAGCAATGTATCCAAGTAAATTATTACAGACTAATCCAAAATGTCAGAAAATATTTCATTCATGAATCTGGAGAAGACTGCCCCACAAGTCACCAAACTAAATTTATTGCTGCATGTTAAAATTTGCCATACCTGTATTGAATGCAGTTAAGTATTTGCGGCTCTCTTTCATTCTGATCAAATTGTAAATGCCTCTCAAGTGCAACTGTGTAAAAACCAATGCCTTCTGGTATAAGAAGTAATGGATAGTGGTCTTTAATAGTCACTTCATTTAGGAACCTATAGTTATTCACAGTCCTCATAGAATAAACTGTTTGGAGAATGAAAAATGGAAGTGCAGATGCTGGAGATTTTGAAGGACAAATAAATTCTTTCTTCAAATCTCATCTAGAAATTTCTTTAAGGTGGCCAGCTCTTGAGTAGACATGGGATATTGCTTCCTACCTGGGATTTGGGCTCCTGGCTTCAAATTGATAGTACAGTTATACACCCAATGAAGAAGCAATGCAGTTGCTTCCTTTTCCCCAAACACACAGGTAAAGTCCCAGTATTTTTCCAACAAGATAGCCAGTGCAGCAAGCTGAGCAGCAGAGTATGAAGAATGAAAGTAGAAAGCTTGCCCTTAGTGCTGTTGACATTTTGGCGATGGGGAAGAAACAGTTCCTTGCTCCAAGTGCACATCCAGATTATGCATTGCAGCCAATCATTGTTCAGCACAATGAGAACATGAAAGGAAGTAGTAATAGAGAGAGGTAAGAATTCTGTGTCATCCTGTATTGTCAGTTGTAAAGATGTAGTGTGTTGGAACACAAGACCAGCCTGAAGCCTTACTTGTCAATTGTTTCTATGAGCATAGGCTTTTCTAGTATCTGAATGAGTAAATTAAATTTTTGCACTGTAGTCTCATCTATAAAATTGGCTGTGGCCCTCGTTTATAAGAGTTGAGTTTAAATGAAGAATAACTGGAATAATAAAATTAAGTTGCCTGTTGTCAGTTGACTTCTCCTTAATTGTTTGAGGGCCTCCTGCCAAGTTCTTGAGAGGGGGCCTGTGAAGTTCCCCAAATACCTGACTTTGGAGCAATTTGGGCACTTTTGTTACATGGCCCACAGTTCCACAGGTATAGCAGTTAGCAGCTGATTCAGAGGTTTGAGCTTTAACAATCCAAGATTTGGCTAGATGTCTGAGGGCTCCACAGTAGAAACATAAACCAAGGTATCTCCTTCTCTGTTTTGTTGCTGAGTACAGGAGTCTCTTTATTGCTCCTATTTGCATGGGTTCTCCAATGCTGGAATCTAAGGAAGATAATGGGAGGTGGACCTGGGGTGAAGAGAGTCTATAAATTTCCTTTCATTTCATGCTATTTCCTCCATGTTGGAACCTTTCGCATACCCACTTATTAACTTTGGAACAGCTTTTTCAAGTTTTCTGGGGTGCCTTACTTTACTAACTCATCTCTCAGTTCATCACCCAGTGCTTCTGAAAACAGGTCAAATCTTTCCACACCATATCTCTGGCAAAGAATGGAAAGTCTGATATATGTGCACACTCTTTACAGTTACCCTGCTTTAGCTTTGAGATCTCTCAGTTTGCAGTTGCTATTCTGGCTGTATTGTCAAACGCCACTTGAAACCTTTGCATGAAATTCTGGTAATTGTCCAGGACTGGATCATTGCTTTCAGTGATAGGCACAGCCAACACAGAACAAAAAGTCACCTTGGTGTGATCTGGAGGAAATTCTGCTGGTTGACCCACCATAAACAATTCATACTAAGACAAGAAGGTGAGGAACTGATCCTGGGCATCTCTGAATTTCTCTGGCAAACTCCCATAAAAATGCAGATATATTGGCTGGGCTGCCAGCTGCTGTGCTATGTCTGGCTATGCAACCCTTGTTTCAGATGCTCTGTTAGTTGCACCATGGTGCTATGAAAATTAGTTTTTTGTAAATCCACTTGTTGGTGCTGTAATAACACTTCATCAGGTTGGGTCTTCCCCTAATGTCTCCAAAATATGATAATCTGAGCCTGACATTTGTGCCTCAAGTGAGAACCATGGATTTATTTGCTCTACGATACATTGTTTCTTTTCTTGGCTATCCATGGTATTCTCAAGACTCTTCTCCAACACGAAGTTCAAACGTGTCAATACTCTTCCTATCCTGCTTCTTCAAAGTCCAACTTTTGCTTCCGTAGAGTGTCACAGGGAATAACATTGTTTGCACTATTCTGATCTTTGTAGGTATAGACACATCATTGCATCTGAATATCTTTCCAAGACCTTCATGACTGCCCTACCAAGTGTCAATCTGTGGTGAATTTCTTGACGGTTGATAGTCGATCCTAAAGGCAGAAGCTAACCACCACTTCATTGTCTTAACTGTACATCTAAGGCTAGTTGCTGTACCTGTTGTGATTAGTCTGATCTCTTTTCTATTTAATCTTAGTCCCATTTTTTCACTGTGATCCTTGACTTTCATTATTAGAGCTTTCAGCTGAGAATACATACTCTTGGCGTACACTCCTGGTGTTCTTCATTCATTTCACCTAGGAATACACTCCACCCCCCTGCATTATGATGAGGCAGCGTAAGACTTGAGGGGGCTAAAGAGGCATGCTTCCAAATAAATCTGTTTAACATTGTAGCATATAATCACATCATGGAGAATATTGTTTTCCAGGAGAAACAGTAAAATCCATCTTCTTATTACATAGAACCAGGTTCATAAGCTGAGTCACAGTGTGCCTTCCCTGTCAAAAATGGTTATCTAAATATACCGTTAATTGCACAATCTCATTAAGGTCTTTGATGCTTCCCCCCTGCAGTTTCCACCCACCTTCTTTCTCCTTCATTGCTGCTGAAATGGGAAAGGTAAAGACGATTTTGCAATACTTACATCTACAAAGTATTTTCTTGTTTCACTAGCAGTGCCATTGATTCTCTTGCTTTCCAGAGTGGGTTAAATTTTGTCTCATTGTCCTCATATAATCATACTATTTTATTATAGTTTAGAAACCTCCTTCAGAAACAAACTCAGCCATGACCAATAGCCCCAGCGAGGCCTTATCTAATTATATATTGATTACAGATATTTTGTTCAGAATGTACCTATATAAAATGAATAAATAATGAAGAAAATTGTCAACTTTAACTGCTTTAAGAACCAGCAGTTGTTCTTATATCTCTTACATATTTTATGTTATTTGACACAAAATTTATGTGACTCTTTTGGAAAACAAAGAGAATAAAATCATAGTTTAGTTGCTTTTCAGCAAATATCCAGAGGCCATAAAATCCTCCCCTCCCTCCCTCTCTCCCCCCCTCCCTCCCTCTGTATGTGTGTCTCTCTGGAAGCCATCACCCCGAGAAGCTTTAATGGGTATCCCCACATTAAGGCAGAAGTTGAACTGCCCTTCCTACACTATGATTCTATGATAAAGATCAAAGTTCACTAAAACTTCCAGAAAAATGAGTGTCTTGGTCTGCTACTGCAAAAATAACAAAGAACCTTGGTACTTTAAACATTATTATTTATTATAGTACAAACTTTCATACATTATAATATCTTTCCCAAATCCATCCATCCATCCATCCATCCATCCATCCATCCATCCATCCATCCATCTTTATGTAATTCAGCTGCCCTTACTTATAATTAATGATTATCTAAAACTAATTTAATACACTGTACATTAACTACACATAACTATTTGGCTGTAACCATTTTACCAGTCATCTTTCATCCCAGATCTCCTAAGAGCATGCTCTGAATGTGGGTCTTGAACCATAAGGCTCCTTCCATTACTTCGTTAGATACAAATCACCTCTTTGGGGGACTCTTCTCACAAAAATAAGCTATGATAGAACCCCCCAAGTTGGACTGCAATATTTTCTGCTTCCAAAGGCCCATCTCGGGTCTTGAGCTTATGAGTATTTTTTAATTTACTCCTCTAAACAAGAGCTTAGCTTGACTTATAAAGAAAATATAGATTCTCATATTATTATATATTGTGATGGGACTTGTCTTCTTCAACATGCTTGTGATTTTGTAAAAGATTTAGGGTTAATGGGAGAACAAGACAAGTGTAAAAAGCTTAATCTGGCAGATCCTATTATAATAGACCAGCATTTTTATGGGCTTCTTAATAACCAACAAATATCTGAGGGTACATCTTTTCCATGACCTCCTCCCCCATCCTCTTGTGAGTATTCTCATTCATTTACTGAAAATGTAATTAGATGTAAGTGAGGGATAGTCAGTGGAAATGTTGATACTGGAATTTAACATTTTAAAGATAGATGATTTCTCTCTCCCCCTGTCAACCTAGTGGAGAAGCAATATCTGTCGCAGTGCTACTGCTGCAATCCCATATATAAACCATATGTCACAAAAACAAAGAGGTGAACACATGCTTCTGTTGCCTCATGCCAAGGAAAAGTTTTCATTGCTCGAAGAATAGGAGTATGAGAGCAAAGCAAAAGCTGAAAGCAGTAGTGGTAGCTTTTTAAAATCTCTGAGAGTCTCAGAGGAAGAAAATTTGAACATTCCACTACCCAACTTTCATCTTGCTGCATGTTGCTGCGCGTAATATTTTTTCCTATTCTCCATTGAAGTCAGTAGCACAATAATCAGAACATGTGGGAAATCTGAAATATTGAAATAACTGGACGATCTTTCAAGTGATTCATTTTTCTGATTTAAACAAAAACATGTAAAGTATTCAGCCATCTGATAATTTCAAATACAGACTTATACTATGCTTTGGATGGGCCTGGGACCTTTTAAATAGGCCATTAGTCATAGAATCAGCCTCATAAGCCAAAGCAATATAAATATTTGAGAAAGCCTGAAGAAATGAGAATGTCTTTAGCTGTCAGGCAAAGCATTCCAATGCAATTCCAAAGAAATGCGTGTTATCGTTGCTCCACGCTGAGGTCCCTATCTAAATCTGCTCTTTTTAATGCCATTTCTTCACAAGTGTCTTACAGAGCTATCCAACCATCACTGCACTAATATATTGTCTTTTTATTTCTATAGGGGGTCATTTTATATTGTATTTTCTATGTGAGCTAAAGAGAGTAATTTTTGATTGTGACAGCTTACAAATATTGTATGTTTGTTAAGGAAAGAAAGAAATAACAGTAATGAAGATAGGCTTTATATCATTTTAAAGAAATGGGTTGATGCTGTAAGACATTAATTACAAGTGAGAAAACAATCTAAGGTTGACAAATTACACATATTAGGCAGTTATATAACATACATGCATAATATATAATTATAACAGGCATGCAGATTACATAATGTGTACTGAGTAAAAAAGATGCATGCTTACTTTTGCATCATTTAAAAGCATGTTATAGCCTAGGAAATCTTAAGCTGGCTACTATTTCATCAAGGCTAGTGGATACCTGACATTATTTCAACATGAGAGAGAGACTCTCCAAAATGAGTAAGCCTGTTCTCAAGAGAATAGAGATGAAACAACCATATGGTTATACCATCTGAATTTCATTTCCCAGCTGAGCTGCCACTTTTAAGTCCATTTCATAAACTTTTATAATAGGCATGCTGCACCTTGGTAATTAAAATGATTAAAATCATTATTGCACATCATCATTAGAGGATAGAGGGAAGCCTTTCTGAAATGATAATAAACCTTCCCAGTGAATACCATAGATCACAGAGCAGCTCTCTTTTAGTTACTAGTAAAACATACTGTATTTATCCCCTTTTCTTACAAGAAAAATATAAGTGTCATGTTCTTCTTTTAATCAAGGGATACAGTGATAATATTTCTGTTTATTTTTTGTGTTCCTTTTAAAAAATTACAAGTCTAAAAACTACAAGGAATAAAACATTTAGTACTAACTAGTAGTGTTTTTTCTTCTTCTTTTGTATGATGGTAGAAACAGTCAGCTTACCTGAGAACATCATCATATGTTGAAAGTTCTTTGGGATTTTTTGTTTTCGGCCCAGGTTGAGAATGAAAGAAATTGGATATATGTTACAGGCTCTTGCTATGAAAACTGCCACCTACATCATTTGGGATAAGAAGCTGAGGAAAATAAGGAAAGACTCTATGATACAAGGCCAAGATTAATCAAATATATTATTTAAATCAGAAGCATAATCATGAGTTTAGATGGCAGTGGAATAGGAAAAACACAATATTCTCATTGCTACTCACAGTCTGTCCTTTCTCTGAGCATTTTACTCTTTTAAACTTTTTAAAAATAATTTCTTGAACACTGCATCCCAACTCCCAATTTTAATCACTCTGAATTCATATTCCATCTTTGTCAAGCCCATGCTTTGTTCCTATATCTCTCTTAGAAATTCTCACTAGAAATTGTTCAGATGCCAACAATATTATTTCTTCAAACAGTAATTCAGAAAGCTTAAATGTATTTTGGAACATTTTAAAGTCTTATTTCCTCAAGATTTATACTGTCTCTTCCTGATATTCTCCACTTCAATGTCTGCCCCCACACTTTTGATTATTTCTGTAGACTCAGAAAATTGAGTTGGCATTCTCATTACTCTTTTGTGCATCTGATGCTAAAGTAGCTTTAAAAGTTTTTTTCCAGATAAAACAAGGGCCCTTTAGACGAAAACCAAGACAGGAGAAGGAGAAGGAGAAGAAGAAGAAGAAGAAGAAAAGGAGAACCAGTTTGGTGTAGTAGTTAAGGTGCTGGCCTAGAAACCAGAAGACTGTGATTTCTAGGCCTCCCTTAGGCATGAAAGCCAGTTGGGTGACTTTGGGCCAGTCATTTTCTCTCAGCCCAACCCACCTCATAGGGTTGTTGTTGTGAGGAAAATAGGAGATAGGAGTATTAGGTATGTTTGCTGCCTTGAGTTATATATAAAAAGGTGGAATAAAAAATCTAATAATAATAAAAATAAGAAGAATCAGTAAAGATTCTAACTAAGCTATGCCAGCAAATATGGAGAATGACACAGTGGCCAACAGATTGGAAGAGGTCAATCTACATTTCAATAAAAAAAGAGGAGACATCGTGTGCAAACTATCATACAATATCTTTAATTTCACATGCTATCAAAATAATGTTGAGGATCATCCAACACAGATTAGAGCCCTACATGGAAAAAGAGATGCCAGATGTTCAATCTGGTTTTGGAAAAGGCCAAGAAACATGAGACATTATTGCTGATGCATGCTGGATAATTGAGAAAACCAAAGAATATCAAAAAGAAGTCACTATGTGCTTCACTGATTACAGAAAGGGCTTTGATTGTGTTGATCACATCAAGCTGTGGAATATGCTCAGAAAAATGGGAATCCCAAAACATCTAATTGTCCTCATGAGAAACTTATATACAGATCAGGAAGCCACAGTATGGACAGAATATGGCAAAACAGACTGGCTCCAATTGGCAAAGGAGTGAAACAAGGCTGTATACTTTCCCCTTATTTATTCAACCTATATACTGAATACATATTAAGGGAAGCTGGATTGGAAGAAGATGGCATTTTAAAACTAGAGGAAGAAATATCAATGATCTGTGCTATGTTGATGACAGTACCCTGATAGCTGAAAATGCAAAGGATCTGCAAGTTCTAGTAATAAAAATTAAGGAGCAAAGTGAAAAAATGGGACTAAAATTAAATATAAAGAAGACCAAACTAATGACAACAGGTAGAAGAACCAGCCTTTGATTTGACAATGAAGATATCAAAGTAGCACATAGCTTCTGCCCTTTAGAATCAACCATCAACAGTAAAGGAACATGCAGTTCATTTAGGCTGCAGACTAGCACTTTGTAGAGCAGCCATGAAGGTTTTGAAAAAGATATTCAGATGCAGTGATGTGTCTATACCTACAAAGATCAGAATAGTGCAAGCCTTGGTATTCCCTGTGACACTCTATGAAAGCAAAAGTTGGACTTTGAAGAAGCAGAACAGGGACAGTATTGATGCTTCTGAACTTTGGTTTGGAGAAGACTCCTGAGAATACTGTGGACAGCCTAGAAAACAAACAAATGGATCATTGAACAAATCAACCCAGAGTTCTCACTTGAGGCACAAATGACCAGGCTCAAATTATCCTACTTCAGACACATTATGTGAAGACCCAGCTCTCTGGAGAAGGCTCTAATGCTGGGAAGGGTGGAAGGAAAGAGAAGAAGAGGACGACCAGCACCAAGGTGGATGAACTCACTTTCAGTGGTGATGAGTGCACCATCGGAAGACCTGAAAGACCAGGTTAGATACAAATTGTCATGGAGAAAATCTATGTGGTCACTAAGAGTCAACAATGACTTGATGGGACAAAATCAATAATAATAATAATAAAAATCCATACCATTGCAACAGCACAGGCACATCACTGATGTTTTTAACCTAGAGATGTCTGTGTTTAAGCAGTTGTTCATATATCAGTTTATTCTATGACCATGTGTTCAAAAGTAGTCTCTGGACATGGGACATGCAATATGCCTGATGTCAGGAGTAAAGCCAAGAGTATATCTTTAGTTCCTAGCAATTGTATGAGGGGGAATTGGCTATTCTTGCACAGAAAAAAAAAAGAAATATTATTTTCTGCATGCATAAAGAGATCTCTGGATTCTGGTTTATATCTCCAATTATGCAATTTATCTGTACATCATAAAAATAAATACATTATGCCATATGTTTGCTGTATTATGTATTTGTTGTTACTTGAACAAAGGATACAAATGCTCCAAATATAAATAGAGCATTGAAAATATGATTTTGGAATGTAAACAGTGCTAGTCCCATATAGCAGAAGATTACATTCTCAGCCAAAAAGTTCATGAACTCGAACAACTGAAATGAGAGAGAAACAAAATTATCATCCAGGCTTAAAGTAGATGAAAGAGTATCAGTTGGGACAAGGTAAACATACTGAACTGGACATTCATTTCATGATTCACAAATCAATTCACTTAGATTTTTAAAAATATTAAGCTCTAGTACACAGGATGACAAACAAGTAACTCAGCCATCGTAGATAAATGTAGAAATCTGCTTAAGTAATAGTAATTATTCTCGACTGCAGCATATGTCAAGCGTTCTTTATATATTAATAAAAATGTGTGAAATCTTGTTTTATGAATTAACCCACATTGTCTGCCCCACTTCAAATCTGTAGAAGTGTTTTAGCAAACATACAAAAATACAGGTATAGCTGTGCAACTGAAAACCAATGGGCAATCTTATAAAATCGTCAATATACTCATTACATAGGCTGGCTAAAATGTTATTGACTACCACATGATATATGATAATGGAAAACATTAGTTGCCTACTGCAAACTACTTTATTTTGTAATTAGAGTTTTTAAAATCCCCATAGGAACCAATTACTTAGTTTCCTATGGGGATTTTAAAGAATCTCTTCAAAAATGTTTTTCTAAAAAACTTTTAGGCCAATTTTTCAGCATGTTGGGTGGCAGGTAGTACTCCACATGGACTGCCCTCCCACCTACTCTTGTGGCCTTGTAATGGACAATGAGAAGGCATGGGATTTATTTTGAGTTCCTATTGTTTCCTATGCCTGGAATTCTCAAGCTCTTTCAAATTTTGTTCATTTGGAACATAGCCAATTCAAAATGTTTTGTTCTGACTGCAAAACCCAGTATCTGCGCATGCCCCTAGTGCATCTGAAATCTATTTCTCCAGAATGGTATGTAATGAAGCTATAATATTAATATGGCACCAATATTAAATTTCAGGAAAAGTTTAAAGCATTACAATACATTTTTGAACACCAGCATATTTGAAACAGTGCAGCGTGTCCATATGTATCACTTCTCACTTTTACTCACTTTGCACCATAACCATGCCTGTTGCAGATGTCACATATCTGTCTATCCACCCTGACCCTGCAAAAGCAGCTTTCAGACTGAAAAAGATTGCCTACCCTTAAAGCAAGAGAGAGGGAGAAAGACAGCTTTATGACACCAGGACTGACATTTGCAGAACTGCACAAGGAGCACAGTTTCAGTATGTATATGTACATATGTACATGCACATATATGTATATATATATATATGTATAATACTGATTTGGAATTATAAATGTGGCAGGTCACTTGTAACAATGGCTCTATGCAGTTGACTTACAGATATAAAATTGATTGTATTTGAACAAAGCTATTGAATTAGGACACTTATCAAAAATGTTTGATAAAGTCAAAGATATTTTTAAATCAGTAACAAAGAAAGTTCTTTTACATGAGTTTACAATGAAATTACAAGTGAATACAAAATTAATCAATTATTGCTTGTTTTAGAAACACTTTTTAACTACACATTAATCACTTTGCTCATTTTCTCTATTCAATTAAAGATTAAAAAAAAAGTTTTACGCTAGAACCAGTGCTCCAAATAAATTCTCTGTGCTTTGGTTAAAAAGTCAGAAATAATGAATGGTGACTATTTGGTGGCATTCTGTTTTTTATACACAGGTTAAGCAGCTTAGCATGAAGGAATTATGTATATAAGAAGATAAACTGTGAGTTTATTTTTACTGCACATGGAGTGACAATTTTAAAGCCTGAGTTTATTTAGATGCTACCACTTGCCACAGGATTGTATTTTAGTTTTCTGAAATCTAAAAATTCTAAAATCTAAAATTAAATAAAATCTAAAAATTATGAAATCTCTTGAGGAAGGTAAAATTTAAAGAGGTGAGGGAGAAGAAAGAAAGTTGGATGAATGATCACTTGCTGCTTTTGTTTTTATTGCTGATGATAATTTTATATAACACTATGTACAACTTTATTTATCAAATTTATATAGCTGCCCATCTCATGAATGTGACTCTGGGTGGTGTACAATAAAAAGCAGAACAATAAAAAGACATCTTAAAATAACCATAAAAACAAAAAACATCCATATAACACAGCAGTGTGCTTAAAAACTTAGACATAAGAGAGCCATCTCATAGGCTCTCTGTTCCCAAGGGATCCCCAGGCCTGTTGGAAAAGCCACATCTTGAGACATCTTTGGAAGGCCAGTAGGGTCAGGGCTACTCTCACTTTGGGGAGGATGAGATTACAGGCTTTTATTATGGAAAAGTAGACAGTTTGGGCTCAATGCTGTGAATTTTCTGGACTACACCAACTCTTTGCACATTTGTCCCACGTGCTTAAGTCTTATTTCTTATTCCCAAGCAGTAAAAAGTTTACACTTAATATTCATTCATGATTTTAAGTAATGGTTTGTTGAATACACTACAGTGGTGTGATTCACATATACTGCTAAAGTATAACCCAGGATTTACAAAGCACAGTGATTAAGTTCACAATGACAAAGCAAAAAATCGAACAAACCACCTCATGACATAGTATGATGTATGAACCCAGCCACTGTGCTTTCTAAACTGTGGTTGAAAGATAAACCTGGAAAACTATCCTAATCCTTAGGAAAGTTTGTCTTCCCTACTTTGATTCAACAGTGGCCAGATTCCAGGAAGCAAGTCACTAAAGTCACTATTTAGCAGAGAAGCCCGCATAACTTTCAGAGCCAGTAGAGCCAAATGGTGAAATCCTCCATATCAATCTGAGAGTTCTTATTTTCTGCCATATTTTAAATAATGACCTCCAAACAGGAAGCTGACAACACACTCAGCTTTCTTCAAGCTTACTGAAATGGGAAATTACTGATGTACCATTTCTGGTCAAATATGGCATGAGTGTATAGGTGTTAAAACATGCCCTCAGCAACTCCAATTGAACACTTACAGTTTCATCAGTGAGGAAATGTTGACTTCACACTATATTCTTTGAAACTTATAGGCTATGAGTCAACATACATATTTAGACTTGAAAAGGAAAGACTGAGGAAGATATGAAACTACTTTTGAACCAACTGAAAAGGTGTCACACATAAAAATTATGACTTTTCCATCAACCTAAAGTGCAGAACAGTTAAGGTCCCAGTGCACAAGAACTATCTTGTGAACCAGTTCAATTTTTTCTTTATTTATAGCATTGCAAAACAAAAAAGGTTTTTTTTGAGAGGTTTCCTTTTACAGCTAGATAGTTCTGTAACTGGCATGCAGTTAAAGCAAACGAAAAACCAGAATTACAGATCCTCTTTTCATTTCCTGGCTTGCCATAAAAAATAATGTATTAAAAGCAGCAAATCACTTTATGACTCTCACTGCTCTGCTGTTCAGTGATTAACTATTTCCCTGTCTACAAAGAGATTCTTCTTTTGAAATCAGCATGCCTAAGTTATTGCTATGGGTAGCTATATTAAATTCCCTTTAGAATTAATCAAGGGATTCAGATAAACTTAGCTGGCAATCTTTTACATCTAGCAGCACATTGATCTTGAGATCCTCCTCTCCCTCAGGAATTCTGTGCAGAGTAGACTGCTTCCTTGAAGTGTGATCCTCTTCCAGCTTTGGAGTTTTCCCCCTTCAGTCAGGAACCCTCTTCAGTGGTCTTTAGTCCATTCTAAATTCACAGATTTTCAGCAGCTAACACTGTCTAAATCCCACTTGGTTTGCCATCCATTTTGTATGTCTACTCCCAATCTAGCCACAGCTCCCATCTGTTATTGCCATAGCACATTTCAACCTTCTCTTTCCTTTCCCAAGCATGAGGGATTCTCCCTCTCTGTGTGAAAACATTATTTGTTTCAGTCCCAGTTATTTTTCTAGACCAAGATTAACTGTCCCAGGCACAAATTGTATGTTTGGGAGATCATGGGGCAGGGTGGCAGAGTCCGTTCATTTGCTCTGTGGAGTCCTTGGTGCTCTCTGAGCTTGGTTGTTTGCTTGCAGATGTTTCATTACCCAATTAGACAACATCACCAGTACTAGTAAGTGTGGAGTTTGCTCCCTGTTTATATACAGTAGCTTGCTCTACCAGTTTTAGTGGGGGTGTGGTATTCTCTTTGCTCATTTGGTCCACTCTGTAATTCTTTTTAAAATCTTAGGAAAACTCTTCCTAACAGTAAGAGCAATATGATAGTAGAAACAATCATTTAGAGAGGCATTGGCTTTCTTCACTGAATATTTTTGTAACCAGTTTGCATGCCACAAACTGGTGATGTGAAGGCTCCAACATGGCCCCAGGTTGCACCTGAGAATGCTTACACAAAATTTTAAAAGTTATTAGCTGGGGTGTTCTTCCTTACAATTTGTGAAAAAAGCACACAACTCTTCTGACACAAGAAAACAGATTCTGGGCTAGTATAAATGTATTATACAATGGGAATCAGGCCTCTGTCAGACTTGACATAATTCACATGCATATATCTAAGGATACACTTATTTGAGACCTGGGAGCTCAGAAAAGTGGGTTTCAACAAAAGGAAAGGTATAATTTAAGGCCAAATTATCTGTTATTATGCCATTGAACTGACAGTTGGAGCTGTGAATGCTTTAAGGCTTCATTGCTATGTGTATGTTCACAAGAAAGAAGTCATGTCTTCATTGCAAACCAGTTGCCCCAAGTCACTAAGACTAAAAGGTAAGAATGTTTACCTTTTTTTTTTTTTTTGCATTGATACTAGGATTAATGGAACAGGTTACTGTTCATGGTTCAAAAGAAAAAAAAATCAATCTCATTCTCTCTCCAAGCACCCTATATAGCATTTTTTTGTGACTTGCTATTATAGTGCTAACCTCTGGCAATCAATTCTATTTCTGAGGAGACAGAACACTATTTATTTACCTTCCATTTGCTGAAAGGAAAACTTTCAGCCTAACATATCAGAATATATTCTATGCCACAGCTTTTGAGTTCAGGATAACAAGCTTGTTAGTTTAAAAAAAACACACACACTGATATCACCTGTTACTGGTATGTCATGAATCTAAGATTCCTTTTCTGATAGATATTACATTCTAAATTACTATAACTTAGCACTAATAGTCTTTTGGCCCAGAAAGGCCTAGGAAACCAGGAAGGCTCCAGGCTGCTGAAAACATGGCTGTACAATGAAAAATGACACTTACATATTAGCAGGGATGTCTGCAGAGTATGGTCAAAGAAAAATCAAGACAGCAACTGTGATGGTGAGTTTGAAGCCCTGCCCATTTGTGTGTGAGTGTGTGTGTGTGTGTTGCATGTGCTGTGCACATAAAAACTGGCCAAAGCTTCAACTGCACCATCATGGCTGCCACCTTGACTTTTTTTTTACTATTCCTTGCAGACACCCTTGCATATTACACTACACCCTTCAGCTGTTTTGTAACTAAATAAATGCAAGAACGTCAGATTTCATCAATGAGACTTTCATCAAAGTTCTTTAAAAGAAATTTCAGAAACAAATTGCCTTTTAAGGAATTAAAGGAGGATGGATAGAAAAATCTAGGAGTTATTTACATTGTTCATTTATGGAACTGAGACACACTTTTTCTGATCACCCAACTATGAAAGCTGATCTCCTCTCTTCCATCATGCACAACTCCACCTGGCTGGAAGTTGAGATGTCTAGACACAGCCTATTGCAATGCTGGTTGCCGGGTTTACATTCAATTCCAGAGATAAGATTTTTGTATGGCTATTATTGGACACAACAACAAATATTTTTTCTGTTGTTTGACCTTGGTATAAATATCATAATATATATTTATTTACCTTAATATGATTATATACAATTTTGTTTATGAATTGACTTTTGTTGGGATATTACTTACATTCTTTGAAGTTGTGAGTCATTTTGGATATGATTATCATACAAAAGTAGCTTATAATAATCTTGATGAATCTGCCTATTACTATCTTTAAAACTACTGGGTGAGTTTCTATGGTGTTTAGAAAGATAAATGTTCAAGATTAACAAAGTGCACGGGAGCTATTGTTAAAGAAGCAATTTTTCTAAAGAATTGGATGGTCAGCTTGGCTAGCAGGAATATTCACCTATGACCTGAAGGAAGGAGAGACTTCAATTTGCAGAGTGTTATGGTTTTAAATATACAGTGTGTGTGTGTGTGTGTGTGTGTGTGTGGTGTATGTATGTTTGTGTGTGTATACACACATACACACACATACATTTATTTAGTTTTAATTGTAAATTTTAAAATTGTAAATTGAAATTTACTTTCTTTTAAAAATGCATATAATATACACACATAGACAAATGTTAGGTTGTGCACATTACAAAATGAGTCAGAAGCAATTTGGACCTCATGTCAGAACAGCATCTCTCTGCTATTTATTAAAACAGCCCATTTTTTCAGGCTTCTGCACAAGCTTCTGCTTTAAGAAATCAACTGTTTAAAGTTGATTCAACCCTTAAAACAATGGCCCTTTTTTCCAGGCTACATGGATGCTTGAAAAAAAGATGGGTTGCTTTAATGAGTAGCAGAGAGGTGCAGTGCTCACGCTTCTGTGAAATCCAAAGCAGTTCTGAATCTTTTCTGAAACATGTACAGCCCTAATGTAAGCCATTTAATAAGACATCTGTAGGCCACCAGAATAATGTGGAAAATAACAAAAGGCTAATTGCAGTATCCAGAAATGAACAGAAGGAAAAGCAAAATGCCATACTGAAGTGGCAATAAAGGGAACAGGAGTGGGGCATACAAAGTAGGGATGTTCTGGTATGTTCATTTGTATATGATAGGCGCCATGCTACTAGCTGTAAGTGTGTGTGCACTGTTTATTCCAACAGTCCATATTGTGTATATGATCCAAAGAATGGGGAGAATTCTGGGGTGACTGAAAGTGGTACATTTGGAATAATTTATGTATGCACAATTATGTATGCACTTTTGAATCAAAGGAATATTATCTATCCAAGTGCATAGTAGCCATGTAGACTTTCCATAGAATACTTAAAAGGAGGCTGAAGTATCACAGGCAAACTATTGGAACTTTTCTTCCTCCCATTAGGTAATTTCCTAATATATTATTACATTTTAAATCACATGCAGTTCAAAGGATAATGCTCCTTAAAACTTGTGCTTAGAATTTTAGGCTTCAGTCAGATATATCTGGGTTCTCCAATTTTCTGGATATTGTACTTCAGTTTATCTTCCTTTCTTGATGGAATAGTTTATAGTGACTTCATGAACAATTGCATAAGATGTTTCACCAGGGCTACATACAAGCTTGGTACTTGAATTGGCTGCATTATCTAAAGCTAGAAAAATCACAGTCAATTAGAAATGCTTTCAATTAGAGAGTTCCTAACCACCAGTTAGAGGGCATTGATAAGGTATTCCATTTTCTCTCTTTCTCTTTTAGTCAACTCTTGTGGAAACAAAGAAAGATTAATAAAATGGGAAAACACTCAAGTAGGGATATAGAAATCGTGCTACATTTATTTTGGTCAGTATTACAATATATCCAGTTTTTCATGTGTTCTATCAAACTCTCAAATTCATAATCTCTGCTATTCAATTCTTAATCTTTTCTATATTTCAATTTTAATAGTTCAATGTGCATTATCTGCTTTTTTTCAAGTAAGATAATCCACATGGTTTCTTACATACAACTTTCCTTGGCATACATATCCTTTTATAATGCAGACATTTGTTTACTTAACAGTCTTCCAGAGGTGCATCTTTGTATACGTAACAATTCTAAAATTTTGGTGAATTCAACATTTTGAAGTGAACTCCGTGGTATGATATATTCCATCTTCAGCAGAAAATAATTATGTTATTTGGAAAGATTGTGATGGATTTCTCCAGATTTCCTAGTTACAAATGGAAGATAAGGACACCTGCATGCAAATTGTTCTGCATAAGGCAAGTGAGTGTGTTACAAAAATGTCATCCAGAACCGCCCTAAATTTTAAAAAAAGATAAGAGTACACAGAACATTCTAAGATATAGTATTGTCATCTAGGTTCTCCATAATAGCTGAGAAGAAAATATCTATAGATCTGAATTAATTAAATAATAAATGGTGGAAAAGGGACATTATATGAAAATAACACTGGTAACTCTAAAGCTGCCAATTAAATAAGCCATATGTCCTGGTATGAGCAAAAAAATAAAAGCAAATTTATTTTTAAATCTGGGAAGCAAACCAAAAGCTTATTTATTCTTGTCTATGATTTTCTAAGTTATTCTTCTATAGATAATTATTTCTGGACCTTGTCTTGACTTCTGCTTATAATTTTGACATTTCAAGTACCAGATTTAGATATGTTTTCTCATAACATATTTCTAATATTAAAAGTAGATATTTAACATTTAGAAGATGGGTATCATTCTGAAAGAAAACATTTAGTTAAAACAATTTATTTTAGAATCAGTCTGCAATAATGTTACAGTTCTACATGAAACTACTTCCAATATGCAAGGTCCTTTGAAGCAACATTTAACAGGATTTCAATTCATGCTTTTTCCTTTTAAAAATATGGATGAGATAAAAAAGGCAATGTTGTTAGATCTGTGCACTCATGAGAACATAGTTATATCTTCAACCAACTCAATACAAACAATGAAAGTCCTGCTTTAGGTGTTTGTCTAAGCCGGGTGTAGGCAGCTAGCTATCTTTGAGACTCTTTTTTATGCCTTTTCTGACCATGATTGGTGGTACAGTTTTCTGTCATTCTGAGGCACTAAAATTTACACAGTAATGTAAGTCCAAAAATCTTCTTTAAAAAAAGTATTAAAGATCTATCCTATTCATAACTCAGGAAAACAACAAAAATGCAAACTTCCCAGTCCTTAACTATTTGCACTACTAAAATAATGCTATTTGCTAGTACTGTGCAAAGGTTCAAGGGGTTGCTTTGCTTCAATGATGCTTTGAGTAAAATGCCTTTTGAAATTCCCAAAGAAAGTAAAGCTGCCATATTGCTACACTATCTTCAACAAGGAGTAAGAAGAGGATGTTGTATAGAGGAGGATGAGGAGCAAAAATGGCCTATTGCATGAATCGCATCCTGGTATGTACACACATAGAAATCAATGTTACAACCAGGCTTCAACACTTTAAGAATCTCTGCATAAGTCCACGAAAGGCTGGTCTTTACTCAGGGTGAGAAAGAGGACATGGTAGCCTTTCCTTCACTCTCGATCGTCATGACCAATGAATTGAGCATGTTTGACTCCACTTTTAAAAATGACATTTCACTCTTGCCAGCCAATTGCAGGGATCTGCCACTTCTGTAGTGTGAACTATCACCTTAACCATCTGTAGAATGGTATTAATATTTAAAGGGCTTTTAAAAATATTTAAACAGATTGTCAAATCTTTTATGAAGCCAGTTGGAAACAGTTGCACCTGACATCAGGTTTCTTTGGACTGTTAGCACCCAACATGTTTCCTGTTTTATTTAGGAAAAAAATCAATGCAGATGCAGAAGAAGAAGAAGCTCCTAAGAGTCCTACTAGGCTGCTCGTTATGACGGTAGCGGTTGGTTTTCCTTGCTGGAATGAGCAAAGGGACAGGTAGGGGTGAGAGGGCCCTTGCATGAAATTCTGGAAGGCCTCTGCTAGCCTTTGATGATTTTCCTGTGCTGGACATACCTCATTTGGTAGAAGGCAGCTTTCAATGTTCTTTTGTACAGGACAGTAGATTATCCCCCCCCCCGCCAAAGTCCTGCTATACTTAAATTACATAAATTACATAAATAAATAAATAAATAAATAAATAAATAAATAAATAAATGTTGCCTCATCTGGGGGTGGAGGAGGTATTTCCTAGGACGGATAAATAAAAAATGCTGGAAGTGTATGCCAAGAATATATAATCCGAGCAAGGTCACCCAAGGAAAATTATTTAAAAATGTCTGTATTTATAGAGTGGAATGTTAAAATAAGAATGTGGTCTGCTTATTGAATGTCTGAGCAAGCTGTTTAATGTGTGTGTGAAGATTCCATCTGTGCCAGATAATTAGAATAATGCTTTTTTTTTTCCGAGTAGGAGAACATGAGAGTTGAGAGGATCAAAGTAGAGTTGAATGCAAAAACTATAGGAACTACAGCTTGACTTTGGGAAGGTGTTTGGCAGAATTCTGTTTGAAAGAGTACAGGAGCTGACAGTGAACAAAATTCAGGAAATGCACAATTGGTCCTTTTTTTCCCAACCTTTCTATTACATCAAAAGTCCATGGATTGGACATGAAAACCATACACTACAGACAATGACAGAATGATAGATTGATATCTTTCTGCTAATAATATATAGGTATAGTATAGTATAGTATAGTATAGTATAGTATAGTATAGTATAGTATAGTATACTAGTATGCTATAGTAAAGTCATCATTTGTGCAAATTAACAGAAAATTCTATTCTTTCAGTAGCTAGCATGTTGAATAACAGATATTTTGATGTATTGTATGTACTAAGCTCATCACTTCCAGCACATGAATAACTTTGTTTCCTTCTCCTATTTTTATCTACTTTTTATAAAAATATAGTAAAATTGGGAAGCATTTAATGCAACAGCAACATTTAAATATTTCTTCTGCATATGCAAGGTCTGAGTTGTATTGAAGTTCCCTTAATCCTACACTGCCTTAGTGATCCATTGATCACTCTGACAATTCCTTCATCTAGGAAGATATGCTGCTTCCCTTTAATTGAATGGAGTGTGTTTCTATATGCACAACAGCATTGTGTATGTATCACTGTGTATACAAATGTTTTTGGGTAATTCATACAGTACATGATACTGAAAGGTTACCATAGATTCATGTAATGGCAAATCAAGGAGAGGCTTTTTAGTTAAAATAAATATATATTGAAATATTAAAAATAAAAAAGTATGTGTCTTCCATACTTTTTGTAAAAGATTCCGCTAATCACTAGAGTTTCCTTAAGAACTTTTGGAACATCTGTTCAAAGGATATATTTGGCATACATCCACATTCTTCTCCTTCCAATCAAATAAACAGAGTAATTGTCTAGCAAAAACATTGAATGACTGCTAATCTTCTTGCAGTAGCAATCATTTGCAAAGTTTTTAATTACTCCAGACACTACTCATATTCAAGACACGTGGATTATTTAAATCCAATCTTTGTAACTTGATAAATGACTCAGCATGTGCTTTTGTAAAGAGGAGAAATTAAAATAAAATTTGAAACTATCTGGCTCTATGTAAAATTCTCTATATGCTAGAAAGTAAGGGCTAACAAGGCTACTTGCCATCTGGTATATTTATATTTCCCATAAATCAAAGGCCTTCAAGAACAATTGTGGTCTGACACAAAATTCAGATTAGGAGGATACCCTCTGCCTCCTGTGAGCCAAATTCAACTGTAGTGCTTGCTTGTTTAATGCTATTTGTCACCTGCCTAGAGATTTGCTTTGTCCTTGTTATATACTAGAGAAAGTTACATCCTTAACATCTATAGTAGTAACACAAAGATGGACTGCATTACTGTAATACTATATGCTTTGGAAGGCAGATGTCCTATCCAAGGAGAGATTTTTTTTTTCCAAGATGGAGCCTTACCATGATGTGGTGCTAGCTACCAGTTTGACAGGCTTCAAAAAAGGGTTGGACCAATTCATGGAAGTCATGGGGATCAACTGCTATTAGCCTTGATGGCAGTGTCACTGTCTCTGAAGGCCATCTGCTGGGAGACCAGTGGGCTTCTTGGTGCAGTTGGTTGGCCACTGTGAGGACAGACTGCTGGACTAGATAGGCCAGGGGTCTAGCATTGCTTATGTTCTTATGTAAAGAGCCACCTCCTGATTGGATTACATTGGGTGGTGGGAAGGGAGGGTGTTAAGCAGTTTTGCATATTTCACCTGATATTATTATATATATACTTAAAATGAGCATACTCATCTGATTTTTCTGTAAAATCAAAACACAAAAATGTTTGTGCTGGCTTTTATTCTATCCAATCCTGAGGTTTCATATAGGTGTGGAGGATGTAACAAGCACCTCTAGCAATGTAGGTACCAGAGGTATGTATTAGATCAACAGTATAGTGTACCCACAAGTGAACTCTAGACTAATCCCTTCAGCCTTTAATAAGGTGATTAATTCTTCTTGAGATTAAATAATAAGGTAGAGATTTGCTGCAAGCTTTTATTCTTCTGAATTTCCCCTTTAACAGATCTGGCTGTGAGAAAGAAAAGAATCTAAGCAATCCCCAAAGTTGTGGGGTGAAATCTTACAGGATTCAGAAGGAATCTACTACACACAGACTCCTAGATGTAATGAACCTCCTAGTTGGCATTAATTATTTATTCATCAAATGTCTAAGCTCCCCAGCTCCCAAATGTCTGAGTGGTTTCACAATTAAAAACAGAGATAAAAGAATAACAGTTGCCTGGAGAAAGCAAATCAAAAAGAACATTCACCCCATTCCCAAACTTAAAGGGCCCCAACATACATTAAGCCAAGGCCTGGGGGAAGAACCAATTTTTAAAGTCTCAGAGGCAGGCAGGCTATGGGCCAGTAACATACATATGGGAAACTTGCAGGTAGGTTGGAAGAATGAGATGGAATATCCTGTTTTAAAATATCCATGGGTAGTTTTAAAGAATGTTAAATTAGTGTTGTGTGATCTTAAGATGAAATTAATTTAAAGCCATGTATTTTAGCTATAGAATATCCCATAGAATGTGTAACAAGGGTTGAATTTCAACCTCTATTATGTTGGAAATGTAATATTTTAGAAGGGACACTGACACATTTTAGGACGCTATTGTAGTTTAATGTTCATAAGGTTGTAAATAGGGTGTTGGGAAAAGGAATAAGGTTCAAATAAGTCAAAGGAATGTTAATTTATATGCTGAAAATGTGGAACCCATGAAAATATGAAGAACTTTGGATTTTATTTTTTTACCATGGACAGCATTTATGCTAACAGACTATTGCTCCAGACTTAAAATCCTGGATAACAATTATGTGTACACTTTCTGCGCATGACTTGACCTTCTACAGATGCCTTGCAAAGTCTGATCAATAATGATTCCATGTAGTCAAAGTCTACTTTGTTATTTAAAATGTGAAATCTGATGTATGTTTGCATATGGTGCCTTCCTTTTTCCTGCTTCCTTCTTTCTTTGTATTCTGTTTTTTTGTTTTTTTTTTGTATTCAGTAATTTTGTATTTGGTTATTTGTTTCCTTTTGTTAGAGATTAAAAGAGATACTTTTAAAAAAAGAAAACAGTGTAATGAAGTTGGGAGTCCTCCTTTGCTACACCATTTGTTTTTAATAAAGAAAGGTAATGTACCTTGGAACCTCTTATCCCTTCTCTTTCTCTTGAATTATTATAATTATATTTGATTCTATCAATTTATTTTTATTTATTGAGGTGTTTATGATGCTCAATTCTGAGTGGCTTACAAAGCACTAAATAATAGGTTGAAAAACATCTACACACACAAAACTTTCTTAATCAATATACCATAATAGTACTGCCTATTTTGTTGTTCAGTCGTTAAGTCGTGTCCAACTCTTCGTGACCCCATGAACCATATTGCGCCAGGCCTTCCTGTCCTTCACTGCCTGCCTGAGTTTCCTCAGTTTCATGCTCATTGCTTCAGTGATGCTATCTAACCATCTCACCCTCTGCCGTCCTCTTCTCCTTTTGCCTTCAATCTTTCCCAGCATCAGGGTCTTTTCCAAAGAGTCCTCTCTTCGCATTAGGTGACCAAAGTATCTGAGCTTGAGCTTCATTATCAATTCTTCCAATGAGCAATCAGGGTTGATTTCCTTTAGGATTGACTGGTTTGATCTTCTAGCAGTCCAGGGGACTCTTAAGAGTCTTCTCCAGCACCACAGTTCAAAGGCATCAATTCTTCGGCGCTCAGCCTTCTTTATGGTCCAGCTCTCACAGCCATACATTACTACTGGAAGTACTGCCTATGGGGGTAGGCTAAAACACTTTCTCGAACACTTTCTTAAACAGCCAAGCCTTGAGAAGATCAATAAGTTTGTTAAGAACAGAATATCTCAGACTAAGCCACTCCATAGAAGGGAGCCATCACCAATCTATGGCATGACATTTTTTTAGACAATATGTTTTGACCTAGGTCTTGATTTTCAATGAATAAAGATTAATCAGTATATTAACATATCTGGGGAGCTGGGAAAGGAATAAGGGTCAAATAAGACAAAGGGATACAAATACAGATGTTAGTATACTGACTAATCTTTATTGAAAATAAAACTTTATTGGAAATGACTATAAAATGCATCTCTCATTAAGAACTGTGGTAGAAAGCTGAATTTTCTTTGCCTTCTTAAACTAAGTTAATTTATTGTGGCCATTCCTTATAAAGACTATGAATGAATGTTGTCCATTTGATTCTTTAAAAAGGCTGCTACTATGATACTACTTCATTTGCTTCCTGAAAACGTACTGTGGATATTTGTCAATAGCAATATTCCACTTCTGATCCATATAGGAAATTCTGCTAGCTATTTGAGAATGTTATTAATTACTTTAAAATTCCAACTTGAATAGTTCATTTGTGGAGATAATGAACTATATTTTACTTGTAGCAAAAACAGTCTTGCTAACCCTCAGCTCTTTCACCTTATTTTCTCTAGGCCAAGAATGTTTTCTACTTTGTTGAAAGTCAAGAGTCAGTGGTACAATAAGTGCCAATAAATCCTGACATTGCGGTGATTGTTCGGTTTGGGAAGAGCAGATTAATTGTCTATAAAAGGCTTACCCTATCTAGCACTGCAGCAGAAGGTAGTGGACCATGTCCAGAAAGGTTTTATTAAAAAGAATGAGGTATTTTGTCAGTCTTAGACACAACTACTTGCCTGTCCAGCCAAATATCATACAATTGCACAGAATGCCAGATATAAAAAGATGGCTGTTTGGATATTCTTACAAATACTTATTGCTAAGAAGTAGCTGTCATGCAACTAACACTAGTTATCAAATTCAGAATCCACACCAAGCCTTCAGCTTTATTGATGATTGTGAAGTAGGGACTTTGGAAATTCACCATACAGCTCTGGCCAAAGCACAGAGCTTCAAGGAGCCCAGCCATATCTGACAAGGAAGTTAGTAATATTAGTTTATCATCTTGGTTACACAAAGTCTTCCATCCTAGAATCATTGGTCTGAACAAGAAAGGAGCTGTCCTTTGTGGTATACTAAGGTTGGGGAACTAAAAACTCTTCAAATGTTGTTGAGTCACCAGTGGCCATGCTAACTTAAACTGCTGGAAGCTGTTGTTCAGCCGCAGACTTTCCAGACTAACTACTCCTCTGCCTTTATATTAATCCTGCCTTCAGTTCTGCAGGGTTTCAGGAAAGAGGACAAAGCCTCTTGGTAGGCCAAATGGAGAAACTTCACAGACTGGATTGGACCTATGGGTATGCTGTAAAATCTGAGTCATATGCTGATAATAACCCTGAAATCATTCACTGAAATATGGTTAGAATATCCCTTCCTTTTCTTTGACAAATCCCACATGACAAAATTGGTGAAATAAATCCTTTCTGAAGTTTTTTACCACAAGTGTAAGGGCTCACATATCTGCTGTGCTCAATTCAAAAGAAATTGCTAAATTGGGTCTGTGTATTCAGAGTTGTTCAGAGTACCACACTACAATTGACAAGGATGGGCTGTCCAGTTCAGCAATACTCTAAATAACACTACAATTCACATTCTGTCGATTCATGTAATTATCTTCTTCTTAATGGCTGCCTAAAGAAAAAGTCAGCTTGACCAGTGCTAGGGAGATGAGACATACAATAGTATTACAGTAACATCCAACATACATATCCACTGGCTGGTGTGGGTCTTCCGGGCTGTGTGGCCGTGTTCTGGAAGTTTTGTTTCCTAACATTTCGCCAGCACCTGTGACCAGCATCTTCAGAGTGCAGGAGCACAGACAGGAGCAGTTCTCTCTGTGCCCAGGGTGATGTGACCCTTTTGTGGGTATTTATAGAGATCTGAGGGAGGGGGGGAAGGAGGGATTGGGGGTATGTGGGAGGGGTTGGGTTACTGAGTGGCTGCTTGTTTTGGTTTCAGCATCTGTGTGTATCTTCCTGGGGATTAGGCAGGGTTTTTTCTTCTATTGAATTGTTAACGAGGAGCTGCTGGGAGTGATCAGCAAGTTCATTGTGTGAACTGTTCACATGTCCTGGTGGTTGAGCTGAGTTCGTTGACCTTTTGCAGGCTGTATTTTTCAGGATTGGTAGCCAGGTTTTGTTGACTCTCCTCTTTTTTATTGAAACTGTGCTGGTGTTTGTGAATCTCAATGGCTTCCCAGTATAGCCTGGTATAGTGGCTGTTGGTGTTGTCCAGTATCTCTGTGTTTTCAAAACATCACCCTGGGCACAGAGAGAACTGCTCCTGCCTGTGCTCCTGCACTCTGAAGATGCTGGTCACAGGTGCTGGCGAAACGTTAGGAAACAAAACTTCCAGAACACGGCCACACAGCCCGGAAGACCCACACCAGCCATCGTATGCCGGCCGTGAAAGCCTTCGACAATACATACATATCCACTACTTTCAGTAGGGCTTACTCCCATGGAAATGAAAAATATAGTACAGATATTAAAAAAGGATGCAAATCTATACCAACTCATTTCATTCAACAAGTTTCTCTCAGCAGGGTAGCCTTTATGATATAGTTTCCATGAATGGCTGTTGTGCCTAGAACAGTCCTTCCAAAAAATTGTACTTCCAACAGAATGTGGAATGTTAGTATTATTTTGATGTGGATTTCAAGGTCTCAGAGAAATTATCATATTCAGGCTAACATTCTTTACAGACAGATGCTGAAAAACTTTTCCATGGTCTCTTTCATGCAATTTCAATTAGATGCCTTTAATTTAAATGAATAATGTGATTATAAGTTTCCTGATTTGCGTATTTTATCACAGAAAAAGCATCATGTCAACCTCCAATTTTCGTGATTAAAAGAGATTATATACACACTGTACAATGAAAGAACAAATAAAGCAGACGTCGTGGAAGTGTAATAGGAATCTACTAGTTATAATGCTCCTGTCAATCAGCCTAAATGATTATTTTGACAAAACATCTGGATAACTTTTATCTACTTTCCCCACTTTCTTGTCAAATGTGGGCTTCTGAATGTGATTCCCAATTACTTTATGCAAGACGACGACATTAAATCCTTATCATGCTGGATTTTTCCCCCTCACGCCATGCCATTTTTTTTTTTTTTTTGGTGCCTTTGAATCAGTCTTGACTCCTGGCAACTGCCTGGACAAGTCCCTGCAGTTTTCTTGGCAAGAATTTGGGAGTGGTTTGCCATTGCCTGCTTCTGAGGGCTGAGAGAGAGTCCAAGCAACCATTCCATTCTAATGCATATTTCATTTGGTACTACTATCATTTCTGTCCCTTTCTAAGTTACCACCAGGGATATCCTAAAATGTATGTATATTGATAAATCACAGCTCAGAAAATAATTATGATGCAGTGATCAAACACTGTGGTCAAATAAGGGAATAGCAAATCATCCAACCACTTCTATCAAGGCCAGATGACTGGATAACATTTGCTTTATTATACAGTATTACATATCAGATGTACACAGGAGTCTGAATAACAAAGATATACATTTTTACTGTACAGAGATTGCCTTTGTCTTTGATTAATTCTCAATGCTTGATTGGATCAGAATGTAGTGTTGCATTTTCATGCAATCCCCCCAAATAATACTGGTCAGTCTGATCCTTCTGTAGTCTGTTATGGGATAGATAACTCAGCCTATGAAAGGTAAGTCATGGACTGGAGTCTAAGATGATGGTATCTGACTAGCTACAGAAATATTTGTTGGGCTGTTGTCAAGATAGGACTTTGGAACAGACGTTTAGATTATTCTGTTGTATAGTCTAAAGCTAGCTATAAATACATGAGAAGTTGTTTTCAGTTCAGGATTTCATGGGCAATTAAGATGTACTTTTGCTTCCCAAACCAAAGTAAAGAAGACTGGAAAGTAACAGATATAGTTTTGGATCCAACAGATTATAAAAACAATAGCTAGAAGTGATCTGATACCTCAAAATTGATACTTGAGGCACTAGAGCTTAAGAGTGTAAGGAGGTTGAACAATAGAGCTAAAGAAAGCATCAGTTATTTACTTGAGGGTTACAAACAGAGTACTTAGATGCTGAGGCTGATTTTCACTGATTATAGGAATTTTTTATTCTGAAGTTTCTGATCCTGCAACATTTCTGCCCTAATAGTCTATATTTTCAAGTGTTTTTTTTCTCTAGGACCTGGAGGACACTCAGACAAATTAATCTACCCCACATGCTATATTCCCTACAGAACCCCTTGGCTTGTACTTTTCCTTATTTGAAAATTTGACACCTGCAGTATTCATCTGGACTTAGTGGGCCTAAATTGCTAGAATAAGCAGGAGGTGTCTGAAATAGACTTGCCACATTTTGAAAAAAGGTAACATAATATACCTTATCATCGAACTGGGTCTCACAACATCATTATACATGGTCTAAAATTACCTAACCACATTACCAATTTCTGGCAACAAAGCAGATCAACTTCTTGACAAACTCACAGAGCTATATGTTCCATGTATCCATGGTTCTCAGTTTTGAAAAGCATGCTTCACCTGAAGGAATTTTAGTCCCCATTTGTGATATGATGTGGAGATGTGTGTCAGTGATTTCAAGCAAAAGACAAGACAGAAACTCCATCAAGCTATAAGCCCTTGAGCAAAGCATATATCCAGTAGAGTCCTAGGCTGACTTGATAAAAAGCACTGAAAACGATCACCAGCTCTGTGTATTTCATATCCAAAATGACATTTGATGCTTCTGGCCTCAAAAGAAAAACAGACCTTTCTTAAATTTTGCTTAGCAGAAGAATTGCTATTGTCTTTCCTGGCAAAAATCAGTGTTGGTATTCTCCCTTAATGAAGATACAAGCTTTGTTCTTTGGTTTAATGAAATATCTTCTAGCTATATTGTCAGCTTTGTGAGATATCCAATTACTCTTGCAGAAGATACAAAGCAAGCAAGGGGTCAGAAAGGTGGGGAGACTGCATACTTTACCTGTTTAGTTCTCATTTTGGAATCTGCTGACAGATTGTTGTATGTATAATGGGCCTGTGTGACTCCACAAAAAAGAACTGCCACTATTCCTGAAACACAAAAACCAATACACATTTAGCTGTTTTCATTTCCTCCTAGAGTGTATTCAAAAAGAACAAGGAGAGGAAGGGATTTGCCTCCTTGGAAAATAATTAAACAACATTAACTGCCTATAAAAAAAAGCCATAAGGAAGGTGTTATAATAATTTGCTTCAATGAACTAGAAGTTAGCTTTGATCAAAATAATTGGAGGTCAGGAATCTCTCTCATCTTGCTGTAATGTGACCTGCTTAGTATACATCTACACAGCTTTGTTGTTTGAAGAATGTCTAACTGTTCAGAATTGCTATGAAATCATCCAAATATAACAGTGACCTTTAACATGATAAGAGGCTGGTGTGGTGTATTCCAGCTGGGCTCACTCTGTTGCAGAAAGACTGCTGTCTTGTAAAATAACTATTTTGTAATCTGGGAGTGCTTTTTTCAGATTTTGGTGCTAATTAATTCAGAAATTCCAGAGAAAAAGCAACAACTCAGGTTCTTCTCTAAGATACATTCAAGATTGCATGACAAAATGATCGTGTAAAAAAATAAGATTATGTCACTAAGATTAATTTCTATTGTACCACACCAGTTAGTTGTTTATAAGAAATCACTCAATGTCTATCTAGAAATAAGCCCACTTGACTTCATTGGAATCTACTCTCAGGCAAATTTGTGTAAGATTGCAGTCTGGAACTGGGTTTGCACAACACACAAAGTTAAAATGTGCAGATAGCTAGAATTTGCTTTCACAAATAAAATGGCAGAATGATGGACTCTCAACTGCATTATATTTATGGAAAGATTTATTAGTGAAAATACTCAATTTCCTTCTAATATCATTCAGTTTTTATTTCAAAATACTATTGCCTACATGGCATTTGTTAAAAACATCATTGGTTTCCTTCTCATTAAAAATTAGAGGAGCCTTCAGTATCTGGAACTAAAAATAACAATTCCTTCATTGGGAACAATTTCTTCCTAAGCTGCATGTTCATTTTCAAGAAAAAATATTCAAAGGTTCAGTTTAAAAGAAATAACTGATTGGTGCAAAGTGGAGAAAAAAAGTTGTGTCTGCAGGTATAGTACTCTCAATTAATTAGTTGCCGACTATGCACACTCCCCCCCACTTATAAACTGATTGTAGTTGATCAAAACAGTTGCCCTACCCGCCCAACTTGAAAATAAAAAGATTTATTGTTTTGTGATCAATCTGCTTTCAGATGGTGAAATTACCATCTGCAGTCCTTCTTTGATAATAAGTGGGAATTTTGAAGATGATAGATATTATTACATTTATATGTTTTATTATGCACTAAATATTTGAAGGGATGGGTTTGCCTCTGCAAAAGATGACATGAGACCAAGGAGAAAGAAACCAGCAGAATAACCCACGAATATATTGCTACAATGACATCTCTGAGTCATCATATAAATGATGCAATACATTTCCTAATGCCCTGCTAAGGATTTTTGTTAACATATAAAAAACAGCTCAAAAATTGGCCGGGGACTGAATTCTGAGGGCCAGAAGGCGCAATCAACTGAAGATACCAGAACTGCCTTCCCATATGCAGCCACCCCCAGATTGTCACCGTATCTTCCTCTGCCTGCCATCACCAGGATGTTATGGCCTGCCCTACTCTACATTCAGTCCTCCCAAACACCCTGCCATCCCAGTCCCAAACCACAGACCCCAGCCAACAAACCCAACTTAACTGCCTAGCCTCACCCACAAAAAACAGCTTCCACAGCTGCTTCTGCAACAAAGCACTCCAAGGATGTATCTCATCAGGGCAAACTACCCAACCCCCCATCACACATACCCGATACAAAAAAGGAAAAGAAAAGAATTCTTCAAAGCAGGCGGCATGGAGTTACTGTGTTATAATTTAACTCTCAAGATTCTGTTATGCTACATTGGGTTTTGATTAGTTTAGCTTGTGCAAGTCTAGTCAACCCAAATTTGAGCAATTCAGCCTTCCCACTGCGATCCCCACATCCTATCTCACATAGCCCAGCAAGGTTCCCTTACAACAGATGTAATAACAGCTAGGATGAAAGAAGTCAATTTTTGCAAGCTTTTTTTAAAGTTCTCAGAATCTAAAATAAGTAAGGAAAACATTTGCTTACTTATTGCTAAGTTGCTAAGGCTTTTATTAATCGTTTTGGGAAGGAGAGGGGAAGATCACAGTAGGTGGGACAAGAACGCAAGGTGTATAACCAAATCATAGACACATGAGTGGGGCCAGGAATTTTAGGCCTGGAAGTGAGAAAAGGGAATCATCATCAACATCAACATCAACATCAACATCAACATCAACATCAACATCAACATCAACATCATCATCATCATCATCATCATCATCATCATCATCACCACCACCACCACCACCACCACCACCACCTGAAAAACTGTTAAAATAATTAGTACTTACACTCAATGTTTGTGCTATTCCTGTCTCAGAATGACAGCAAACCATTGCCACTCATGTACAATTTTGTTATAAGTAATTCCATGAGCTGCAAAAATTTATTTGAGGGCCATATACAGCCCTGGGAGCAGAGGTTGTTCACCATGGATCTAAAATATTGCTTTCAAGTAGGATTTCGTTATGACCCACAATTACTTTTATTGCATTGGGACCATTGTTTCCAAGAGGAGGGGACTGAGATTATTGTTCCTAGAAATAAACTTTAAAAAGCAAATAATGCTAATTTACTCCAATTCCAGATTAGAATTGCTTAAACTGAACATATATGGACCAGTTCTCTGTTGCAGTAAATTAAAATTGTATTATTAATTGTACTAATTGTACATAATAACAATAATTACATTAATTGATGTAAGGTAATTTAAAATCTGGTCTTGGTGTGGGTTTCACTTACCACTTTTTCCTTGTCTGATCTAGTTTTTAGAAAGCAGGAGTGATGTGTGGACCTCAGCTTGAAAACATGAATCTGTTTTTGAATCTTAGAAGTGCTAAATGTCATTGATCCACATTGATTGCCTACTCTAGATCTTTGTCTGCTTGACCAAGATGTTGATTTTTAGGTCTAATCCACTTAAAGCTACTTATGATGAAGTAATGGAGTTATTCATAACTTATGATACTCATGAAAGCATTGTATATGCCATGTTGATCACCATAGTGGAAGAACAAATAATGTGCTAAATATTCAATATGAAAAATCTGTTGAATAATCATGGGGTTCAATTGATTGGAATGAATATTTAGTATTTTTAGCTGTATGGTTTTTCCCTATCAAAGAATAAAACAGAAAAATAATTTTGTTCTGTTCCACAATTGATCAGGAGAAAGAAAATGATAGAGGTTCAACTACCTCTAAATCTTAAGAACTGTATTGAAAATGTTTGACAGAACTATTTCTTTATAGAAAAGAAAATACATTGTTCTGAAATTTTAGACTGATTCTTCTGGGTAAGATAAATCATCTTGAAATAACTTGAAAGTGCTTCTGGCAAGTTTGCCTCACACCTAGACCAAGGTGGCAAGATCGCCATGAAGTGTTTTAATTAGAATGTCTCACACAACTGAATGTCAGAGTATTGCTTTCAGGCTTTTTTCAATTGAATGGTGCCAGTGAAAACTGGAAAGCTTGACAGTACTTGCAGACTTTTATCAGAGAGTCCCAGAAAAACATCAGGAAAGTGGCTGAGTGAAACATTTCAGACACTCATATAAGGATATGACACTTCACTATGACATCTGAGCACCAACTTTTGCACCTTGCTCTAAATAAAGATAATTTTTAGATGTTTATGTTTGTTAGGTGTGTTGTCACTCCAGAAGAACCTTTGCAATTCAACCAAACTCACATTTATGCACTATGATATCTACAGAACTGATGAGCTTTCTACTTTGTTACAGATTCCATGGAGGAAATTGAATTATAAATTCAGAATGCTCTGAGTTCAGGGAAAAATAAAATAAAATAAAAATAAAGGTACTGGAGCTGAGCTGAGAGCTTTGAGGATTACTTTCTTAAAGCTGAATAAAAAGAACTACTATTGGAAAGGGTTTCAAAGTGATAAATGATTTTTCCCAGTCCCATAAAGAACAGAGCAGGAGAATCATAATTCTTTTTGGTTGTATATCATTGGCATAATCTCTCCTCCACAAGATCTAATATACATATTAATCCTGAAGTATACTGTCTATCAAGAAATTAAATGGCATAACTTCCAATTCTCTTCCAATAGTGTCTATCAAGAAAGTAAGTGGCATGCTACATGTATAAAATAGGTTGAATATGAAAGTTGATAGTGATTAAAGATTCCTGAATAACCCGGTTGGGTGCCATTTCATACAACTAATTTATACATTCATCTCCCATATTCACAAACATTGATCATTAGATTTTTATTGTACAAATAAGAAAAGAATTATTTCTAATAATTTGAGTAATATCTTTTCCAATGAAATAACAGCTTGTAAGATTTCATATGGTTTTTTTAAAAAAATACTTCTAACTGGATCTGGAATACTCAAACCTTGGCTTCTAAACATTTTTCCAGTTGCATATAAATGCAAAACCCATCTGTGAGAAGTGTAACAATTAAAATTACTGTTATTCCAGAGTCATAAATGAATAGGAAAAAGTTTCCAAATGATGTAAAGGAAGAGACTTCAGTATGTCACTTGGGTGTGAAAACATGACATCTGCCAATTATATACTGCTTGGTTGTACCCTATGTCTTAACATCTAAAAATGGATTTTATGCTTACAGTGGCTGTACCTCCAGCAATAAAATTATCATTGAAAGCTCCTCTAGTTTCATTATAAGAAAGGCCAAGTTTTCAAGCATTTTTTAAAAAAACAGAAATAGACAAAAAATATTCTATTCCAGAGGTGAGACTGATTTTTTTGAAATTATATAAAATCCAGATAGGGAGCTTACCTTCACATCAGATCAACATTAAATGTTTCTATTCTATATTTACTACAAGTTAGTTTCATGTTCTCTTCACTATTCCTTTTATATGAGTTACAAATATTCCACTAATTCAATGCATATGATTTATTCCATAAAGAGATTTAATATTAATTTTAATACTTGTCATCTTCTAGACTTATTTGCCCAGCTTGCTGTGAATGAGAAGAAATTAATTGTACACATACAGTATATCTACATAGATACCCATCACACTATTCTTTTTAGTGATTAGCAATGTTATGTAGAACAAAGAAAAGAAATAAGAAACAGTAATCCAAAGAAATTCAAAAGCATGAGATAAGAAAAATAAAAGGAAACATAACTTAAACTAATTTATACCAACACCATTGACTATATCTCACCATAGTTTTCTAACCTTGCAAACCATCCTTGCTTCCACGAAATTTCTACACTGCTCACACATTGTTCTTTTGTGTCTTGAAACTTCTTACATCTTTCTTTTTGAGGAACTCATCAACTTCATGCACAGTATTCTCAATTTGTCATATCCCTTGATCCATTCATTTTCCCTTCATATTTTTTATGTAATTTAATCCTCATTCACATTCTTGATATGATCAAACCAACTCAACAAACTCTTTTATAAATCACTCACTTTTGCATCAATCCACATTCATTCAACACCCATTCATTTTTTACTGTATTGCTTCTTCCTTTACCACATATATTTTTAGATAGCACATTAATACACCCTATTCATCTTTAATGTTTCACCTGATGTACTCAACTTTTATTTTCATATAACAAAATAGGGAGAGGTACCCTTTTACACACAACAATTTTTTGCTGTTTTTGATGATTACTGCTAACTACTGTATGTAGTTTACTGAGACATTTTGATTTGTCTCAACAAACTACATACTGTATTCCTCATTACTTTTCTACCACCATATTTACATCCTAAAATCTCTCCAACCATTTCTCCATCTTTGTTAAACATTCTACCAAAATACACAAATTCATATACTTGTTTTAGATTTTTGTTGTTTATATGTAATATGCAATTATTCACTCTTTGCACCCTGTCAAACATAAGTAATTTGGACTTTGATACATAAATTGCAAATTCCATACTTATTGTTGGATCATATCTAAAATTTGCTGCAGATTATTAGAGTTCTCACCAACAACTTGGCATCATCTGCATACAAAACTATTCTTATATTCATGTCTCCAGTGAAGACAACTCCAACATCAGTATAAGAATTTCTTATACATATAATAATTACACTAAACAACCAAGAGGACGTTGCAGATCCTGGTCTTACTCCTGCTCAGCGTTGAACACTTTGTTAAGTATTTCTTTTGTTCTCATGCATGCTTTATTAACTACTGCTCTTAGCACATTCAGCAAATAACCTTCAATTTCATATACAATAAAACATTACATAATTCAATTCTATTCACTTTATTATATGCTTTCTATAAATTAAGTAATGTATAATAAATTTTCTTTCTTACATATATGAATTTCTCAATGAGCTGGTAAATAGGAAAAATCTGGTTTGCATATTTCCTGTCTGTCATAAAATCACAAATTTTGCTCAGTAATCTTTTGTACCCTTTCAATTGGAATATTGCAAGTGACTTCCCAGACACAACTGACAAACTACTTCCCCTGTAGTTTTTGCATTCACTCAAAAACAAAATAAAAAATACAAATAAAACATCCACTTCACTATTTAAATAAACATATTCTTCCTTCTGTTACTACCGGCTTAGAATGAGGTGAGACTTCGTATGTGGAATAAAAAAAATGAAGGGACACTTTTTATCCTGCAGAACTAAGGTTCTATTCAACAGCTACTGTACGTCTTTGGTAGTGTGTATCGGCAAGAGTTTTAGCCATGTTTAATGAATTGGATGATGTACAACAACCAGATGTCCTCCAGATATACTGAATTCAGCTCTCATAATTTATAGCCTGAATAGGGGGAGGTGGGGGTGGAAGTTCAACACAATTGGACAGCAACAAGTTGGAAGAAGGTGATATAGGGATAAGTAGCATCAAGAATATGGTGAAAGGGGGCATTTTCTCTACCTACACAATTTTGCAATGAAAATAAACATGAGCAACATGGAACACTTTTTGTAGCCTCCTTAATTAATATTCTGCTTTTTAACTCCAGAGTCATATACAGTGTTTTAACAATCAGTCTGTTCTAGACATAAGAGGCCTGTTGCACACATGGAACTTCCTTGCTTGCAATTACTTCCCCAGTTACTTAAATGAAAAAAAAAATCCTCTGCCCTTATGTAATATATGTTCCCAACTCCACACATATCTTTGTATCACAGCAGAGAACTGAACCCCCCTAATTACCTCAGTGGCATGAATTACTTACCTGTAAGTCCAGCAGCTTCAGCAGACAAGAAAGCACTCCATGACAAAAGGAAAAACAGGCCAGTTTCCAACATGGGAAACTCACATAGCTTAGTAAACTTTGTCAAGTGCTAAAAGAAAAAAAAAATGCTAAGGAAAAAAGGCAATGATTTCAGCTTTCAGATTTGATTTTGTAATAATATTAGGTATTTGAACTTACAAACTCAGCATTATAATTTTGTAGAAGTGAAGTAAATAGTAAGAGTTGTGATGTTCGAACTGCCACTTCAATACATGACTCATCATAAAGTTCACTTCATTCAATGATTCCCAACTGGTTGAGTTCACATACATTACTGAAATTTATTGACCATTGGTAATGCTGGTTGAAACAGTTAGGGGCGGTAGTTAAACATTTGTGAACCCAAGGCTGAGAACAGGGCTGCAATATTATTTGGGCTTAAGGCTATATTCAGCTTTTGAGTGGTATATGGGGTATAAATGCCACACTCCAAAAAATGTGTGTGTGTGTATGTATGAAGGGACAGAAGAAGAAGTAAATGGAACTAGATTCCATTAGATTCTAGTTAATTTAAATGTAATTGACTATAATTTTAAATTAGTTACAGTGGTACCTCAGGTTACGAACGCCTTTGTTAACGAACTTTTCGGGTTACGACCAGCTCTGGCCGCAAAAATTTACCTCGGTTTGTAAACTCCGCCTTGGGTTACAAACCGGATCCATGGCCATATTACCTCCCGTGACACAGTCCGCGGGCATTTTTCCACCCCTGATACATGGTCCGCGGCCATTTTACGCCCCTGACACGTGGTCCGCGGCCATTTTTCTGCCCCTGACATGTGGTCCACAGCCATTTTTCCGCCCCTGACATGTGGTCCGCGGCCATTTTTCTGCCCCTGACACGTGGTCCGCGGCCATTTTTCTGTCCCTGACACGTGGTCCGCGGCCATTTCCCGCTGCGGAAAATGACCCTGACACGTGGTCGTAGGAAGGGGGACTCTCCCTCCAAGCAATAGCTGCCTCCCTGTCCTCCATGCCAGAACAGATTAATGGTAATTAGATTGAACCTTATGGGGAAATTTATTTCGGGTTGCGACCAATTCCAGAGTCACGGAACAAAGTAAATTCGTAACCCGAGGTTCCACTGTACTATGATAATTTCCCAGGTAGTCCATGGGAATTTGGTGCCCCCTTTTGTAGATGTTCTGGTGGCTTTGGAGAGCTGCATTTAACATGATGGGGACATCAAGCAGTGAATGTTTGATGCTGACCAATTCATATGTCACATGTTCATTTTCTGGGGAAAAATATAAACCCAGTGGTGCAATGGGAAGAAATATCAAAATTTTAATGAGTTTCAGTTTACATCTCTAAAGCTAACCAGAGCAACATGAATGTGTATGTTCCACAGTGGTTCTTCCAAGGACAGTGGAAGGGACTCTGTGTAAGCCAGTTAGTATATCAGTCTATCAAGCAGGGAAATTACTTTCTGATGAACCTTTTTTGTTTCTCATAATCCTGACTGTATACAGAAGTAGGATAAAAAACTTTTCATATCTTGGAAATATGGTCTTGACCAGGTCACAGAATTGTTTATGCTGTGGATAATTTCCCTCTGAATTTTAAGGAAGGAGATATTTCAGTTATGAATAATTTGCAGTGATAAATAATTTCCATTTCCAACAAGTTTATGATTTTGACAGTCTACTGGAAAAGCTTAATTAATTATGCTTGCATGAATATTTATTGCACATGCAACTTCAAGAAAAGTATTCCTGGCTATGCTTATAACTGTTCATGCTTTGAAATAGTTGACTAAATCACTATAGTGATTTGGTCAGATATAACTTAAATTTCCCAGCATTAGTTTGATTAATTTGCTACCTAATTCTAGTTCTACTCTCTGCAATGTTTTCAGGTAATGAAAATTTATCTGTGGTAAAGTCAAATGGCAAACAAGATGACCAGCTGAGAATGAGCTCAAGGATTATATTATTTCAAGCTCAGGAGAAGGTCATTGCTAGCTTAGTGGCATTAATTTAAGAAATAAAAAGAGGTGCATTAAGATTATTTTAATAAATCAGTGGAAGAAATATTACATATAGATATTTGGCCTAGTGACCACCATTTCATTCCATTGTGTTAAGGCATTATTTGTGCAGCATGATGCCTGTATTATCCAGAATCCTTTACTTTCACTCAACCTGTTGCCCAGGGCCACATGGCAATGTGTAAAGGAGTAAGCAGTTTATATCAAGATATGATAACATCACTGTGGCTGTGTGGCCTGTTTGCTCTTTGGAGTTTTGGCTTGTGTTTAAAATTAAAAATTAGTGCATTAACAACTCATAGAAATTTATCACACTTTTTTGTGGCAGAGAGCCAAAAATCATGCTTCTGAAAATTGGCAGTTCTGCCACTGAATTTTAGTGGAACAATCTGGAGGTGTTCAAGGCATTGGAAGAGATCTCTAACATTTATTTAATAGCTTCAAATAAAACTGATCTATATCTAAGGTGAAGAAGGGGTTTGGATTTTGGTATGATCTGGTAGTTGATAACTACAAGCCTGAATCAGTTCATAGATAGCTTACTTCAGCTACACAAAATATACCTTTATTGTTTTTATTGTTTCTGCTGACTGAAGTGAGGTGTCTGTGTGAACTGTTGTAGATTAACTGATGTAGATTAAGCTTGATGGAATTCCCTTTCTAGGATACATACTAATTAAGGCTACCAAATTTGGGTTGAAAAAATATTGGCAGTGATGAAATAGTGGCAGAGTTAGATTTTTGCAGCACAGATCTGGCAGCTTTATATGTTCAACTTCCATTTGATGACATCATTTTTATAGAGGCAACATGCCATACCCTCCCCTTCCATGCATTTGTGTTGACGTGATTTCTTCTTCTACTACTTTGCTGCTCCTTTGTTTTTATTGTATTATCCATTCTGCAGTTACATGGAATAGATTATTATTTTTATTTTCTCTGTAGCTTGTTGAAATGCTCATAAAGTGAATTTTGATTTATTCGGCAAGCCTCTCTATTTCTATTTTACAAAGTAGTAGGGGGTTTGGCAGTAAGCAATTTACAGTATAAAAATATTTGCTTGTTCTGAGAATATATTTGGAAAGTTATGGATCTGAATGTGTTTAGGCTTATGCTGATGTAGAGTTGGGACTTTAGCATCTGCCTCTGAAGCCTCATTATACCTGCTTTTCCTGTATGTTTTTAAAGCTTATATGATTCTTTTATATACCTGTTAAGTTTTCATGCTTCTTTTTCAAAAGGAAATTCATCCAGCAAGGAAGAATATAAACTGAGAAGAAGATGCATGAAAAAAAAAAAAGACTTTTGCAAATGTCGGTTAAATTTCACAGCCACACATTGTATATTTAAACATAATTCACCCAAAGGCTGTGAAATATTTTTCTACCTCAGTGAGCCTATGATTATATACTTTTAATTTAAAAGCACATCTGCTTTGTTACCCAAGGTAGCTAACAATGTAACCCAAAAACGTCAAGCTCAAAAAAACAATCATTCCTAAACTAGGATGGGAAAAAAAGGTTGATAAAATAGCTGCAAAAGACATGAAGGTGAGCTGGCATAAAAATGTTTTAATTTGTCTACTGACGGGTAAAGGCACAACCATTGCATCTCTGAGGGGACTATAAAAAAATATAGTCTCCAGGGGAGTGCCCATGTTAGTTTTTGGGGCAAACAAATTAAAAAAAAAATCCTGTACATTTTCTTTCCTGGATCATAGACCATTTGCATCTGATGAAGTGGACTGTGATCTGTGAAAGCTAAAGTGGTAATAAACTTGTCTTTATGGTGCCATGTGATTCTTTATTGCTTTTTAAAAAATGCAGTGAAGCTAGTGAAGCCATATGTTGAAGAGGAAGACAGACACAAGAACTTCTGCATTAGCAATTTATAGCCTTTGTTAATAAAGAAAACTTTATACTGACACAGTGATGCCTAGGTGATGCTGTAAATTGCTACTCTGGAGATACTCCATAAAGGGGAACACTGGCTTTGTAACTCCTACTCCTTCTCCACATTCCTCAAAGTATTACCCTACCTTTGAGCAGATTTTATGTCCACAGGGGCAAAAACCAGCTACTTATAAATTGTTAACTCCTCTTTCTCTTATAGCAGTTTTTCATTTTATGTTGCTATGTGAGCACTCTATGAAAAAGTGCCTCCAAGAAGCACAGATTTATTGGTTTATTCATTAAAAAAAAGAACCTTCTAAATTTATAAACAAACAAATCTCAAATTCAAGGCAAAACATGTCATCCTTTCTTACAGGAGACATGCATTGACAAGTTGCCCTGAGAGAAAACTGAAATATGAGTGCAGGCAGGAGAGTAAGAAAAATGTAGGAACCTATCTTGGTTTTAAACACTGTAAATGTCTAGTTTATTACAGACATTAAGCAAATATGTTAGTTACTTTAAGTCAGCCAGTCTTTTAACTATGCCTGAGCAAATTCATGATGTGGATATTGACTAAAGTAATGTCATTAGAAGAAATAGGTGCATGAAAGATGTGATTGGCAAAGAAAGCAGAAGATGCTTATAGAAGGCCATTTGCCCTGGTTTTCTTTCTTCCCATCTGTTAACACTTCCAATGGTCAGATTAACAAATTTGCATATGCATTCAAGCTCATCTACAGCTGCAATTTATCACAGAAATGAGTACAGCGCCATAAGAGATTATATTTATGGTATCTCTAAAATCTTAAAACACAAAGTCTAATTAAAAGTGAAACCTGAAATTGTTGCATTTTACATCATCTGATCTTTCAAACTTGCTCTAGTTTGCTGTTTGGTAACAAAGGATATTAGTGCAGTGACAACTGCATAGGCAGATCCCATAGAAAAAGATCCAGCAAAGATCCCTAAAAAATTCCCCACCGATTGGAAGAAGGCAGCAGCATCAAATGTGTTGGGATTCTCCTTGGGACTGTAAATTGATATTGAACTGAAATGAAGAAAGACAAAAAGGAGAGAAGAATAATGAATTTTACCACATAGCACAGACTCTAAAATCATGAGCTTAAGATGTACTTTACTAAAGACTAGCAGTTACTCCTCGGGGCTGCTATTAGATCTGAATGTCACGGCATGATGAAATAAGGTTTTATTTTTCAAGGCAGTATCATATGCCACTGTCACTTTTTGCCAGTCTGTAAACATATTTTGTGCTCACATGTCACAAAGAGTATTATTTCCAATCCAACTAGACTTTAAAACATGGTAGGTATGTAAGAAATCTACAGGTGAGCCAGATGACTTTGAATTATTTATTGGCCATATGTCTTCTGAATATGTTCACAAATATTCCTGATAAAAACACTAGATTTATAGCTCACTCACACATGGACAATACAAATTACGGTGCATACAAAATCTTTAGCAGTGATCTTATAAACTGTTACAGTTGTATCATTCATAGCTTTACCCTTCATAAACCAAACTGGGAGCATGTCAACAGCTTCGCAATAGGAAGCCCCAGGGAAACACAAACCAAACATTTTCTTCCAAAGCAAGGAAATAGTTGTCTCTGCTAAGGTTCCTTTTTTACGCCCAAGTCTTTGGCTGCTGACATCAAGATTATATCCTTATGGGAAATTAATGCTATGCCACAGTGAGAAGATCATCTGGTCAAAACATTTCAATTTCCTGCTGATGAGTGACCTAGAATGTTAATCATATTATCAGATTGCCACAATCTTTTTTATTATAAAATTAAACGTAACTTCAACTGCACCAACTTCTAATTAAGAAACGTTTTTTTGATGGCCCTTTACTTTCAGGTTTTTTTACTGATGGTCAGAGAGTTTTAGGTACAGGATTTTCCAGAACAATTTTATTGCCACAAAATACTTAGTATCTTTAACATTAACTACTACAAATTGTTTTAGATTGGAGGAAGAGACATCAATAACTTGTGCTATGCTGATGACACTGCCCTGATAGCCTAAAATGCAAAGGACCTGCAAGCTCTAGTAATAAAAGTCAAGGAAGACAGTGAAAAAAATGGGACTAAAATTAAACAGATTAAATGTAAAGAAGACACTGGGTTTCTAACTAAACCTGTGGAAAAGTCTACACAACTATGGACTCATGCAAAGAATAATTCCCCAGTTGTTACAGATCAGAGAAACATATGTATTGATGAAATGGAGTGCAAGCTTATATAGGTTTTTATTATTATTATTATTATTATTATTATTATTACTACTACTACTACTACTACTACTACTACTACTATTTTAGAAAACTGCTGGCTGGTTTCACATCAGCATTTGCATAAGGGTATACACCTACACTGCAGATACTATAAGAATTAATCTATAGTTTCCTCAGAATACAAGAACAATTTTTTCATATGACATAAGCCCTAATTTGAGGGATCGCCTATCTCCCATGATTTCTGCCCAGCTGGTATGTGCTGGCAGAGATGGTGCACTGTGGATTCCTTCGACTGAACAGTGCCGTCTATCGGGACCTAGGAAGTGTGCCTTCTTTGTCATGGTGCCTGCCCTCTGGAATGAGATTCCCCCTGAAAGCCATGTGGCCTACAGAATCCCTGTTGATGTTCTGTAAGGTCCTAAAAACCTGGTTGTTCTCTCAGGCTTAGATTAGAGCAGATGGAGCCCCTTGTTGGGTGTATTTTTAATCTATGTTTTTGTATCGAGGGGTTGGATCCCCATCTTGTTTTGTTTTGTATTGTGTTTTTATTGCTTATTATATTGTGAGCTGCCCAGAATTGGTTTGGAGTTAGGCGGCACCTAAACTGAAGGAAATAAACAAACAAACAAACAAACAAACAGTCAAATTTAATCAGAATCAGTGTCAGATATATTCATTATCCCATCAATTTTTCTGTGTATTTTCCCAACCAGGAGAACACCTGTAAATCTCATATACAAATTTCCCTCATAAATGCAATATCCAAATATATTTAATTTTGTTTTCATTTTTAATGTTAATTTCCCTAATAAATTCCTGTTTTAATCCAATATTCCCCAAATGCAAACTTTAATAAAAGTAGCTGCAATATTTAACTTTTGGACACATTGCAGTGTGTGCGCACATGCACGCACGTACGTATGATTTGAGCAGCCTTAACCCGAAGATCTCACAAGATAATTCTGCATCATTAAATGGTGCTGTAGGAGGCTCTAATGCCCACAGCTCTGTGCTGCCAATCTAGGAAAGAGAGTCACTGCCATCTGCTGCCACTTCTTTCCCTTGTTACCTTCCCAAATATATAAGTACAAAGGTGTGTTTTTTAGTATCCATGAGCGAAAATTAAGGAGAGAAAGCAAAAGTAGGCAGCAAGTTTTGATATAATTTATTACTGAAGGTATGTCAAACAGTTGAGACCTGGCAGAACATTTCCAATTTCTAGGTAACTGTTTTAAACTGTTGAATTTTCTTTGATGCTGCTACAAAGCAACACATGCTTAAATGAACAGAAATCAAAAGACTGTCACAGTTCATTGTGGCTTTATCTTTCGCATTTTTAAATATATACATGTGTACTAGTTCCCATCTAACAAAAAAATACGAATGCTGAAAATAGCTTTACTTGCTTTTTTAAAAAAGCTTTCCACCTGAAACAAGCAGGAGCCAAATGGCATAACTGCTAGATTAGTGTTTTTTCCTCCTCCAACAAACCGTAGTGTTGTGCTACAATCTGCTTCATAATTTCTCAAAGGTTTATTTGTCTTGCTCTTGTAATTCCAGCAATTTCTTCAGTGCCTGAACGATTCGTCTGGATTTCTCTTGGTGATGTTTTTGAACTTACTGTACTGCTGAAGCTGGCAGTGTTGGATCTGCTGCACATCTTTCCTGCAGACTGAAGCTTCCCTGGAGGCCCACATTCCCTTGTCTGAAAAGGGGCCATGAGAAGAATTTCCTCATGGATTGAAGGAAGTTTGAGAATTCAGCGGGATTGCTGGAGAGGGCTTGTACAGCACAAAATAACCGGCCCACCCTTTTCAGAATTTGAACATTTCTGCCTCTAGCTAGTCACTAATTCTCACATTTTCTGAAGAGATTTAAGGAAAAAAGTTAGTAATTTAATAAAATAATAATACACACACACTAGGATTAGGCTTCACTGAATTATGGACAGGACTAATGAGATAAGCATTATCAATATTGGGTTAGTAAGTGTTTCAAGAATATTTTAACAAAGTAGTGGCAAGTAAAGCTCAATAAATTAATAATCTACAGGTAAACATTTGCTGTCTTTCTGATCTACTTTTAGCTATAGGCCAGAATGCAGCTGAAGGTCACAGGCAACATTAAGAAGCATACTGGGTATTGCTCTTGTAGAGCCAGTACAAGGTGTTGCCAAAGAGAATTAGGTAAGGCTGCTGGCTATGGCCCTTTTGCAATGTCTGAGAATTGTTATAAACCAGAGTGTCTCCAGAGTATGGTAGAAAAAGGCAAGATGGCAGCCGTGCAATTGAAGCTCTTCCCATTTTTATGGGTGTTGCATATACCCTCTTAACTTTTTTGACCATCCCTGCAGACACTCCCATTATGAACAGTATAAATAAAAAAGTAAAGGCTCATTTGAACCAGGCTTAGCTACTGGTGACTTCATAAGATGTCAGTGTAGTTTGAGAGGGCAAGTATAAGAAAGTGGTTTACCACTAGCTTTCATGCCTACCTCTGATTCAGAGGATTCTACTGCCAAAGAGCCTGCTGTGGACACACCAGACAATTGTCAGCCTCCTCATCTATCATAAATACATTAACATTCCTCTATAGACCTCAGCCACAGCTCTTTTCTTAGGCATAGGAGGGCAGCTGAACTGGCTGTCATGTAAGGAAAGGGAAAATATTTCATAATTATTGCATTTTTATTACCCTGGAAAGAAGAGAATCTTGTGAGATTATCTGTCTCAGGTGCCAAAATAACTTGCCTGGGCTTAGGAACTATGCTCCTTAATTTGGTAGAGAGAAAGTGCTATTTGACATTTTGTTTCTGGCAGCAAAAATTAGTTTTCATTATTCTTTATTTCATCTGTTATTTCTATATTTGTATGCTTGGAGCATTTAATTGTTTTGGCTTTACAGTTCTTGGCCTCATAAATGTAATTTGTACGTATACCAACTGAATCGTGTGGAGGAAAATGTACTATTATTATGTCATGGATAGAGTAAATTTTCAGTCTGTGCAGACAGATTCCCAAGTTTTCACTCAAATAACTTCACATAACGGAAGGACAGCAAAGCTGGTTGACATCTAAGAGAATCAAAATTCAGTAAAGAAACTGAAGTCCCACAACTTCCTATTCTATAAATTACTATTTTTAAGAGTGTAAAGAGGTGTACGCTATTATGTCATATGTTACTATTTTTAAGAGTGCAAGGAGTATAAAGAGTGTAAACCATTCTGCAATTGCTTTTTTATAATTCATGATGGTCCTTGTGTGGTATGCTTTATCAGTCTATATGATATAGTGGGGACTGGTATACTGTATCTATTTGGAAAGTTTTTCCATGACAGAGTACAATAGCAATGGCAGGCATATAACTCCTCTTAGCAGAATATTCCACACATCCTTAACCTTATTCAGTGTCACAAAAACACAATATACTTGTTTGGCCTTGCACAGTCTCTTGTTTCTGCAGCAGCAGCTATCTTAACAAATTAATGCATTTATACTATCTACATCTATTTCCTTCATTTCTTAGAAAAGGAGGATGCTTGGGGGGAAGCTAAAAGGCTGTTATATTGCCACAAATAATTCAGAGACAATCAATGTTTTGAAATTGAATTACTGTAATGAAATCTATACATTTTAACATGACATTCTGTTCCATTTTAAAAGCTTCATTTCCAAACAAACCAGCCCAACAATTTAGTTGCTGTATAGATTGGAGCTTAAACTCCAGGAGAAAAGGAATTGAAATTTAAATGTATAGTGCAAGCAATCAGCAGGACAAGAAGCAGCGTTCTCTAATGTCACAATAGATTTCTAACTTACGTGTCCATCATCCTGAAGTATTGGACGTAGTAAAATGGTCTCTTATCAACATTACCTCTAATTCACACTACTTGTAGTACCCCAGAATAATATACCATGATGATTTTCATTCATAGAATTAAATCTGCATCTCAGTTACTACCTAGGAATTCTTGCATACCATTCTTTAAAAGGTACTATTACAGCATCATGTAAAGTTTGCCAAAGACCAAATCAGTTTAATTTTCATTGTAGGTTGTTTTTTTTTTTACTGAAGAGGAACATTCTAATGCCAGTGAAAGTATTCCTTCTGGGGTTAACTGCAGTTCAGAAGGGTTGACTTTGTTCTGAACCATGATGGGAAGGAGAGAATAGTTTTCTTCTCCCATGAAGCAACAATCCTGCTTAAAAACTTCTCTCCTGTGTCTGCTTTTGTTGTTAGTTTTAAATAGATATGATTACCAACAACATCTTTAGTATCATGCCCATGCCCAGTTTGAACAGAAATATAACATGCAGTAACATAAGTTCTCAAGATGTGATTTCTTTTCTTTTCTTTTTTTCTGACATCCGGTCTTTGAGTGTGCAGACAAGTGTCTTGTTTTTAAAAGGTCCACAGACATCTGAAACTTGATATATAAACTTGTCCTTTTGTCCTATAGGGTAAAAGGGACTGTAGAAGTAACTTCTACTGCAGTATATATGACTGCTATTTTAGGCTGTGATGGTCAATATCTCTCTTTATTTGACTGAATATGTGAAAGCTTGAAGGGGGTGAATGATAGGACTGCATACACTGGCCTGCCTATTATTCTGTCTGATCTCTGAGAAGTCCAAAGGAGAACCATGCCCATATCTGCTTGAACACAGATACTTTGGAATCCTGACCTTGCTTAATTAGCGTTTGGATCAGCATTTAAGCAAACATGAATTACAAGTGCTGTTCTGATCTCATGGCTGAATGTGCAAAGGATAAAAAGATAGGATGAGATAGTATGAGCAGCCCTATCTGTATAATATAACCTTTCAGTTCCTTTCATATTCAAGTAAGTCCTTTGCAGCTCAAGGTCATTGCCAATGATATTGATGCTTTTTGCTTGGTGTGAAGACTCTGAAGCAAGAATGGAAACCATTATATTGTCCCTGATGTTGAAAGCTTCTTGTTAAATGTCATGCATCTTTCTCTCCACATTTTACTATTAGATTTAGATTTCTGTCTACATTTTACTGTTAGATTTATTTATTTTTTTTGCAAAATAATCACCCCAGCTCTCTGCCACAATCAAGAATGGCTCTGGAACGTGTGTTTTTGCCCTATTTAAAGATAAAGGTGCTGCTTGACTGTGTCTCTTTTTGCATTATTTTTAAATATAAAATCAGATGTAAATTAAATAAATGACACATGTGAGCTATGTCAAATGTATTGGAACATTTCTTAAAGAATAATTTTATTTGAGATATTTATTTAAGAGAATCCAAAGATTCACATTGGTATATTTAAATTTCCCAATGCTGCGGGAGTCTATAGGAGTGATGGCTATAATAAATTTAAATAAATAAATAATAATAATAATACCAAGAGAGATTAAATCAGCCGTTGAGTTTGCTGCTTTTATGTGAACGGGGCTTCAGTCTTCTCATTTGATTTTATCTGTATTATTTGTTCTGAACTTTTTAGTAAAGGAGATAGAGCTAGATAGATGATAGATAGATAGAAGCTTAAATAAAATAATCTGGTATGGCGTAGTGTTAACATGCCAGTTTTTAATGAGATAAAAATGTATTAGATATTTGATCCTGCATCGACTCTAAAACATTTAAAGGCCTTTTCCTTTTACATGCGGAGTGGAGATTTTTCAAATTATTTTGTTATCCCAGGTGCCAAGGAACAAGCCCAGAATTTTATGTTCTAGATAATATAGTCATAACTGGAGGAAGAGCCAATGTTGTGATGACTGATGCCATTGCAAACAGAATTCTGCATCCTGAAAAGAGCAGTGAGATAGCGAAATTGCCTACAGAATTGCTCCCTTTGTCATGTCTTTTGTGTGTGCATACATATAAGATGCAGACATACCAAATCGATGCTAAAACTTACTTGTCCAGCAACAGGTGACAAGATGGTGTGGGGGTGGACCAGGAAAAATAAGCCTAGTATATAAGGTTATGATACCACTCTACCTCTGGTCATCTACATGCAATGTTAAAAGATATTTGTACTTAGTAAAGAAACGAGGCTATTTTGTTCAGAATGATTGGCATTGTCTCCATGATGTGCTATTCTAACACTCTTCCTGCCTTCATGAATGTTAGTTCCACTTCCACAGTTCTGTAATATATGGTTGCAGCTGTTGCCATGGCAATTCATTTTTTTTAAGTGTTGAACTGAAGACATAAAAACCAGCTGCTATCACAAGAATGTAGATTATGTTCTTATTTCTAGCATGAATGAAAAAAATGGATGCCTGATTTGGCCTCTATATAATAGCAAAATAGCAGAATGGAGGGCAAAGACTTTGTGATGGATATTCAGATTCAAACTGTAAGTCAAAAATTAAAATGGGGTGGGTGCTTTACAGCCTCTTGCAAATTATCTTTCTGAAATATTACGCCAAATAGCTCTGCCATATTTTCATTCAATTCTTCAAATCACTAAGTACTGTTAGTTAGTTATAACTGCAGAAATTAAAATGATCTAGGACTTGGAGCAGCTCCCCTATAAGGAAAGGCTGCAATATTTGGAGTGTACATGATGAGGAGGTAGCTTAAGAAAATGGTCAGGGAATAGTTTTTTTCCACTATATTCTATCATCCACGAAGCCAACAGCTGAGGATTTAGGACAGAGGAAAGGAAACATTTCTTTGTACTTCTGGGAATTCACTCCCACAATATGTAGCTTTCCAACATGGACACATTTTAAAAGAGGATTCAATAAATTTAGGTAAGATAAAACTATCAGTATCTACTAGTTGATAGCAGTATTATCTATTCATTGGACAGTTTGATTGTTATTTTGCAGGCAGCATTGTTAATCCTGGTCTCATGACGTGATGTAAGCATGAAGGAAATCATTTTCAAAAACATCCATTCTTACTCTGATATAACTTTTCAAAAGTACCCAAGGACCTGAATTATTTTCCTTTTCTATAAATTTTGCAGTTACAAAACAGGATACTTATTAACCACAATAAGCCAAAGCATGAAACAAGTACAGTCGTTGCTTAATGACGACAATAGGGACTGGAAGATTGGTGGTTAAGTGGGGTAGTTGTTAAGTGAGTTACTACACGACCGGATCCGAGTTTACAACTATTTTTATGACAGTCATTAAGCAAATCAATGGTCGTTAAGCAAATCCAGCTTCCCCAATGGACATTTTTCCCCAGAATTCGCTTAACAACCATGTGATTTGCTTAATGATTGCAGTGATTCACTTAAAGATCATTGTAAAAAGGGTTGCAAATCATGATCAGGTGACTGCAGGAGGTGATGTGATGGCTTGTGGTGGTTGTAAATGTGAATACAGATCATAAAGCACTTTTTCTGAGGCCATCGTAAATTTGAACCATCGTTAAATGAATGGTTGTTAAGTGAGGACTACCTGTAGCTAACTACAAATTGTTACTAGGAAATGAGCCTGCACAGATTGCAAAAGATCACTTGCTCAGATAGGAGAAGGATAGAATTCTGAAATACGTCAAGAAGTTGTTCTATATATGGAGAAGGACAGAGAATCAAGGAGTAGAATGGCTTTGAAGTGGGGCATTGGATACCCAAAAGTGATACCTGGCAAGGGGGAGGAAGAAGACAACTGTTATCCAAACCTCTGTAGGTCCCCACTTTTCCCAGCTACTCTTTTTCACCAGACCCTGCCTCTAAGAGACTCTGAGTATACAGATGGTGAGAATTTAACATCATAAAAAATGCAGAAAGGAAGTCACTCCACCTTAGAAACATATTTAAAGACATTTCTTCATGCACAACTCTTCTTTCCACTTCTCACCTTTTCTCTCATCTCCTCTCCATTTTTTTCCTTTTCCTTAAATTAGGACACTGAGTTTTATATTTTTTATCAAACTTCAAATGCTCAATTTTCTTCAAACACAGAAACAAGAGTTAAAACCTGCCTGATTCTTAATTCTCATGCTTACAACTTACTCAAAGAACCAAGGAAGGATGTCATTTGGGTGTAAATGTGGCATGGTCATGCCTCTGATTGAATCAACTGTATATGTAAAATAAAATAAATGCAAGATTTCTTACAGTTTTCTTTCTTACATTTCTTACCATTTTACAAATTACCCTGGGGGGGGGGCAAGGTTAACTGAAGGACCCCACACCACTATGTAGTTAGCCTAGGTTAGATTGGTGAATCCCTAATTCATCAGGGCTTCTCAGTAGTTGCATCTGGAGCTTGGAATCAATGGATGGACTCATTGTTAATATGGATACCCTGAAAGCCAAGGTGTATTCCCAGAATCATAGACTGGCAAATCTATCGTAAATGTTAGTTACCTGAGGAAAAACTCTGGGAGATTCAGATTGATTATGGGATCTGAGGTATGGTATGGTATGGTATGGTATGGTATGGTATGGTATGGTATGGTATGGTATGGTATGGTATGGTATGGTATGGTATGGATGTATGAAAGAAAGAAAGAAAGAAAGAAAGAAAGAAAGAAAGAAAGAAAGAAAGAAAGAAAGAAAGAAAGAAAGAAAGACATACCTTGACTCCCAATTTGGTATAACAAACATATTTAAGTGGTAACAAGGAACTGTCAGCATATTTATCTGTCTGAGATAGGTAAAACCAGAGGTTTTTTCCCCCTCTCAATTTAGTACAGCTCACAAAGGTCTATCACACCAACCATAGTTCATATTTAAGCATTCCAGACATAAAAGCTGTATTTGGACCTTAATTCAGCAAAGATTATTAAGAGTTAAAGGTCTTGCTGTGTGTCATTTGGAAAGAAAATACCCTAAGCTTCCACTGGAAACTTTCAATTTAACTTTTAGCCTTTGAGCAGTGCAGTGTTAATGATCACCATTCAGATAACATATAGACAGATTTTTCATTATTTTTATTTTTAGACATGATTTCTGCAATTTATAAAGGCAAATCCCTAATATGATGCTTATCTGTATTCAGTACATACTATTCCCTATGTTATCTAGCCTCTTCTGTTTTTAGAAGAAAAAAATATTTTAAAAAATACTGGTATGAAAAAACAATATTCATGCAAAAACTAATAATGCATAAGAGTCACGTATTAGCTTTGCATTTATAAAAGTGAAAAAATCTTTTTAGTGCTTTTATGAGAATGAAAATCAACTCAGATATGTTCCAAGAATATGCTCCACCTCTTCTGGCTAAATATTCAGAACAAATTTTTGAAACACTGTGATGTGAATCACAGATTAAAGAGTAGCTAACATATCTACTTACAAATGGGTCCTCTAGAAGAAAATAAGGACTCTAGTAACAGGTTGTGATTATTAAATTAGTATACAGGTAGTTCTGATTTAGTGACTGCCTTGGACAGTGACCGTTCACAGTTATGAAAGTGATGAAAAAGTAATTTTGCAGCCAATGCCTGCATTTAAGCTCTTTGCAGTCTCTCTCTCTCTGTCACATGTTCACCATTACAGTCAGTATGAGTTGTCCTGTTCCTCACCCATTTTTTTATTCCCCCCGCCCACCGAGCAGAGAGATTGTCTAAACAAGCTATCTCTTCCTGAGCTGCTTTTCTCCGAAAAAGTGCTAACTGCAAGTTAACAAGCTCAGCTCTGTGACCTTAATTAGTTGATTAGAGCCCTCCACAGGCTTGCTCTGCTGCCTGAAATTGACCAGACCTTAATCAGTTTCACACTAAAGGCTTTCTTTTGCCTCCTAAAGGGCTTGCTAGGCAGACAGCGGGCACTAGCGCATTCCTTTCAATGGGTATTCTTCATTGTGTGCCTGTTTACTTTCTTGTAATCCATTCCTCTCCAATGAATGTAAATGCAAACATCAAGTCTCTTCTTGGTAATTTTCCCAGTGCTGGGGTGACTATTCCAAAGGGCGGGGGAGTGGGGGAAAAGGGCTATAAGATTTGCCCTTTTACCTGGCTTCCTCGCGAGTCAAGTTCCAGAAACCTTCTCCACTGTTTGGGCTCACTGAGTTGTTTGTGGTCATAAACTTCGGACACTGTAAAGCAAAGGATAGCTGAGGTAAAATTGTAAGCTCATTTGCGGTTGCATGATTTTCACTTAGCAACCACTTCGCTTAATGACCAAGTCACCAGAACCAATTGCAGTCACTAAACTAGGACTACCTGTATGAGTTTGCAATATTTTATTTTTGGCAGCCAGTTAAGCAGGAATTAACACCAGACAAACAATCAGGCAGAAAACAATACCCAAATCAAAGAACTACCAAGGTGAAAACCACAATCCCACCAACACTGCAGTGTAGGGCAAGCTTCAAGTAGTTCTTGGGTTATATCCATTTGTTCAGTGACTGTTCAAAATTACGTTGGTGCTGAAAAATATGGACTTATGACTAGTCCTCACACTTACAACTGTTGCAGCATCCCTCCTGTCATGTGATCAAAATTTGGGTGCTTGGTGATCGGCCCACATTTACCACCATTGCATTGTCCCAATTACATTCTCCTGCCTTTGCAAGCTGCTTCTGCTTCAACTCCCCCACCTGCCTATCTCTCCCCTTGCAGTGACAGAGCACCCATGCCATGGGGCTGGAGGCTGGTCGGTGAGGCCAGTGGAAAGGAGGCAAGGCAAAGACAACAATGAAGGTCAGCTTGGAGCAGCAGTGGGTGGCAGCAGGTAGGCAGTGGCAGCAGAATACAGTGGCCTCTTCATCTTGACCATGGTCTGCAGGGTGGTCAAAAGGGCAGAGATGGGGGAGGAGATAGGTGGGTGGAGGGAGCTGAAGTGGAGGCAGTTTGCACAGAGCAGGATAAGTGTGAGGTCCTCGCCTATGACTGCATGGCCCTTGCCTAATGACTGCAACCAGGACTGCTAGGACTGCTGTTGCTAAGCGGTACAGTCATGTGATGTTTCACTTAACAATGGAAATTCTGGTCCCAATTAGGGTCATAACCTGAGGTCTACTTGTACTGTATATAAACAGGGAGAAAACCCCACACTTACTTGCCCTGTTGATGTTACTTACCGTATTTTTCTGACTATAAGACGATATTTTTTTCTAAAATCCTTACCCTAAAAACTGAAGGGCGTCTTATTCAAGGAAGTCAGCTGAGAATCACACGGTTCCAAACTGCCCATACTTTGTTTCTGCAGAGAGGCTTCCTCCTATTGCTAGCCTCCAATCACGAGTGAAATAGCTTGTCTCCCAAACAGACTTCCTCCAATCACGAGCCTGATGTAACTGACGTCAGCTGATGCTGGACAAACCAATTAGAGGAAGGCTGATTGCAGAGACAAGCTATCTGCAGTTTCACTCGTGCTTGAATGTAATCAGTTAAGCAAAAGAGCCTGGAAATAGAGCTGCAGAGAGACGGTTTGGACCCCCTCCCACTGAGTGTATCAGGTCAATGTTAACTAATTACTAAATAAAAATGTGTTCTGCACTATCTTTAAAATATTGATTTTTTAATTTGGGGCTGGAAAAGTGGGGGTCGTCTTGTACATGGGGGCGTCTTATTGTCGTAAAAATACGGTAGTTGGGTAATGAAATCTCTGCAACAAGCAACCAAGCTCAGAAAGTACCAAGGATTCCCCAGTTCAACCCTGAGCTACAGATATTCTCTTCTATTAAAAAGATCTTCTCTGACAGTTTGGGTCTTGGGAGGTGGCAATCTGACATTATACCTGGGAAGGCCTCAGTTTCTCCATACAATGGATATTGGCTTAAGGTTCCTTTGTGGTTCTTAATTAGCAGAAATGGGAAAGGATTTTTCTTCTTTTGGATTTGTTTCTATAATCATGGATGGAAAAGAAAAAAATGTGGTGATATCAAATATTAGTTGAGTGCATAACTGCTTCTTCATCAGAACAGACTTGGTGGTAGATAGAAACTTACAGCCCCCCTACCATGGATTTTCCTCACTGCCCCCATTAAGACACTGCATAGATATGGTATTGGTGGAAGAACAATGAATCAAAAGAGAAAACTATCTATCTGTGTATGTCCAATCTCTTCAGTCAAAAAGAGTAGCAAGCCTTTATGAATATTAATTGTAGGAACCAATATTAAAGGACTCACTGGGGAAGGCTACTTTAACTACTACAGAATCCTTCAAGCTTCTATGGACCCAGTAAGAATAATGTGCAGTAGACCTAAACTCCATATCAAATTATCTTGGTCTTACAAAAACTGTCATATTATGGAAGAAAGGTTATTTGGAGAAGAAAAACCAAGTAAGGAGATACATGAACACAGGAAAGGAAATGGGAAAAAAAAAACTTCTTCCCAGACAAGCTCAGTTAAAGCAGACTGCACTTGAGTTTTGAAGTACGCTCAGCAGAAATCTCTAAAAGAAGAAAGCTTTGATGTCAATAAGGTTGGTAGTACTAAACATTGCTAAATAATTGACTTTTGGAGGTAAACCATAGGCCTTACAAAATAGCATTCCTAATTCTCAACTTGCAATATCATATTTTAAAATGAAATTTAAATGTGCAAGTAAATATAGACCTGTGCACTGATTTGATTCAATAGGATATGGCAACTGTATGCATTCTGGCTGATTTGAGCTGTTATATTTTCAAACAACCCTGAGGACAAACTCTATGACAGGACTCACTAAAATCCATACTTATTTAACAAGCAAGTAATCCAGCAACATATGGCTGCATTTAGATTGTATTTATAGTTGTAATCTGATCTATCCAGAAAGCTCAAAAAAATTAAGCAATAGTGTAATGATAGTTTATAAATGAATATTGGACAGCCACCAGTAATGACTGAACAATTATGGCTACAGAATAATTTAGGAGACAGATTTAAACCTGACTGAATATTGTGTCCTCCCATATAAGAGTATAGAAATAGCTTTAAAGAAGGAATTCAAAAACCTTTATGTAAATATCAACTTAGCCCAGATAGACAGGAGGGGGTGAGGACAAAAATGTAAGCCTTCTCCTTGATTCTTGATTATTATACTAGGGGGGAAAGATAGAATTTCTGGCAGGCTTTCAAAATCCTGTTATTGTATCATGTAACAATAAAGTAGAATTCCAGTAGTTCATGTGGTGTGTATTTCCTGACCTAGTCTTTGTTGAACGGCTGATACCTCCCCTCAAACCAAACACCCATAAATGAAATTGTTTGACAGTATTTCTGAGATGTCAAATTTGGAAGTGAAATACACTCATTTAGTTTACAGACCATAGGTTGAATGTGAAATTACAGATTGCCATACTTGTATATCTTCAGAAAAACAAATAACATGATTCAAAAGTCTTAAGTTTAACTATACTAAAAAAGTTGCTCATATTGCTACATTAACCATATACAAAAATGATTTTGTTGCAGCGTAAACTCAATTGGCATATTTAAGCCTTTCACCATTATCCCCATTTGTCCTCTTCTTCATAAGATGCTCTTTCTCAAAACACAGTAGAAATAAGAAAAGAACTATTTCTACAATGGTGCAGCAGAGACCTATGGGGAATCCACAAAATGCCGTGAAGGTAATAGATTGGCAAATAACTGATAGGCAGAAGCACATTGCTTCTCATCCTGGAACTTACTCCATGAATTTATTTAACTACTATAGAGCTATTTAGTTTCATGGACATCATCACAAAGTGAACAAATTAAAAAGCACTACTTCATGCTTATCCTGAATCTATCCTGATGTCATTAGATGATCCCATGGTTCTAGACTAACCCCTTTGGATTCCAGATTGGCTGTCAATTGATCTTTCTTTCATGGGAAACACACCTTTCATGCCTTATGGAATGCATACCATGCACATCAAGAATCACACAGGATATTTTTCATTTCAAATATTTGTGGTAAGTAATTGCCTAGCTTTTTTTTTTTTTGTAAATCTTTCAAGACCTTCCCCCAATTACAGATTTTCCCTCTGCACTTTGTTCCATTACATAATTGCTCTTATAATTAGGCAGAATTGTTTCTTTTTTACCATTTTGATATTCTTTAAAATATTCAAAACCTTTCCATTTGTCCCCTATGTTTTTCTCTTTCATTTTATAGAAGGGTCAGGGACACCAAGGATGCGAATTATAAAGAATACTTTGTCTGTCTGTCTGTCTGTCTATATATCATATTTTTGAGATAATGTTCCTGTTAGATTCCCTATTTCCGACACTTGCATGTTGGCTGCACAGGTAGTCCTCAACTTCTAACCATTTGTTTAATGACTGTTTGACATTATGATGGTGCTGAAAAAAGTGACTTATAACCAGTCCTTCCACTTATGACTATCGCAGCATCCCTGTGGTCATGTGATCAAAGTTTGGGTGCTTGGCAACCAGCATGTATTTACCATGATTGCAGCGTCCTAGGGTCATGTGATCACCATTTGTGACTTTCCCAAGGGGCTTCTGACAAACAAAGTCAATGGGGGAAGCAGGATTCACTTAATAACCATGTGATTCACTTAACCACAGCAAAAAAAGCAGTAAAATCAGGTAGGGCTCACTTAATGGTCACATTGCTTAGCGACAGACGTTCTGGTTCCAATTGTGGTCATAAGTCAAGGACTACCTATACTATTTGTTGTTGTTGTTGTTGTTGTTAATGGATATATTATGAGCAAAAGAAATATATGTTTCTGAAGGTCTATCAGGTACACAGATAATCAGTGAAATGATCCTAGCTTGTACAGCATATATGAACGGTTAGGTTTTGATCTATGTTCTTTTTCATGGTAGGATTGATAAATTAGCCATAAACCATATTTCTTTTTATATTTTAAAAATACAAAATACTGATAATTGCTTAAAAGCTTAATACACTTCAGTGTATAAAAGACAAACGCCTCCAGAATAGGGAGCAAGGCGGAGTGAATTGCCTTGTAATGGAAAGACTCAGACTCCTTCCAATTAACTACAGTTTGTTGTTGTTCAGTCACTAAGTCGTGTCCGACTCTTCGTGACCCCATGAACCATATCACGCCAGGGTGAGTGGTCCATAGTAGTAGATATAATAGTCACCTGAATTTAATTCACTCATTCCCATCCATTTTAATTTGCTGACTCCCAAAATGTCAACGTTCAATTTTGTCATCTCATGTTTGACCACATCCAGCTTGCCTTGGTTCATAGATCTTACATTCCAGGTACCTATACAATATTGTTCTTTACAGCATCGGACCTTTTTTTCGCTTCCAGATACATCCACAGCTGAACGTCCTTTCAGCTTTGGCCCAGCTGCTTCACTCTTTCTGGAGCTACTTGGAATTGCCCTCCGCTCTTCCCCAGTAGCATGTTGGACACCTTCCAACCTGAGGGGCTCATCTTCCGGCGTCATATCTTTTAGCCTTTTGACATTGTCCATGGGGTTTTCTTGGCAAGGATACTGGAGTGGGTTGCCATTTCCTTCTCCAGTAGACCACATTTTGTCAGAACTCTCTGACATGACGTGTCCGTCTTGGGTGGCCCTGCACAGTATAGCTCATGGCTTCACTGAGTTACGCAAGCCCCTTCACCACGACAAGGCAGTGATCCATGAAGGGAGTTAACTACAGTGTCACTATCCAAATCTGTGCTACCACAGAGAAACATTATTCAAGTTAGTATTGCATTGTCCACATCATTTGTTACTATTGTGGCATGTCATTACATATCATATGTTTCTATGCTGGGAAACAGCAGGACATTTACTGATTATGATAAACAATCAGTGATTATCGTTCTAATAGCCCAATGGACAATAGACCTTGCTGCCCATCCTCAGATCCCTACTTTCTTTCATCTGAGCATGTGTGTATCCTAGGACTGATGAAACTTTTTAAGGAAAGGTTGTTGAGAATATGGTTGGATTACAGGGCCTGGATATCTCTGAGACTGCCTTCTACAAGTTGAATCAGCTCACCTAGTGGTATCCGGTAAAGATAACTTGTTAATTATGTTACTGATTTTTAAAAAATATTTTAAATTGTTTCTAGTAAGCCACTTGAAGTATTTAAAAATGGAGGAGCAAATAAACAACAACAATATCAGAGAAAGAACTTGCTGTGGTTAGTTTCCCTCTTAATCTATCAATTTGTCTAATATAATCAATACAATCTATTTGATTTGTGACAAGGTCTGTATATATGGGTATGGAAAAGTATGACTGAATGAGATTCTGAGACAATGAACTCATTGGACATGACTTACAGAAATACCATCATCAGGGGAAAAAAAGAAGAAATATTGTGAAATGTTGGACGTATGAATGATGCCATGCATGGTATGGTTTTCTGAAGAAATATTGGACTTGCAGCATGGAAGGAAATAGGGAGAGAACAAATAAATATTGTGCTTCTGCTAGATAATATTAGTGAAATTCACTGTAATGTAGAAATGTAGCATTCTTGTTGTTCCACATGGTTTCTCAAAAAGGCTATCAGGAAGTTATCATATTTTTGTCTTCTGAAAAAAAAAAAACTACTTCATGAAGAACCAAAGATTGCATAAATGTTTTTATCTTTAGGAAAAATAACTTTGGTTTACTAGTTTTTAGACGCTCTTAAATTTGTGTTCTAAGAAACAGTAATGTTATTAGATAAATGAAATAATAATTTTGATATTTTGTCAGTAGACTAAGGAGAAATATAATTTTCACCAAATCTCCTTCCTCCCTGTAGCTCCAGGGAGGTTATTGGTGGATATGGGACATCAAGGAAAATACTGGAAAACACTCCTCCCTGTTCTGCCTTTGGAAGCCTCCATTGGATCAAAATCTTTCATCATTCTAGAAACCCATTCCTAGACATTATTTGTCTAGACATTCCTAGACTCCTTGTGAATTTGCAAGACATTTACTTATACTTCTGAAACTTCCCTGCTGAACCTTTATACTTTTAGAAGAGTTAGCTGTAATCACCATCAAAACACTGTCAGCTGAGTTCTAGTTTTGGAGTATTTATTACTGGCATTGATGGGCAAGAAGTGGAAAGAATACATTCTGATTTCAAATTCACAGCTGGAGATTATTTGCTAGCTTCTATATAAATCTTTGCTATTTAAATCAGCACACTTGATATAAAGGTTATTGAGAGAGTCTGTGAAGTATTCTACAAGGTCCTTCAACCTGGCAACTTTCCTTTTTTATCAGTAGGTTAGAAGCAAAATGTAAGAAAACTATCATTTCACAGAAATGGGAATCAAAGCATGAAGCGTTTAAGTATATTTGGAAAGTGAAAATCTGTCATGAACATTGCATCTATGATATCAAAAGGGGACTCAGAATTAGAACCAGACAAAAGAAGTAACAGTTCACTTCTATTGACAGTTATGTGGCAACGTTCCTACTATTTTGATTATCCTATTTCAAACTTTAAATTGTTATGCTTTTAAGATATACAAAGGAATGTCTGTCATGAGTAGACCGCATATTCTTTCCTATTTTCTTTGCCAAGACCCATAGGTGAACCTTTTTATAGAGGTGATAAATAATGGTTTTGTTTGCTGTAAGAGTATCTCATGATTTCTCAGAAGCAAAGCTACACTAAATCTTTATAGCATGATAACAAATTTACAGCATAGATGCTGCCCCGCTTAATTCAACAGTGTTGTCTGCATAGGTTTAGCGCGTAAAACATAATGAGGTTTAGAAAGTACAAATTTATTATGATATTTGCAAGGCATGTTTGCCCATACTGTGGGGAAAAATTCTTCCAAAGTTCAGGTAGATAGAAAGTATACATTTGTGTGTGTGAGAAACTCATATTCCAATTATTTCTAAATGAATGAGCATTTCAAATAAAGAAATGGGTTGCACTGGGCATTAGATGTCCTCCTTTTTAGTATAACCTAGTTTATAGTAAGTTCTCTGATTGGATAATTATCCCATATCCATTCTAGTAGGATAAGTATAAATGTGAACAAGCTCAAGGCAATGACAGGGCTTCTGTAGTTCCTGGCACCCTACCAAGTGGTATCTCACATAGAGAACAGTACAGCACACAGTACTGAAAATTATATAATTTTTCATGATGTATTATATCACTGGCAGTGTACTCCAGGGGAAACATATTTCTATAATTCTGGTGAAATCACTAGGAGCTGTGGCTGATAAACTATTTCTTGTAATTTGGGGGAGGGGGCGCCCTTGAGTCAGTGTTGTCTCCTGGCAACTGCCTGGACTAGTCCTTGCAAGTTTTCTTGGCAAGATTTTAGAAGCAGTTTGCCACTGCCTTCTTCCTAGGGCTTCCTAGGGCTGAGAGAGAAGTCCAAAGTCACCTAGCTGGTTTCATGCCTAAGGCAGAACTAGAACTCATAGTCTCCCAGTTTCTAACCTGGTGCGTTAACCTCTATACCAAATTGGCTCTCCTTTCTTGTGATTGGAAGATACATGAATTAGTCAGTTGACTCCATTTTTCTTCAATATATTTTATATGGAGTCTGTTTGACTTCATACACCCATATATTTGGTCCAGATCAGCCTACCTTCAGCCAAATCCAAAGCACAGGCCTAAGTTTTAATTTAACAGGGTCATGCAGATCAATGAGAAATGGTAACATTTTGGCAAAAAAACAATTAGCAACTGGGAATTTTGCTTCCAGAATTCTTACAGCTCAGTTACCTGTATCTTATAGAAAATACCACTTGCCAATTCTATGGAAATATATTGCATCATTGAACTTTCTAGGTTTGTTGAATCCTATGCAGTTATATTCAGCAGAAGCTGAAAAGAAAAAAACCCAGCCAGTTTTTCATATTATCTCAAGAGACTTTGGATTTGTGAAATTCAGGTAAATTTTGTGGCAAATTATTTATGAAAATGCATGTGGATTACTGGTTGTGAAAGACCCATCTTGGGCACATCAAAAGAAAAGTTCCATGTCCCCAATCTCCTTTTATTCTAGGTATGAATGAAATAATCTCCGAGGGCAAAGTGATCATGTCACATATTTCTTAGAATTAAATCTTAGAGTTGAAGTGAACTGGATGTAGCAGATTTTTTAGCATCTCCCAGATGTGTTCAGATTACCATATTTTGAGCACAAGGCATTAAATATATACAAGATACTATCAATTCATTCAATCTTGCACTCACAGAATCATACTGTAGACTAGGGCCAGTTAGGTCACTAAGTCCAATCTGTGGCTCAGTGCATAGATCCAAATGAATGTATCCCAGACAGATGGGACAAATATCTATGTGGCTTCTACTTGAACACAGTAGGATAGGGAAGCCCATCACCTCTCTGGGTAATTGTCAAACCTCTCTTACTGTTAACCTTTTTCTACCATTCAACTAAAATCTGCCTTCCTATACCTTAAATACATTATTTTGTACCCTGCACTCTGAAACAAGTAAGAACAGATCTTGATTTTCTTATATGTGACACTGTTGAAGAATGCTATCATATCCCTCCTCAGTCTTATTTTTTTCAGAGCTAAGCTTACTCAGCTCTTTCAAACTCTCCTCCTAAGGCTTAGTTTCTAGTCCTATACTGATCCTATGAGGCTGTTCCAATTTTGGCGAGTTGTTGAAATACGATGGCCAGAACTGTATTCAATACTCAAATAGGAGCTGACCAAGGCAGAATAAAATGAAATGACTGCTTTCTTTGATTTGAAAACTATACTTCCATTAATGCAGTCTAAAATTTCATGAGGTTGTTTTTGGCAGCTACATCATACTATAGTTTCAGCACACTTTGTTTGTAAATACATTTCTAAGCCAAGAACTACTTGTCCCATATCTTTGCATTTGATGTTGGTTTCCTAAGGGAACAATTTTGTATTTTTCTTTGTTAATTTTTTTTAAAGAAAAATACAACAATTTTATATTTTTCTTTGTTAATTTTTTTTAAAGAAAAATACAACAATTTTGTATTTTTCTTTGTTAATTTTTTTTTAATCTCACAATATCATTTTGAATTTTATTTCCATCTTCTAGTGTATTAATTATTGTACCCAATTTCTATCAGCTGCAAATCTGATCAGCATTCCTTTCCTCTTTCATCCAAATTATTAACTAAAATATTGAAGAATAATTCTCTCCAAACTGAAGAGAAAGTGCTGATGAGCATTATCTGAGTATGGTTTTCGAAAGACTATGTTATTAGTAAACCTCTGATGCTTAACATAAAAAAATAGCTCAGAAACAGTTTTTCTTTTGCAGAATCTGTAGTCAAAGTTCTCCACAGACAAGACCAAAAGCAAAGCAAAGCAAAGCAAACACAGAAAAGGTTTGTATTTGCAGCACACAATATTTCTTTCCTATTTATCTTAAGATTAGGATCCAGAAGAAGGATTAACTTTTGCTATGTTGGTTCTTATGTAGGCAAAACAATTCTTTCACATCAAATACAACACAACTATTAATTCAATGGTACTGCCCATAGTTAATTGATTCTGAAAATTGAAATTCAGGGCCTGTCAGTTATATATGAGTATCACCTATTCCTATAAGAGAGTTTCTTTGTTAAGCCTTATTTTTGTAATAGAATTACAATATAACCAAAAATTTATGACAATAAATACAGAGAAATGCTACTTCACACACATGAATCATATAATTTTTGTTTTTTTCTTCATTCTGTATATGACTGTACTGAAAGCCATCTTGATTCACACTCACTTAATGTGAATAAAAGCCTCTGATCACAGAAGCTTTGATACTGAGGGGGACAGACATATATGATTAGGGTCTGGTACCTACTCCTACTTTAATTAATCTCATACAATGTTACTCATTAAGAATGGAAATAGTGTATATTGCTATGTTTAGAGAATCATTTGCAGGCCAGTATCGAAATCCAGTTATAACAAACTATCCTTTTAAAAACGATAATGAAGGGGAAACACAAAAACTAGGGGGGAAAAACCTTCTTTTAATTAAAAACCTGGCCACTGGGAGAACAGTACTTCAGAAGCCTTATATATAGAAGCACAGGTGTCTGGTAGAAGCTATGATGGCCTCTCCTGGCAAATAGAAGGGGTAGAAATGGAAGGAGTAACAGACTTCATTTATTTGGGCTCCAAGATCACCACAGACGGAGACTGCAGCCATGAAATTAAAAAACGCTTGCTCCTTGGGAGGAAAGCTATGGCAAGCCTAGATAGCATATTAAAAAGCAGAGACGTCACCTTGACGACAAAGATCCGCATAGTCAAAGCTATGGTTTTTCCAGTAGTAATGTATGGCTGTGAGAGCTGGACCATAAAGAAGGCTGAGCGCCGAAGAATTGATGCCTTTGAACTGTGGTGCTGGAGAAGACTCTTAAGAGTCCCTTGGACTGCTAGGAAGTCAAACCAGTCAATCTTAAAGGAAATCAACCCTGATTGCTCATTGGAAGGATTGATAATGAAGCTCAAGCTCAGATACTTTGGTCACCTAATGCGAAGAGAGGAGTCTTTGGAAAAGACCCTGATGCTGGGAAAGATTGAAGGCAAAAGGAGAAGGGGACGGCAGAGGATGGGATGGTTAGATAGCATCACTGAAGCAATGAGCATGAAACTGAGCAAACTCAGGGAGGCAGTGAAGGACAGGAAGGCCTGGCGCAATATGGTTCATGGGGTCACGAAGAGTTGGACACGACTTAACAACTGAACAACAACAACAAATGATGGCCTCAAAATATCCATAACTGACATCACCATACCAATGATGTGAATTATATACTTTCATAATTTTATGTTAAAACATGATACAAAGTGATGCAAGCATGTAATTTGTGTTATCTGTGTGATTGTATCAATAGAGCCAACATCCCTTGCCCCCTGTCCTGTGGATGCCTATACATGGAAGGGAGAAAACATCCCAAGAGAACAAGATATCTGGAGATTGTATTCTAGTCAGCATTGGACTACTCATAGGCCAAATAAAACTGTTAGCATGAAATCCTCATTTTCTGTTGCAATATTATAATACTGTTATTTAAATCTCCCAAAAAACACATACAGCCATAAGTACACACACTATGGCTGGGATCACACATTATACCTAGCCATAGTTGTTTAACAACAAACAAATAAAATAAAAATGGATAGATAATTCAATACACTAAAACAAATCACAATAAATATAGCTTAACCCATTGTGTGAACTCAGGTATAATGACTATAAGGAATGGTTTTATATATAAAGGCTTAGTAAAGTAAATACATTCCTTTACTACACATTGTTGGAATTGGGTGGTAGGATCATTGATACTGCTCCACCCGATCAACTTGAATTGTATATAGTCTTTTTATATAGAATTGTTATTAGGTAATTTTAATATGGATATTTATATTTTCATTGTTTTTACTGCTTTGGATTTTTATTGTGAGTTGCCCAGAGTCGCCCACAGGGGGAGATGGGCGGCATATACTTTTAATAAATAAATAAATAATAAATAAATAAATATTTAAACAAATGTGTGAATGTGCTTCAAAGTATTCAAGATAATATTCAACCAGAAGCAATCATGTTTTATTTAGCCCCATTCACTTTGATCCACTGATTTTCATGATGAAGTAGCTTTCACCAGTGCATTTCACAATTAGTTTAATGGTCTAATTGTGCACCTACTTATGCATTTAAAATAAAACAATGCATCCTATTTTGTAGGTACTCCGTGGAAATTTGAGTGCATGGCCAATTATGAATCAGTGCAGATAAATATTAAGCTTAGATAAATGTTTTAATGTTTGAAGAGTTGAAATAAAACCATTACTTTAAAGGCACCATATACAAATAGTGAATGTTAATATATGAGTAACTTTTTAGCAACAACTGAAATTTCTCTTTTTAAATGTATAGGAAAAGTGTAATTCAGAAACGCTAAGAAACATCAGCCATTGATTTAACAAAAGAAACTTTGCACTTACTATGTGAGAACTATAGCCACAGCATCATTAAGGACACTTTCTCCAAAAAGGAGAGTATAAAGATCTGTATCAACATGAAGCTCATGAAAAATAGCTAGGACTGTCACTAGAAGAAATAAAAAAGAAAATATGTTATGCTCAGATTTCTTTTGACCAAATGAATTAAAAGCCATACATACCAATCATGTTATGCCTTTTTGAGATAAGCAAACTTAAATGTATGAGGTAGGAAAAAGAAATGCAGCTAAATCTCGTTTATGCCAACACAATTCACTATACCATTCTATATCTTTTTATTTTTGCAAACCATTGTCATTTACCCCATATAATTGCTTTATACATTTCTTTTTGATCTTTTAACTTTTCAATTCCTTCTTTCTGAGGATCTCATCAACTCTGTCTGACCATGACTTTCTTTGTCTTCCCCTTCCTCTTAATCCATTCACTATTACTTCCTATATTTGTTTTGCAATTTCATCCTCTTTTATTCTGTGTGACCAAAGTAACTCAATATATGCCTTTTCTACAGGTCACTTTTGTATTCAGTCCACATTCATACAGCACCCATTTATTCTTGACCACATTCTTTCTTGTTTTATCATATGTACCTTTTAAGCATCCCATTCCTTCTGCATTCAATGTATTTTTATGTTTCTTGTGACATACCCAACTTTTACTCTCATAAAAGTAAAAGCATGCTGTTATACAGTATGTGGCCATTTTTTGCTTCTGTCTACAAAGATCTCTTTTTACAAACACAGGAAACATATTGTGTTTGAAGAAACATTCTACCTACCATCTTTCTAACAGCATTTGCATGCCTTAAGATTTCTTCATCCATTTTTCTCATCTTTAATGAACATTCTACCAAGGCACACAAGTTCACCGGCTCACTCTAATTTTTGTTATTTAGGTGTAATTTGCAACAGCTCAGTCCATTTTCCCTGTCAAACACAACTACCTTGGTCTTTGCTACCTTAATTTTTAGTTCCATATTCCACACTGCATCATATATTCTAACATTTGCTGCAACTCATTCGGATTCAGAGCTAACACATCTCTAAAGTCACCATTAGCATCTCTTATACATTTACCCATAATTATACTAAACAGCCAAGAGGACATCACACTTCTTTGTCATACTCCCTGCTCTGTGTTGAACTGTTCACTAAGCATCCCATTTATTCTTTTTTTTTTGTATAATTATTTTTATTAAAGATTTTTTAAAAAAGAAGATAAAAACTAATACAAAGTAATATAAAGTGAGAAAAAGAAAAAGAAAGAAATCAAAGAGAAAGCTAAAAGTGCAAGAAATGAAAAAAGAAAAATAAAAGAAAAATAGAAAAGAAAGAAAAAGGATACAAAGAAGTAGTTTCTGATCTTTTTTACAGTAGTTATTAGTACAATTATAAATTTACCTCTTAGTTATGGTTACAACATAACTCTTTATAATCTATTCTGTCTAATCATCAAAACCATAAATCATAAATTCATTTTTTTCTGTTTCACACAAAAAGTCTATAAAGGGTTTCCAGTCAGCAATAAACATAGATATTGTCTTTTCTCTGATCAAAGATGTCAATTTAACCATCTCAGCAAGTTCCGTCATCTTCACCAACCATTGTGGGTAGTGCTGAATCTTTCCATCTTTGTGCATACAATAATCTTGCTTTATTTATTCTCACATGCTTTCTATCAGAAACTCAGCTATCACATTCAACAACCAATATTCAATCCCATATTCATATAAAATATTCTATAATTCACTTTCTGATATGCTTTCTTTAAATGAACAAATATACAATAAACAATATTTCTCATTTCATATATTTCTCAATGACTGAAGAAAACTATGGTCTACACACCCCCTGCTTAGCATAAAGCTGCAGGACACTTTGGTGGTTGTTATCTCCTCTTCCCTTTCAATCAGAATTCTGTCAACCCTCTTCTTCCCAGCAAACTCATCTTCCTACAGGGTGGTTTTTTTTTTTTTTTTGTATTCACTTTTGTTGCTTTACTTTTTCTTTAAGAGAACAATAAAAACTTTCTTTCTGTAAGAGGACAATAAAAACTTTCTTTCACTTACCAGGCACATATCTTGTTTTTACATACATGTTTAATAATTTGCACCGTCACTTCATAAGCAACCATATTAATATTACAGTATTTCTCCAGTTAGGCCATCTGTATCCGCAGCTTTACTAGTTGACAACATTTTCCAGATGTCCCCTTGCCCGTTGTCTCCAGACAAAGTTTTTTTTTTTTTTGCCAACAAGAGAAGCACTGAGGAGAATCTATTGGCAAGCCCAGGTAAGTTTCTTCCTCCCTCACCCTTGAGGTTTGGATTTTGTTGTCATTATGAATTCTCTTGTCTGTCTGTTCAAGCAACTGGGATATGTGTATTGGGTGAATGTGGATTTTGCATAATTGCACCACAGGCTTGGATAAATGGTTGAGTGAATGATGGAAGGGTTGAACATGCCCTGCCGGAATGAATGGCGTTTCCTCATTCACTTCCATTTTTTTTTTTTAAGTCAGATAGGGCAAGGACCTTTTCCAGGTCACAAAAATATCCAGGGGCCAAGAGGGACTAATATGCATCATGTTGCTGACATCTGCTGTAGAGGTAAGAGGTTTTTTTTGGTGGAACCTGGAAAGTGCTTCCTATTGCTTCCTTGCAGTATTTTCAATGGTTATTTACACCTCAATTCTCTCTTTTACCAAGAAGTACAAGGATGATGAAAAAGAAAAGTATGGCCATGCCCCAAACACAGTGATACCGATCATGACTAAAATTAATGGAATTTACAGTGGGATTTGTTAATCTACAGTTGAGAGGGAGAGAGAGAGGGAGGAAGGGAGAGAGGGAGAGAAGGAGAGAGGGAGAGAGGACAATCAGTCATGCTCAACATGCTCAATTCAATGACTAATGGGAATAAAAAGCTTCCCAACCAGCCATGCTGAAAACCTGCATACTAAAAATAAGAGTTCAAACTGTAATTATAGATTCCTGGCTCTGCTAATCAGCCATCCCACTCAAAGCTTCGCTGAAGAAGGAAACATCAATAAAGCATTTTAATTACCAAGCTATTTGTTTTTTACTCTCCATCCTCTACAACTTACCAAATATTTTCCAGCTATTTTATATGACTTGGAAAAAAGGATTCCAAGAAAGAAACAACCCACTGCTGTACAGCTGTAACCATAGAAACACCAAATAGAAAAGAGTATTTTGAACATCTGCCTAAATGAAGGTAAGAAGGTTCATGTAGTTTTAAAACAGTTCTGCTTCAGCAAGCCCTTCCTGATGCAAATGTTTTTCCTAAGCTTTGAATGTCAAAAAGAAGAAACTGAAAACTATGTAAAGTATTTTTAGATTAGAATGTTAGTACCCCAAGAATGATGTTACTAAAAGGTCGTAACAGATCTATATTTTCCAGAACTACAGGTTCTTGAAAATTACAGGCTCAGACACCTGTTTATTGGATCCAGGCTCCTCCTGGATTGTAAAAGTGTCTAAGGTGCCCCATGGTTGAGTCCATGCTATGGTGTCAACTTCTCTGAGGGAGTGGGTGGTATTTGCTGGCTTGAAAGAGGCAGTGGTGCACCCCTCCTCAAGAGGTCATCCTTGGACCCATCAGTTTTTGACAACTACCAACCAGTCTCCAACCTTCTCTTTTTGAGGAAGGTTGTTGAGAAGTTGGTCTGTAGCTGATGAGAAACCTGGAGGAAACAGATTATCTAGACCCATTTCAATCAGGTTTCAGACTGGGATTCAGGACTGAGACAGCCTTGGTCACACTTGTCAAAGACTTGTGACAGAGCTGGGATGGCACTGATGCATCCATCCTTTGCTCCTTGATCTCTCAGCAGCTTTTGATACTGTCAACCATGGTATCCTTCTGAGCTAGCTCTGTGTGTTGGTCATTGGGGTACCATTTTATGGTGATTCTCTTCCTTTGTCTGGGACTAGTTGGTATAGGTTGGCAGGGGGGAGATCACTCCCTAGATCCCTCCTGTGTGGATGCTACAGGGTTCTACTCTCTCTCTCCTCTCCTTTTCAACATCCACATGAAACTATGTAGGGAGGGGCCTGTCATGCCCTTTCTATGGCTGCTCGTCCACCTTTGGTCCCCACCTGCCGCTCAACTCTCATCTGTGGCTCTAAGTAGCTGTTAACACGTGCAGCAGCCACACCCCGGTAAATGGTCTTGGCAGGCAGGCCAAACCAGGTGAGGGTAGCTGATGGATCTTCAACTCTTGGTGTGATAGGGTATTTGTCTATCCCTGTGTGTGAAGTCTGGCCCTGGCAGATTGAGCAGAGCAGACTGATCAACAGTCCAACAATTAAGAAGGCAGGCCCAGCAAGTGTTGTGGAGCACTAAGAGCACAACAAGACACTTAGATATCCTGGTCATCTATTGCAGCAGGAGAAGTCTCCAGCTGTAACGGTTCTCTGTGCCACTGGATTAAGGTCTCTTATGCCAAGACAGTGGGACTGCCCCTGTGTAACAGCTGTTCCACTGAAAACTCCGTCACGCACAGGTTTCTGTTGTGCAATTCATCTTCATCTACAACTCATCTGCAAATCATCTTGGTCCAAACCTAATTTATTGAGCCCTGCAGTGATGGAGGAGTGGCAAAGCAACAGGTGGAGATGACTGCTGGCAGTTGTAGTCACAAACATGCACGCGGGCGGCCTTGGACCAGTGGTTGTTCATTTCAATATTCGGGGCAGGAGAGATGTCTGGCAGGATCCAGGGCAGCTGGGCACCCTTTCTAGGATACTACCCACCCTCACATGAGGGAGGGGGTTAGAAAAAGGTACCCTAAACTTTGTCTGCCCCAGAATATTTGGCTAGCTAACTGCGATTGGCAGATCATCTCCTTAGTGGTTGAGCATTAAGAAAAATGAATCAAAGAAATCTCATTTTTGGAGCCTGGAAGTCTGCACCTTGCTGGATAGAGACAAGGTGTCAAGGCCTGAAAGATGAACAACACTCACAATAGCCGATCTTTGCTGTTACAGCACTGACATTGCTGCATTGAGTGAGACCAGGCTGGCAGATGAGGGTTTATTACACAAAGTAGCAAGTGGATATACTGTATGTTCTTTTGGAAAGGGAAACCACAGACTGACAGCAGGACTTACAGAGCAGGTTTTGCAATCAAAACTTCTCTGATGAAGAACATCTCTACCTACTGGAATAAATGAACATATTATGAAATGTTGCTTTCCTCTTAGCAAGTCCTGGTATATCACCATAGTCAGTGCCTATACACCAACTCTCATGAATCCAGGCAAAGACAAGAAAGATTTCTACAAGGACCTACACCAGATAATTCAAACAAGCCCATCCAATGACAAACTCATCATTCTGGGTGACTTCAGCACTAGGTTGGGGACAGACAGCATAACTGGGACACAGTCCTTGGGAGACATGGGGTGGGAAAACTAGATAGCAATGGCCTGCTGCTTTTGAGCAAATGTGCCAAGTACAATCTGTGCCTTACTAACATGATGTTCAGAGTTGCAAACAAGTACAAAACTATCTGGATGCATCCCAGGTCCAAACACTGGCACCTACTTGACTATGTCATAGTACATCAGTGCGATCTTAAAGATGTCACCTTCACCCAAGCCATGTGAGGTACTGAGTGCTGGACAGATCATAGGCTGGTCTGGTTGGTCCTCAGTCTGCACATTACTCCTTTACATAGCAAGCAACCAAGGAATGTCAGAAAGTCATTCAACATTGGCAGACTGCAAGACACAGGCCAAGTCTAATCTTTCCAAGATGTACTTAATGAAAAACTCTCCAGCAATTTACCACTTGTAGGAACCTATTCTGAAAAGTGGATGCAGTTTAAAGATGTCATCATGCTGACTGCAACAACTGTACTCAGACTGAAAACCTGGGTGCATCAAGACTGGTTTAATGAAAACATGAGACCATTTCAGCAGCCCTTCAGGTCAAAAACAAGGCCTATGCGGTCTGGCAGAATGATCCATCATCTGTCTCATAGAAAGAGAAATTTAAGCACCTGCAGTCCAAAATACAGATAAAACTGCAAGAAATGCAGGATGAATGGTGGCAGAGAAAGGCTAAGCAGGTGGAACGCTATGCAGACATGCATGCCATCAGAGAGTTCTTCAGTGCCATAAAGTCAGTTTATGGTCCTTCTAAATCAGGATGCTGCCCCTTGCTGTCATTTGCTGGATCAAAAACCAGGAAGGACTGAAAAACTGCTGGGCTGAACACTTTTCAATAGGCTGTCCACAGGTGATCATGATGTCTTAAAGCAGATTCCACAGTTGCCAGTATTGGATGCCCTAGACCTGCCTCTCTCTACTGATGAGATCAAGAAAGCAGTCTCATAGATGAACTCAAATAAAGCAACAGGACAGGATGGCATTCCTGCTGAGATCTAAAAAGCACTAGACCCAAATGCCTTACAGGCATTCCAAGACATCTTGGAAGACATTTGATCCACAGAGGAGATCTGTCTCAAAGAAAGAACCACAATGCCCTCATTATGGCTCTCTACAAAAATAAGGGAAGCAAATCAGACTGCGGAAACTACAGGGGTATCTCACTGCTGTCCATTGCAGGCAAGATCTTTGTCTCCATTGTCCTGAACAGACTTGTCACTGTCTCAGAAAGGAACATCCCAGAGGCACAGTGTGGCTTTTGGCCAGAATAGAGTATAGCAGACATGATATTTGCCAGCAAGTCTAAGAGAAGTGCATCAAGCAGAACAAGTCTCTTTATTCTGTCTTCACTGACCTGACAAAGGCATTTGACACTGTAAATAGGGAGGCTTTCTGGATCATCCTGAGATGTTATGGATGCCCAAGAAAATTCGTGAAGTTGATTCAGCTACTCCGTGACAGAATGACAGGACAGGTTCTTTACAATGGTGATACATCAGCTGCATTTGCCATTTCCAATCAGGTAAAACAGGGTTGTGTGCTAGCCCCAGTCCTGTTCAAACTGTTCTTCGCTCGCATATTGTCACATGCTGTCCAGGGAATGAAGGAGGAGATGTACATCATGTACTGATTGGATGGCTCTCTCTTTGACCTTCGCTGCTTGAACACATGAAGTGCTTCCATACAGTCATCCAAGAAACCCTCTTTGCTGATGACTGTGTGCTCCTGGCACATAAAGACTGTGATCTACAGTTGATGCTGAACAAATTCTCAGATGCTGCTATGCTCTTTGGCCTGACTATTAGCCTGAACAACTGAAGCAATTTACCAGCCTGTGCCAAATACCAGCCCTGTAGAACCAAAAATCACTGTTGACAACACCCAGCTGACAAATGTAAACAGCTTCAAATACTTGGGAAGCATCATCTTGAATGACTGGTCTCTGGACCAAAAAATTGACTCCAGGATCAGCAGGGCCACCATACTAGAGTGCTCAATCAACACAATATCTGTATCTCCACAAAGCTGAAAGTCTATGGTTATCCCTTCTCTCCTATAGGGATGTGAGTCCTGGACTCTGTAGCAAAGGCACATCAAACAACTGGAGAAATTTCACATGCATGCTTTCTGCTCCATCCTCAGCATTTTTTGGCAAGACCGTGTCTCCAGCCTGAGGTCTTGGAATACTCAAAGTCCACCAGCATTGAGTCCCTGATTATCAGAGCCCAGATTGGTGGCTGGGACACATCATCAAAATGGATGACCACCATATGCCTCACCATTTGCTCCATAGTGTTCTGGAGTCTGGGAAGAGAGCTCAAGGTTGACCATGCAAGCTCTACAAAGACACCGGGAAAGAAAGCCTACACCACTATGACATCCAGCTGAGGGAAACTAGAAGCTGTGGTTGCTGACCGGACCCACTGGTGAGCCCCATGCTACGAAGCCTCCATGGCTTTGAAGACAGGCACTGCCAAAATCTGATAGGAAACTGAGTGGCGTCACAGAATAACACCCACAGTTATTACAACAATGGACTTCCAGTGCCCCCATTAGACTGGGACTGCAGAGGCACCTCCATGTCCACAGATGAACTGCACAACAGTGTGTCTTCTTCAAACCCAAAGGACTACTATATACAAATACATGCCTGAAGGTCTGTACTGGAGTCAATGGCTCTCTCTCACATAGAGCTTTACCTATTTACAAAGGTGTTAGACAAGGATGCATCCTGGTCCCAATGTTCCTTAACCTTTATGTCAATGACATCCCTCTACTCTACAGATGTTCACATGCCAAAGATATTTAACAGACATATCAACATCTTTTTGTATGCCGATGATTTGATTCTGATGGCACACTCCCAAGTAGACCTAAGAAGATTGATGGGGAAATTTGGTGCCTATTCTGCCTCTAATTCTTTGAATATTAGTAACACTAAATCCAAAGTGGTGTTTTTTGGAAAAAGATGAGCCAAATACAACTGGATGGTAAGCCTATAGAACAAATAGATTCTTTCTCATATTTAGGGGTGGTTTTTACAGCTACAGGGCCTTGGGTTAGCCATTTCAAATGAAGTTCAATAAAGGCCACAGCAAGCTCTAAAATGTTAACTAAATTACTCAGTTATAATCACTCAAGCACTCTGCTGTCCATTTTAAAGGTCCACAAGACAAAAATTGCACTAGCACTAACCTATGGTACAGAATTGTGGGGCCTATCAAAGGTCCCCCTACTTGAACAAAATCAAGGATGCTTTTTAAGATCTATTCTAAGGACTGACAGGAATACACCTGCAGCAGCAGTAAGAGCTGAAATGCACCCACTCCATTTATAGTCTAACAGTAATCAAAGTCTTTAACTACTGGTAGAGGGTTCTCCCAAAGGAATCTGACAGACTACCAAAGATGTCCCTTGAAGAACAGATGGGCACACTTCAATCCACCACATGGATCAATAAACTTCTCCAAATCATTTCACAGCTTGGCTTCTGAACACAATTTCTACTCTCAACTGGACATCAGGCAAAGGCAATATTCAAACAAAGAGTTTGGATGTTGGCACTCAAACCGATATTAAACATCAGGTCATTGAAATGGCTGGCCAAGAATAAAATGTCATTTCAAACAAAAAGATACCTGACAATGGGTTTGACTTGATACCATAGGATAGCCCTTATCAGAGCAAAATGTAAGCAGCTAGATTCTATGGTTAAATATGGATGATTCCACCAAGTACCATATTCTGAGAGAACATGTGTTTCTGGAGCACCAGAAATAGAAGACATTGCACATGTCCTATTCAACTGTCAATTATATGCTCCAGTAAGGGCTCAGGATTTATAGACATCAACATGACAGAACCATATATTGGGACTGTAACAAAATATTATCTTATTTCTTTCAGGCATAAACACACGTGTAGTCATTAGAACTGTTAAGTATATAGTTAGGGCTGTCCAACTAAGAACACGTTTTATAGAACACATTGGAGTTGCATGTAAAGGTGATGAATGCAGCTAAACACATACAGTTTTGTATTTAACATTCATTTTATTTTGTGTCTCTGCATTCTATTTTATCTTATACTGTTTTATCTCACTCTTTTATCTTTACTTTATCTTACCTTACTATATTTTGTTTTATTTTATTTTGTCTTAGTCTATTTTATCTTATTTTACTGTATCTTATTGTGGCTGATGCCCATTGCTTTGATATGGTCAACTGACTAATCAATAAAGTTATACTATTACTATTACTACTACTATCATAATGTTTTAAAACGTATTATCTGTTATGATTTTTGGAGCAGGTAGAGGAAGAAAGACAAATGGCATCTATCTACAACTAAGAATCAAAGTCTTCGTATTTAATTATATAGTCCAACCTTTCTAAACTTAAATTTCAACTAGTGTTGTTGAGGATGATGGAAATAGTAAGTTAATAGAGCTAGATACCCTCATATTGAGGGGGGGACTGCTTTAGATTGAGCTGCTGGTTAAACAAAATAAATAAGATACTAATATTCTCAAAAAAGTGTGTTATGCTAGTAGTATAAAAATAAAAAGAATAAAATTTGTTTTTTATTTCAAAAAGTACTGGTTAAAAATCATACATTTAAAGTTATATTTTTCTCCTCATACATGCAGTGAAAAAAGCTGAATATGACATATAGAGAAGACTCTCAATAATATATAATGATAGCAAAAGTATATAGCAAAGTTGCCACAGAAAACAAACTGTATTCTATTCCACTTTTGAATAATTGCACATTAAGAAATTATTGGTACTTTACCAAGGGCATTACATTTAGTTGCATTAAAGCATTTGAGATTGATTCTGTTCCCCAGTAATATGCAGGAAGAGATGAAAATCAACTTATTTTTTTAAAAATAATTGACTGGAACCCTAAAACGTGGATTCAACTTTCTAATTTCTGATTTCTTACAATAACATTCAAGGAGGTACCAATTGAAAAATGGGAACTGAATAACTAAATCCCTGATCAGCTTAGCATATATTTACTTTGGAAAAGTACAAAGAATTGCTAGATAAATATTCTTATTCAATCAAACAGAAGATCATAATGGACCAAAATTCTAATGTGATGTTATATATCATTACCTGGATCTGTAGCTGACATGAAAGAACCGAATAATAAACAGTCAGTGAAATGAAAATCACCGGTCTTCAGCTGATTAATATGGATCAGAGCTTTTACAAAGCCATACATTATCAACCTGCAGGATTGGGGAAGAAGAAGACTATTGAGAACAATTAAGACATGTTTTAATGCTCTTCTTTCCACAGACTTCTGTTTAAAGTCTGAAGTTTTACTGTTCAACTTCTTATCAGTACAGTTGTTGCTGTCACAGAAATTGCAGTTATCATGTCAATCTACTTCTATTTTAGCTCTGAAATACTGTATCAAAAGTTTCTAGACATAGAACCCCAAAACAGATCTCCTTTTTCACTGACGATTATCAATTTCTTCACTTGGTGACAGATGATAATATATTCTCCATTTATTTTTGAGAATATGAAGCAAACAGAAGAAGAGATTACCAGGAACAGTCTGTCCAATCTCATAGACCTTTCACAGAAGTAGCAGAACATCAGGTGCTGTGTTGATTTCTAATGCCTCTAAAGGGTGGTTTTAGCAGCTTTTCATGTTTTATTGATTTATTTATGCTAACAATACAAGTACAGGCTATATTAAACCATTAAAGCTTGGCACTAAAAAAAAAAAAAGTTAGGTATTAATATTTCTGAGAGCAATCAACCAACAAGTCAGTACTGAAAATTGTACATCAATCTTGCCAATTTCAGAAAGGTGGGAAGGAAGGATGGAAGGCAAACGTGCATTTAACACTAATAGAAAATGTCTGCAGTTAGGTCATTTGATTGACATAAGTGTTATTAATGTTATTTTCTCCTGTGTTATCACTTTCTAAGTATATTTAAACCTGACAAAAGTTAGTCTCTTTCTGAAGGCCAGGGAAGTAAGTATAACTGCCTTGCATTTAAATTCTTCCTATTGTATCCTAAACAGTTTTCACAGAACTCAGCCACAGAAAGTATTGCTGCATTGCCAGGGCTCATGCCCCATAAGGCCTATCATGGCAGATGTCAGCATCCTTGATTGCTTGGGATTAGACAGCTAGTGCTGCCACCAGTTTCATTATTTCCATCCGTATTCCATACTTTGTCAGAGTCCTGAGACACCCCCACCCCCAGGGAATGGAGATGCCTTATCCAGTTCTGCTCTTCTCAGTATTAGGCAGAGGGAATAGTGGCTGATGTTACTGCTGTTGGTTCCTACCATCTACCCTCATCTATTCCTTTACCAAGGACCAGTATTTGGTCATCTACCAGCTAGAATGAATTTATTCCAAAATAATTATGTTGAATTAAATGAAAATTATTTTGCTGTTGTATACTTAGAATAAGGGTGCAAAAGTGCAGCCTCCCATGATCCATTCTGTGGTGTTCAAAGCCCTCAGGGTAAGATAGGGCCCAAATTTTGGACTCTGCTTTGCACTGGGGTATCTAAGAGATAATATGGATGCCTTGAGCCTTGCATATGCTTAAGGAACCCATTTTATACCTTGAACTCTTCAAAATTCCTCCCCAAATTGTGCCTCTACCTCTTTGGAATGTGGCCTATAAGTTGATGGAATTTAGAATTTAGATGGATTTTTTAAGAATTGTAGATAATCTGTATTGGGTTGATTCACTGAATTAGTTTCAGTAATTCATAGGGTAAATTAAAATCTCTGTCTCATATTCTATGTAAGCTTTCCATATATTTAATGTATGCTAAATTAATATAAATATTTTCTAAAAATAATAGATTTAATATCATGCTTGTTTATTTAGGTCATAATTGCATATTTCATAGCAGATAGGATATATGCATTGAAACAAGTTTTGGAGGGAAATTAACAAACAAAATTCAGAGGTGGGCTTAAAATATATATATATTTTTTTGTCTGCGCTCAGTCATTGCTGACCCTGCAGTGACTGCTTGGACGAGTCCTTGCAGTTTTCAAGGCAATTGTTTTTCGGAAGTGGTTTGCCAGAGCCTCCTTCCCAGAGCAGAGCCCAGATGGCGAGCGCAGGAGGCGGGGTTTCTGTTGCTTCGCGCCCTTTTCGGGCGCGCGCGATTTTTCGCGCTTACCGGCAACTGCTCCCAACTCCTTTTTGCAAGGCGCCGCCAGCATTTTTTCTCCCACCGGAGTGAGAGTACCCATTTGTCTACTCACGTGAGTTTTCGACCTGTTGGGTTGACAGGAACTGGGGAGGAAACAGGAGCTCACCCTGTTAACGTGAAGGCTGGACTCGAACCGCTGAAGCGTCGACCATTTCTGGCCGGCAACTTTCAGCATCATTAAGCTGCTGCACCACTTTTCCTTTTCCTCTTTTTTTCATAAAAATATTGCCCATCCTCCTTACCTATTCATGGCTGTATGGACCAGGTTGATAATTTCAGGACCTCCAAATCTAACTGATCACAAGTAGCAAATGATTGGAAACTGTACTGATGATGCTGATACATAAATAACTTGCTCACAGGTTTGGCAGGGCAGTGAAGGAAAGGATATCAATAAGACCATTTCTGATGACTCCATACCAATGATAGGCCTGTTGTTTCAACATTTTATGTGAGCTTTGGAAAAATGAACTTTTATGTTCTGCTTTGGTAAGGTTGCTTTTAAAAAATCTGAAACTTTTGTTCTTAAAATATGGTTGATACAACATAATATTTATGTATATTACACATCAGAGTAAATGTTTAGTAAAGACCATTTGCAATCTCGCTGTTAGAGATGCAATTCAGAAGTTGAAGTATTCACTCTTATGGTTTGCGCTTGTTCTACTATTGCCGTATATAGGGTTGAAATTCACAGAATTTGCAGCATGATCTCAGAGCCACCCCTGCTTATCATGGACGCATATAGCCTTCTTGGGTATATCCACCGTAGTTGGAAATTATTAAGATATTAAGTAACGTGGACTCTGTATGTATGGGAAGGGGTAGCCAAAACACAATACCACACTGGAAGGACAAATCTGACCTACAATAGTGGTTTGCTTATACATGTAGCATCTATCTGAGATAGTCTTTTCTCAACTTTTGTACTGGTATGTGGGAATGATTTTGGGAAACAGGGGCAAAAGCTGTAGTCAGGGGAACAGTTGATAAGAGACAGCTTAGCCCGCATCAGGAAGTTGGGCATGACAAATGTCTCAGAAGGGACCCTCCCTAGTTTCTTGGGCTGTAAAGGCGATGGGGAAGAAACGTACTTTCAGACTTGCAAGATTCTGTTAATGTAATCTTGCAAGATTGATGTCAGGCTTGTGAGGTGGTCCAGACAAGAAACACGCCCAGATGAACTAATTTTACTTTACTGTAGAAAGACTTGACCTTTACAACAAACCATAGATACAATATTTATTACTAATGCCATTTTCATATTGCTCTTCCTCCTGATGAAGCCCAGAGAGTGAATGAAAAGAACAAAAAAACAGTCTTCAATAAAAATAATTGCAATAAAAATCATTATGTAATATCAGTCCTAAAAGAAGACAAAACACAAGAATGAAAAAGAAGTGAACTTAAAAAGAAATATGGGACTACCTTCTTCTTTAACCAAACTTTGATTCTTGACAACTTGCTGAGCATGTTCTGCAAACCAGGTCATTATCTTTTTTTCACCAATCAGGGGTGTTAGTGAGATTGAAGCTCTGCTCCTTTTTAATGTGGGTTGTGATACCCATTGAACAGGGAAGGGACTTTGATTGTGTGGTTGTAGACCTTTTTGAATTCTTTGGTGGATGACCCTTTCTCCAACACATAGAATTATTCTTTCTTTCATTAAGGTCACTATAATTAACAGGCATCAGTCATATGTATTCCCCCCTGTTAAATGTACATGGAAACAAATTGCAGCAAAATGACTGATATACTGCACAATATACTTAACAGATTATTTTCTCAGCTATGGTTTATTTAATTAACCCAACTGCCTGAATTCACACAACACACTGAAACATACACTATACTCATCCCTATAAATTTTCAGTATTGGCTAAGAGAATGCTGAGGCATCTTCACTTGCTTCTCTGTGTTTAAAAATAAATGGAGTTTAGTGTGTGAGGGTGCAATACCAAACAAAGCCAGCAGCTGAATTCTTGTAGTTGAAAATAGTAATTGCACAGTATTGAAGTTGGCATTCATTTAAAACCACAAAGAAAAAATTAAAATTAAGTTGACATCTTTGTTTAGATGTCGGTCTATTCTATGGACTGTTGAACCACACTGAATGCTCTTGTCCAGACACCTGAATCTATGTATTGATTGTATGTCAAGGAGAGGCATTAACCATTGCTAAATAGTGTCTTCTTCTTGTAATCTTTCTAAAATATTAATGGATTTAGTTTGTACTAACATTGTATTAAACAGAATTTTGTGCTTCACAATGTCTGATCATTTTAATGTGCATCTCAGTTGCCCAATGTATCTTCTAACCCAATATTGTATTCTGCTCTTATAAGATGCCTTAGGCATTTTTCTCTTCCTAGACATGATTATCTTGTAGCCTAAGGCTTCTTTATAACTGTTACTGTGTGAAAACATATACTCAAATGTAATGAAATATTTGTTTGTTTGTTTGTTATCTCAGTACAGAGCAAATGTAACACAATAAAACGGAGACAATATAGGAACAGGATATTTGTTCATTCTGTACGACAAGGACAAGCAAACTCAGGCCATTAGGCACATTTAGAATTTAAAAAGCATGCCACAAAACGGCTGCCACTGGGTAGGGTGTTTGCGCATGCATAAAATGGATGTTACATTTGGGTGTCTGGTAAAAAGACCTGTTTACCAGAAGGCAGATTGATATCATCACTCCCTATCACCACCATCCCTTCCCCATATACTATCATTGTAGTATAACTTTGTTTTTTTCCTGAGCAAGTAGACAGACTCCCAAACAAACTCTTGGGTTGCAGTCATTTGTCTTCTTAATTTTCTAAGCATATCTCCAAGTCCTTCATGGAGTTCAAATGAACTCCCCATTTAGTCATTTATTTTAAATAAAGGAATATTTCAATATCATAGCAAGTTGGAATGGCTATGAATTGAGATTCAACTATATCTCTGAATGGGATTACACTTCTCTGTATCAGAGCTGATTTGCAATTTGGGGTTTCTCCTGAACTTGTGGCTTCTGCTGGAACATCTGGAGAAAGCCATGATTAGGACAGCTTTTGTGCATCTGATATACCATTCTATCTTTTCTTGGATCAGTGCACAGTCACTCATTCCCTTGTCACCTCATGGTTGGAGTATTGCAATTTGCTCTCCATGAGGCTGCCTTGAAAACTATTTAGAAGCTTAAACGTGTTCAACATGCAGCTCCTGAATAGTTACAGGTAGATCTAAATTTCCCCAAATAACTCCTCTAGTCCAAGAGTTGTATTGGCCCACAATCAGCTTCTGAATGCAATTCAAGGTATTGTTTATCACCTCTATATCCTATATGACTCAGAACCTAGATATCTTTAAGAAACTTGTCAGGAATAAGAGAGGATTTTTTAGCATATTGTGCCTATGAGTAAGTACCCTGTTGCCTATCCTTGCTTTGGAAAGTTACTAGCCTAGACTGGTAGTTTTATTTGGCAAAAGATAACTAAGCTTTTAAAAATTGTATTTGGTAAAAGATAACTCCTATATTCATGTGCAGTTGGGCATGCTCCCCCAAAACCCTTAATTTGTTATGAGTAATTTACCTGTTCAGATATTCTGAATATAGGACATCAGTCCTTTAAATATCCTGTAAGCTGAGCCACTATGCTATATTCTTAATGTGATTGCTTCAAAGAGGGTAGGTTCTTGCTCTCATCAACCTTCTTGCACTGGAGGAAGTGGTCAAAAGTGCAGAACTACCAGATCTGGATTGCAAAAATCTGTATGATCCCTAGATGGCAGGGAATTCTTTGCTGCCTTCAAATGGTCATCTGATAGCTCACTGAAGGGGAAGCATATCACAGCTTTCTAATAAAGAAAGTTCTGGGTTTATACAGAGAACTTTACTGAAAACCAGCAGAATTACATCTCCTCTTCAGACCTCCCATCTGAATGAATGAATGATGGAGAGGATGATATCAGGATACTCTACTCAGTTCTCACACATTTCAGGCAACTTTTCCTAAAAGTTTGGTATGAAATAGCCACATTTTGTACATTAAAAATTATTTGGATTTTTTTTTCACTATTCATTATGATTTTTTGGCAGTATTTTAGATAAGAACATGAAAGTCCATTTATACTAGGTCAAAAGCAGAGTTCTGCTTAATACATTTGAAATTTTTCTGTCAATGAACAAATGCCAAGTTGAAGAACGTGGTGCTTCAGAGCATAATTTACGTTATAGACTTTATTACAGCGTATACATAAAATCTGAAGTACTGCCATGAAGCATATGTACTTGGTCTCTAAATAATGACTGAAATCTCATAATTACCAAGACAAATGAAGCATGAAACAGTATCAACTGTAGACAGTTCAAAACTTGATGCTGCTGAATTTTTCATCTTACTCCAAATCGTTTGAATTTTAAATCAAATTATCGAAGCCTACCTTGGTTACTAATACAGCTTCCCCACATATTTCAAAGAAGCCAATTATAAAAATATTAAGTAAATGAACTTTTAGAAAACTTTCATACAGACCAATGAATAACCTTATGAAATTAGTCAGAGCTAGTGAACCTAATTTGGACTACAACTATGGCTCAAACAATTAATAATGTATTTGGAAAGACTTTCATAGACAAAGAATAAAGAAAAATCAGATGAAGCTGTAAAATAAATTATCTAAAAGCTACTGCCAGTGTAACAATGTGTAACAATGACTGGCGTTCCCAGATGTGCACCAATATGAAAATGCTTCATCAACATAAACTGCTTGATTTAATATCTATAGACTTTCATACAACATAAATTTAAATCTTCATTTGTACTTGTCCATCAAATTATGTTCCTTGGATAAAACATTCTGATACGTAATTAAGACAACTTTGGAATTATGTACAAACTCCTCTGCTCCCCCTGAGATGCCTACCTAGTTTCCTTGTTCTCAGGGTTGGTAACACCTTGCCTACTGGTATTAAGTGACTTCAATTTCCATACCCTGGAATTGGGTCTGGAGCAGCCTAGAGTTTTATGGCAACTGTGGTAGTGCCTGATAAACCACCAGCAACATCTTAACATGATTGTTCCCCAGCAACATCTCATAGCATGCCAAACTTGGTTGGCTTCATGGTTTATTAAAGAGTTAATGATTTATTAAGGAGTTCAAAAAGATGAAGTGGCATCAGTGAAGAAAGGCCAAAAGCAAACTTGACCAAGTCTAGGTATGAGTCCATCTGTGGTGACTTATCAGCCAACAATCTTGTTTAAATATGTGAGTGGCTTTCTTGGGAGAAATAAACAAATAGATCTCCTGCTTGGCCCAGTAGACCTATCTGCGTAGTATTTTGCTGAAAAAGTCACTCAGATTCACTGTACTCTTGATTCTTCTTGGATCTGTTTTAGAGAGTGGAGCAACATCTTATGAAGTTAGCTGTTAGATTCCTTCTGTCTTGTAGATTCTGATGAAGTGGATAACAAATGCAGTGGTCTGATTCCTGGCAGGTTTTACTACTTAAAGCATGTTAAACCTGTAACTAATGCCTTGCAGTGGCTGCCAAGAGGCTTCCAAGTGCAATTAAAAGTGCTGGTTTTGACCTATACTTCCTCATATGGTTTGGTGCCAAGGTGTTTCCAGGACTACTTTCTCTAACCAGAATCAACCCACCTGGTGTGGTCATCATGGCCAAAAGCCTTTAAAGGTCCGATTTTTTTTGTGAAGTAAGGGGAAACGGAAGCCACAGAGTTATGCTTTTCAGTCATGGCTTTCCTAATATGGAATACTGTCCTCTTAGATATTAGGTTAGCCCTGACTATGATGGTCTTTCTGAAAACAGTAAAGACAACTTTTCTGAAGGTCCCTTGAGACTGAAGTCTCCTCTTGAATGTTATTGTGAAATTACTGTTATAAGTTTTATTCAGGGACTGTTTCAGAGTTATTATAGTAATATTATTGGTTGCTAATTCAGAGTGTTTTTGCAGGTTTTTATTGCTGGTTTATTTTAATGTTATGTTACTTAGTGTGGGCATTTTATTATTTTGCTGTAGAAGTTTATGCTGTAAATGTTTTACTATACTGTAAGGCACTATTAGTCTATTTGGATTTGGCAACATACAGAATGAATGCATACATACATACATACCCTCAGGAACTTGGCATGCATTTCCAATGGATGGATGGATGGATGGATGGATGGATGGATGGATGGATGGATGGATGGATAAACAAATACTTGCCCTGAGAAACCATTTTATTAATTTTCTTAATTTAAAGGGCTTTAATGGACAGGTTCTCAAAAGAATAGGTACTGGAAAAGATGCATGCTGTATAACAATGTGTCTATAAAAAAAATGCTGACAGTACTTTGATGCATCTCACTCTGTCATTTACTGTTTGTCCTTGAACCCAGTACTCAGTCCCAATTTCTGTCCAATTTCTTCTATTATAATTGTGCCACCTATGTAACTCAGATAGCTTTCACATATTAAACTTGGCCTGGATACATTTGGTACTGTTTTGCCTGCATGTGTTGTGTTCATTAAACCACCATGAAGCAAAATATAGTTTAGCATGAAGTGTGAATCCAGAATCCAAGAGATTGCTATGCTTTATATAGCAGATAGAAAACTCTTCCTTTATTGCTTACCAAAGTGCCTGTAAAGTCCAAATCCTTCTCCAACATTGGATTTAGCTGCCAATGCTTGTAGAATCCCTTTTAAATTCTTGATGGAAACCTATCAGTGAATTGTCTTTTGTAATGGTCAAGTGTAGAATTTAGAGATCTCAGAAAGCTGTTAAAAGAAGACTTGAATCAAGCACAACTATTTACCATCTTTTAGGTCTATTTTTATACCAAATTATTGTGACTCTGGAATCCATAATAATGTTTAAGGACAATCCCAGATTACCTTTCTTCTTATTTCCAAGGTTTCTGATTGCACTTTAAAGTGCAACAGGAATTGATCTGGACTGTTAGAGTATTGTGAACTTTGGATGCTACAGGCATGGGTATCTTTATATGTTTATGGGTCTGTAGTGCTCACAGAGAACCAACAATCACCACTCAACTTTCTTTACCAATAATTGATCACAGAGAACCATCAGCCAACTAGTGACCACTAGTTCACTGTCTGTGAAATGGTAAGACAAAGAAAAGGCTTTGATCTTGCTATGAAACAAATATTTATTAATTTAAACTTTTATTATATTTATTTATTTATCATATTTATATAGCCACCCATCTCACACAAGGTGACTCATATATCATGAACTTTAAAATGAGTAATTAAAGAAATGGTTCTTTTGACTTTTGAAATATTAAAAAGGAATTTAAAGGGGGACTACCAATGACTCCAAGAGTTAGTCTGTGCAAAAAGCAAATTCTGTGCTAAAATTATACCTGAATTGTATTTCTTCAAATCACAGACTGAGGAAATAACATTTTAAAATAATCTTTCATATTCAAGAGATATAACAGAGAATGTGCCCATAGAAACTCTGTAAAATGTTACAGTGCTGTAGAGTCAACGGAATGTGTTTCCCCTGCCGCACACTGTTCCTTTCCAATATTAAGCATTAGGCTTGTGTGGTGACTTCCAGATGTATTAAAATGATCACTCAGTTCCTGACTAGCTTGACCAAAGGAGATTCTGGGAGTTGTGATCTGACCATATCTGAAGAGTATCAGACTGGAAGAGATTCGTCTGTAGTTTATAATGGTTTTTTTCAATATTGATGGAGGAAATTAGGATGGGGAGTTCAGTGAATATGAATCTTATTTTCCCTTCGATGTCCACTGTACTCAGTGTAAGAAATAGTTTGGCCAAAATGGTCTTATTTAACCTTCTGAAATTTCAGTTTTCTGTGACTTAGGTTCATACAACATACTAAGTTGTAATGAGGCTGGCTAGGTTGTGGCTTAGCATGATTTATTCATGGTTAAGTACGATGTGTGAACCCAGTCAGTGTTATAACTTATTTCCCCTATGGACAAATATTCAGTTTCCTAATTCTGAAGTGATACAGCACTAAAATAGATTTATTACAGAACTACTGATTATGTTAAATACATATATTTTTCCCATTTACAGTTCAGTATTCAGTGGAGCTTACTTTAAAGAATCTGCAACTTTATATATTCTAATATCCTATTATTAAAACCCAATAATTTATTTTTACTCAAAATGCTCTGGAATGGACTTTTTTGCTGTTTTATAACAAGATCTGGCTATCACTGCAACCTCACTATTTCTGGAAAATGCAATTATACTACCATAAAGAGATAATTAAGATCACTTTGTGACTTTTGGAGTAATAGAAATGAGATTAGGGAATAGCTCATTGTAAAATCTGGCATGAATTTAACCATAAAAACATGTTTGACTCTATTTTCATTTTTTATTGGGGTAACTAAACTGCATAGATACATTAATATGAGAAAAAAATGACTAGAAAATGGAATGACCTAAAGAAAATACTTTAAAAAGATGACCTTACAAAGTCATGGTTAGATCATTTATGTTAACAATTATAAGGGATTTTCCAAATGACAGGATTAAAGATAATTTACTAGCAATATAAAAATTATTTTTATAATTAGCGAAAAATATATAATGGATACTTTCTTTTTTGCCTAATGATGGAATTAATTTTATCTTCTAAAAGATAAATTTTATCTTCTCATGTCAATTGGCTCCAAGCTTTTTTGTGCAGTTAAAAAAAAATCCAGGAACAATAATATCTTAGAACCATAAAATAGTCAAATAATATAGGATTCTATGCAGTTGGACTGTCAGACTGACTTCTGTCAGCTCTCATCAACAAAATGTCCTCTGTGGAGTCTTTGATGCTCTCTGAGCTTGGTTGTTTGCTTGCAGACATTTCATTACCCAACTAGGTTACATCATCAAAGCTAGTGAGTATGGGGTTTGGTCCCTGCTTATATACAGTAGCTTGCCCTGCCAGTGTTGGTGGGAGTGTGCTTTTCTCCTTGGTAGTTCCTTGATTAGGTTATTGTTTTCTGCTTGATTGTTTGTCTGGTGTTCACTAAATGGGCAGCATATGGGAAAAAGAAATACAGGTTTTATTTCCATTGGTTGATATTCTTCCGAGGGAGGAGTGGACTGTTATCTGAGTTCATGCCACTTTCAAATGTGCTCATTCATATATCTGGGCCATCGTATTTCTTCCAGAATTTGCAATTTTGTAAAAAGAAAGAAAGAGTTCATATTTAAATATACTTTCATCTCTCATTCTAAAAATGTCTCCCTCCCACAACATATGCATTTTTCAATTCTGAAACATACTGGGACATTTGGGAAATGCCCAAGCTGTTAGATAATTAAGTTTGAAACTGCACATTGGAATATCTCCCAGGCAAAGAGGTACCAGGTAAAAGCTGATGCCTCCCTTGGTGGTTTTCCGCTTACTGAAAAATTGTTGGCTTGTGGCATTTCCCTTTTCCCCTGTTGATGTTTGAAAGCATTCCCCAATGGATGAATTGATTATGTAGTAGACAAATCTATAAACTATGTTATAAAAAGTACAGCACTGAAGTAAATTAAGAATGCTGTAATTACATAATGCTCATTAAATCCTTGATTTATTCCAGCAAAACAGTCGTTTTGAGGTGCTATCACAATAACCAACTAGTCACAGTTTGGCAATCAGAGAACCTTTTAAGCAATGGGGTACCTTTGCCAGGGCCTTTCGTTTTTGTCACAGATGGTTTCTAAATGCCTATTCATTCCGTTTCCTATCCCATCATGGACTAGTTTCTTCCAGCTCTATAATTTGGTACCTCTACTACTATATAGTTTGCTTTTTTCGCTACATAAATTCATTTCTATTATGTCTTATTCCACTTCAATTTTTGTTTCCACTACTGTACAGTACTTCAGATGCAAAGGGGCTACTGATACTGTGAATAAGATAGCAGCTCCCTTCACACATCCCTATCATTGCAGGAACTTCTTCCCTGTGGGTATCATTGTATCATCACACGAAGAAGCAATATGGATATATGTGAATACTGTAACTCAGACTTCCCCTACTGCAAATCCCAGAATTTCCAGCCAGATGGCTTTCAAGATGGCTTGAAACATTGATACCCTTAGGATTATATTATAAGATCACTTGGTGTAAATCCAGAGTAGTCACAGTTGAGAAGCCCCCAGAAAGTGTAATTCAGGTGTTTTTTTTTTCCTTTTTCCCTTTTAAACTGCTGCTGGCTTCTGTCTCTTTCTTCATAGAACACTAGACTCCAAAAATCTGTTCTGTGAGAAATTTTAAAAGAAAGCCAATTGATTCCCTTTTGCAGTGGCACAGAGGAATGAAATGAAAAGGCTCATTTTATTTATGGGAATCAGGAAGGTTTTAAAATTGGAAGAGAGACAATGATATTCAAACCTTCCAGTTCCGACAATATAATTGGCTGGGAAACTGAAACTGCAATCTCAGTAACATATCTGGATTGGAGAAGGGTGTCATAATCGTATTGGAATACCTTCAGGCATGACTAGAGAAGAAACTTCCATGTGACTACCCCATGGTTAAGGTTAAGAGATACTTCATGGTTATGGAATAAACACACACACACGTGCATGCGTACACACACACGCCGTATAGAACTTTCCCAAAGAAGAAGAGCTTTTTATTCTACTCTCCTCTGACATTTGAATTTTATGCTAAAACTGCTGAAGAGACAGATAGCTTTTAGAATGTATGTTTCTGCTAAACTGAGATGCATTTTTACTGACAAGGACTAGTCCAGTGATATGGGAAGAGGCTGGGTATGACACTCAGAAGCCCCCTCCAATTTGAGTCATAATCCCTGATATGTACAAATATTCCCTCAATACTCAGGTTGGAGAAATGCATGGAACAGTTTGGAGACCCTTTCAGAGTATTTTTTTCTTCAAATGTTCTAGAACTGGCACTGAAAATAGCTGTTGAGCTCCAGTTTTCCATGCATGATCCATGGCTTAAAATTAAGTAACAATGGGAAAAAGCACAGTTTGCATCTGACTAAGCCTGTGTGGAGATCTACTGACCTGAATAACTTCCACCCTATTTTTTTTCTGCTGATACTACTAAAACAGAAGAATCTCAGATTGCCCCATTCCATAAGGCAATATTTATTTATTTATTTATTTATTTATTTATTTATTTAATTAATTAATTCATAGGCCACCCATCTCATATACATGCATATAATGCTGATCTCCTTCAACTTATTTTCTTAATTCATTGGACATATGTTGAATTTTGTGATTTCCACAAAATGGCTGCCATTGTGGGCCAAGTCAGTTACAAAACATTTATTAAGAAGATACACTGCTTTCAAGAATATTGAACTCCATTGCCTTAACATTTTCTAAAAAAGTTTCTGGGAAATATGCAGGGCCAGAAGCATTCTGGAAAATAAGGAGTATGTTGGAGGTTGATGAGGGCAAAGGATAAGACTCAAAGACACAATGAAAGTTTGAAAGACAAAATGTTATTAAAAGCATATCAGGCATGGGAATATTAATCAGGACTGAGTTAGCATCCAGCAAGAATTAAATATGCGGTTATTTAACTTGTGGTGGATAGATTATTTCCCTCTTCCATTGACATCTTTAATTGGCCTTCTCTTGATAAGAAAATATGGTTTTCTTTTTAAAAAGACACATTGATAACTAAACTGCCATAATAATATCTTACTAATATTTGATTAATTGTGTCCTATTTAAGAGAACTTTGACTTAATAGAAATAAATCTAGCACCAATGTTATACTAAAGGAGTTGCATTGTACCTTGGTGTTTGTTTAATATTATGTCTAAGAGTGATGGGTTCAGTTTCCCCAACAATAACTGCTGGGTGCTCTTCCATCAAATCTCCAACTTGACTAATTCTACCTTCATGACAGTTCTACCCTCAAGATCCACTGTGCACCACCTCTCATTCCTGACTTTACAGTGCTGGATGACAAGCTCTGCTAAGGGATTCTGTTCATATTTACTTGAGTTTTGTGGGTTGTCTCTCACCTAGGGACTTCTCACATTCAGATGAATACAGATATGATGGCACTTTTACCTTGCCTCTCAACATGACATAGCTGGGGACTAAGGAGGTAAGCCAAGTGCTCACAAGGCCATTTGGGCGAGTTAGACCTTTTCCTTTTTAAGGGATTCTGGCTTTCAGTTTAGACTAATATCAAATTTCGTTAAGTGGGCATATGGTGAAGCAGTTTATAAGCACAGCTAAATGAAATATTTATCCTATGAATCCAGATTTTTACTTTCTATACAGGAATCTTGCCTGTACCATATTTGACTGAAAAGCAGGTGACCATGATTTTAATTCCTCAGTCCTGGGAGGGAAGGAAGGAAGGAAGGAAGATATCTTCAGACAAATGTCCTGTGCAATGTCTGGTTTCTGTACTTTATGTAAGATTTATCACATTCAGCGCCGAATGAAACTCTCGCGAAACACAGGTTCAGCCAAAGAAGTTTACTTGGGTGTAATGCAGATAGATACAAACAAAGCCAGGGTTGGTTTGGCACAGTTACATAGAGTGGTTTTATAGGGTTCCCTCCTTGACCCAGAGTTACCCCCTTTTTCCTGCCCTTCTCCCCATTGCTTGGGTTACTGGTTTGCCCCGGGGTATTCTTTCCCCCACCCAAATGGCAGATTCAGCCGTGTTTCTTTGTCTCTCTGATTGCTGTCCTTTGTCTGTGGGGTTGTTGAGTTCATTGGGCTTTTCTTCTGCAGGCTAAGCCGGGGATCCTTGATTGCTTGCCAATCGGTTTGCGTTGCCTGGGGCGCTTGAGGGAAGCTGGCTTTGTTACAAAGTATCTGCTCCTGCCCTGAGTTAATTACCGCCACCTGCCGGCAATTCACTTGCAGTTTGCCTGACTTCCTCTCTTCCGCTGCCTGCACCTGAGGCGGTGAAATTGACTAGGGGTGGTGAAATTGAATAGCAGCGTTTGCTGTGCCCTGCCGGCTGAATCTGACACTTTATCAGTCTTGGATTACCAACTCCAGGTGAAGCCAGTTCCTGGAGATTTCTCTCTCACCTGTGTTATGTACATGTCTGAAGATACCTTGCTCATACCCAACCTATTGTCTTATACAGAAATACAAGCACATATTATTTCCCCTTCTTGCTTTTCAGCAGAAAAAAATAACAAAAAAGAAAAAATACAGTGGAAGTGGGACAAGGGAAATAGGGAGCTACACCAGAAAAGGAAGTCGGTAGAAAGGAGAAAGCAAACTGGATGGCAATTGGGGGGGGGGGAGCTATCTGGATCTGTATGAGCCTTATTAAACAGTGGAAATATACCTAAATATAGGCATACCTCATTATATCCAGTTATGTCAAAAGAATTATTAATTTTGGTCCAGTTCACACTGTGGCTTTTTATGTAGCTTCCACATACATGGCAGAAAAACAACTGTCAGGAATGTTCACTTTCCACCCCCTATTTTATGACAATATCCTATCACGTAGTCAGGTTACTATGAAAAGGGACTGGTCCAAATGGCTGTGACTGTTTATGAAACCCGGTCATAAAACACATACCTTTGTTTATATATGTATATATTTGTGGAACCACAAATTCTTTCCCCATTTTGTCATGGGTAATAATCTCTATTCTAGGCAGCTCTATGGAATAGCCCTTAGTCCTGTATAAGTAGGTTTCTCCCGTAAATGCTATGCTCTCTAGATGTGTTCCTTTTCTTCCTCTAACCACTTCAAATTATGTGCCATTTCTTTTTAATATTTTCCCCACAGGCTGCCATCATGTATTATTCCTTTTATGTAAATGCCATTTTTCCAGCAGTGCACATTTTGCTTAAAACAGCCGCAATCAATTATACATGAGAAACTATCCACAGAACTGTCTTGAATAGTCACTGTGCTGTTCAGTTCTATGCTAGTCTTAAGTCTACCCACCTGTGGGTTCATCCAACTTGAGTCTAAAGAATTTGTAAGACCAAGTATATATTTTGTTTAAACAGTAATTAGGATGCACAGTTCAGTGCTCTGATGACTTAAGCATCTTTAAAATCTACATTAGTCCTGTACCTTTTTGGCTGAAATGATTAAGAGGAAAATTGCCATAAATGCTTCCTGGGTGAAGCAAATGAATGATAATTAAATCAGATGAAGTGGAGATGCAACTGAGAGACTTCAGTTGTATTTTACACCAAATGTTTACTTTATACCATATGCATCATTTTTTTAAAAAAGTGTGAAAAGATTTTTATATTCCTTTGACAAATGTTGTTTTTAGAACAACAGTTTTTGTGAACAATTTGCAACATGTGGCTTTTGGGCAATACAAGAATGGAAATCTAGTTAACACACTCCAAGTATAAATATGGATTACCTGATAATGGCTCTAAATGTGTTAACATGCCAGCCCCAAGGTTATTTTCCATGCATAGCTCTTTACATGAAGTATTACTCTGCTGGTAATACTTCTTTTATGAACTAGGTTTATTGTTTTGAACTCAGGCATCATGGTTCGTGTGGTTATGTTTTAATCTCATATGCTGCCCCAAATCAATTTTGTGAGAATCATTTAAATAAATAAATTTTAGTATGCAGTTTTCCAAATCTAAAAACAATGGATATCAAAATTACTTGCACAAGCCCCATATGGCTTCGTTTCCAGTTACTTTCAGGACTGTGTTTTCCAACAGGAATCAATCACCTGGTATTTAATCTCTGGGAAAAGCTGCTTGAAGTTCCCTACATTGGTAAAGTTGGGGGGGGAAAGTTTGGGAAACTATTGGGGTAGTACTGTTTGGTTGTTTTTCCATCAATATTTTTATAATTATTATATGGTTGTACTTTTACCATGATTTTTTTTTCATTTTTGTTGTTAGCTGCTTGGAGTAATTTGAAATTATGTCAGTATATCAAACCAATAAATAAATGGCATGTTTTGAATCCTACTCCCTGTAGCCCTCTGAAAGAATTATTATCAGAGGATGAATCTGGAATGCAGAAGCTCATGAATTCAGAACCATCAAACAAAATAATGTCAGAGGTATTTTTATAGGAATCCAGGCCCACGCTACTAGGGTCTTTACATTTATTCTCATAGGCAATTTTCTCTGACAAATGCATTTTGTACCTATCTTGTATATACTTTTTGATACACTATTTCCCATAATACATGCATTCTGTATGCAGTGTCTGAGCCAAGACCTCCATCATAAAATTCATAGAAATTAGGAATCCAAAAGAAAACTGTGTTCCAACATAGTAGTTCAGGAAATGCAGATGGGCTCAGTTGTGGTACAAATGAAATTTTCTGAAACTTCTAACATCCATTAAAAGCCACATCTGAATATTAGTTCTCTGACTAGTAGACCACTTGGCTTATGGATTGTTGGGCTGCAGCTTTTTCAGTTATATTTTCAGAAGTGGTTTATCATCACCTCCTTCCTAGGGCTGAGAAAGATGACTAGCCCAAAGTCACCCAGCCAGCTTCCATGTCAAAGGCATAACAAGTTAAGATTTTCCCACTCCTAGTCCAGCATCTTAACCACTAGACCAAACTGGCTCTTGAGAAGTCACTTTAGTTAGGAGAAAAACTTCCCTTGACCTTAATATCTATATGGCACATAGAAATTAACTATCCAGTATAAATGCAGTATTTATCTACCTTATTAAAAGTGAGATGACTCAGTATTTCCACACCTGCTTACTTACTAGCATGTGTCAGAGCTATATATAGCCTTTTGCAGAATAATACTGTATAGCATGAATAATTTCACCTTTGTCCTTATGGTAAAGCCATGGCCCAAGTCAGAAGACTCAGACTTCCAGAAACTCATTATGTCAACATTTGCTTTTAAATGCATTTAAACCAACTTATTGGTTCACAAACCCATGATTTCTTGAATAAACCACAATTGACTGCATTTACACATTAAGCCCAAACCATGTGTCCAAGGCACAAAGGCTAGATTCATTACAGTATGTTAAGCTATAACACATTCTGAATCAGTGAAAATATTGGTATTTCTTTTCAGTTACAAGACATACTTTTTTTAAGAAAAATAAAAATGGCCATAATCTTATCTCTAGGATTTCTGAGAAGAGCATCAAAATCTCACGAGATTTAGGAATGTCACAGATTATTCCACATTTTTTTACATTTTAAATTAAAAATGTTTTTAATTAAGGTTGGGATTCTGGGGACATCACTGGAAAGGTTGTGTGCTATAGTGCTGCTCCTGATTTAGCACAAATACATCCACTGAAACTGAAAATGCTACGCAGTTGATAGATATATAGTGATGCTGCATCTAATCTGGAAACAGCTTTTGCAGAAATAGGTGCTAAAAACTGTCATTTTTTTTCTGACAAAAGACAACATCACTGTTAAAACCGGAGGGCTGCTGAATTGCAAATCAGTCTATTCTCTGTAATAGGAGCAATGATTGCTTTTCTACATTCTTATGGTAGGATTAAAAATAAGTCAGAAGGGAACTGACATTTTCTACTATTGTTTCCACATTCTATTATTTGTGTGGACTGGACCAAACACACTTGAATGCTCTACAGAGATATCTGTTTATAAGAAATAAATTGAGCTAGCTGACAGCACCACGCTTTGCTTTCATTACACACCTCTAAAGTGTTATTTTATCTCATGTTATAAAGGAAAAGAAATGCAGGTATTTTATACAGGAATGAAGAGTAAAACTAGAAAGATATCTATCACTGAAGAGTAAATCATTGTTATGCTTTAATGTACACCTCTATGTGGTTTTTTACTACTATTTATTACATTCATTCCCAGAGGGTCTAGGTCATTAATGTGATGCAGCAACAAGTGAGGCCAAAAGTGTCAATAAAGAATGCTTTGAACACCTTTGTAGTAAGGACAGGATGCATTATAGGATTAAGACCCATGTGAATTTTGCTTGGTTTTATTCTGTAAAATTGTTAAAGATACTATGATCAAAAGAAAAACCTAGACTGGAATTAATTCTGCTACTTTGACAATATTCTTTTAGTCTTTAGATGCCAAAACAACCAGATGCATATTTAAAGATAGAAATATAAGTAGAAAGAGATATATTAAAGAGATATAAAAAGTCACATGCCTCTCTGGAACACTGTTTATAATGACTACAGCTGAATAAGCCATATGGAGCCTTAGCCACTCCCAAGATCAAATCTTATCCACAGTTTAGAATGATGGAGTAAAAGAACCTTAAGGCATGCCTTCCAAGGATGTTGGTGCTCTTCTCAAAAATCTATTGGAAACCTTTGATAGAGCATTAAGATTCTCCAGCGTGGAAGCATTGAAACAAAATTGATGGTCAGGGGCATGTTCTTCTCTTCCTCCATGCAGTTCTTGGTAGATCAGTCTGTTCAGTCATCCACTGTTCTCAATTCATCTAAGAGTTTCAGAATACCTTGATTCTGGTTAGGAACATCCAGAATTAGCACATTTTTGCAGGACAAAAAACTTTTGGTAGCATTTAACTACCTGTAAACTCTTTTGTCTTTTAGGGATTCACATTAACTATTTAGCCATTTTTTTTTTAGTCATAAGCTATCCCATAAGGTAGCTTCATGACTCTAGTATTCATTGGAATCAAATCTCATATTCTCCACTTTTTTCATTTTTTTAAATGAATGCATGGAAACTGAAAATCAAGATTGTGGCCTCTGTCTCCATTTCCAATTCCATACATTAAATTGAAGATTAGAATTATAATCTACAAAGATGCAAATTGTACAAAGTTGATTCTTTGATTAGGAAATCTGCAAATGGCATAAAAAGCCAGTGTGGCATCACAGAGACTCTGGTTCTATAGAAAGCCATGGAAATGGCCTTGAAGGAAATATTCAGAAGCTCGTTACATAAACAAGAACAGAAGTATTCTTTAAGCCTTGGGAAAGGAGACAGTATTAGGAAGAGGCTCAGGCTAGCTTCTCCCTGACTTAATAGGGGTATAAGAGGGAGGAAAGGTAAAACACAAGCAGACCTGCAAGATTCTGCTACTATAGCCTAACAATAAATATAGTTATAGCCTTCCTGTAGAGTCAGTTTCTGGTCTACCTTGTGGGGCTGACAGGTTCAGATTTATGCTCAAAAAAGGTTAGTTAGGGTGACTTCAGGCTAGTCATAATCTCTTATCTTAACTGTTGTGAAAGAAAAATAGAGGAAAGGCAGGATATAAATCTAATAAATTAATCAAATGGAACCAATGACAGGTATGAAGCCTCCAGCCTTGGAGGACATCTGAAGAAATATTCCCTTTCTCCTGCCTCTGTGCAATTGATGTCAAAAAGACTGCCTTCTCCCACATGAATCTGTTGGATCTTCTCTTATTATTTTGATGATATTTGACATACTTCAGCTGTAGCAGTGGCTATATTTATTAGCCTGTCTGCTGCTTTTATTTTTGTAGTCTATGGTTATTATGAAACTCTATGGTTATTATGAAACTCTTCTCACAGAGAAGAGTGAATATTCTATCAACTCCTCACTACAGTGCCTCCAGAAAATCAAAAACATACACATAGATGAAGATGAAATTATGGTCTCATTTGATGTCACAGCACTCTTTACATCCATAAACCCAGAACTGGCAAAAGAATCCATATCAGCAGTACTACACAACACAACCGAGCTAACCAAATAAATCCAGATCGAAATACCCAGAATCATGAACCTCATCAACCTCTGCCTCACTACCTATTTTCAGTTTGATGGACAAATATACCAGCAAATCAAAGGCACACCCATGGGATCACCACTGTCAGGACTCATAGCAGAGATTGTAATGCAACACCTAGGAACTATAGCACTGCCACACATACAACCTAAAGTATGGATCTGGTATGTAGATGATGCCTTTGTTATTATAAAAAAGGAACAACTAGAGAAGACACATGAAACTATCAACAACATCTTCAAAGGAATAAAATTCACCAGAGAGAAAGAAAACAACAACACACTACCCTTCCTGGATATCCTCATCAGCAGAAGAAACAACAGCAAATTGGAAACCCAAGTCTATCGAAAGACAACCCACACCAATCAAGTACTCCATTACCAAAGTAACAACCCTACCTCCCACAAGAGGAACTGTGTAAGAACATTATTCAAATGAGCACAAACGCACTGCAGCAACCCAGAACAGCAGAAAAAGGAAACAGACCACCCATATAACATCTTCCAACAAAATGGATATCCATACAACTTTATCAAAAAGTGCCTGGCCACTCAACTTACTACTACACAACCAACACAAGCTATGAAAAGGATAACACTGCCATAGATCAGAAATGTCTCAGAAATTACCCACAGACTATTACAACCACATGGCATCTCCGTAGCACACAAACAAACTAAAGCCCTCCAAAACATCTTAAACAAACCAAAAGACCCAGTAGCCCAAGAAGGAAAAACAGGAGTCATCTACAACATACAGTGTAAGGACTGTAACAACCACTATATAGGACAGACAGGCAGAAGGTTAGCAGAATACATCCATGAACACCAACTAGCAGTCAGAAGACATGATGAAAACTGCTTAATCTCACAACACATGGACAGACTTAACCATAGTTTCAACTGGGAAACTGTTAGCATCTTAGACCAAACTAAATCCAAAAATGCAAGGGAATTCCTGGAAGCTTGGTGTTCAGACAAGACAGCCATCAACAGGCACGTAGAGATAAACGGCATCTACACACTATTCAAAAGAGACAATAAAAAGGAAAACAAATGACCAGAACATCTCCTCACCAGCAATCATCACCCAGATAAGCAGAGATTAACACCAAGATTATCACCAGACATACAATCAGCAGCAAACAATACCCTAATCAAGAAACTACCAGAGGGAAAAATAAAACAAAACAAAACCCACACCCCACCAACACTGGCAGCGCATGACACTGTATATAAACAGAGAGCAACCCCCATTCCATTCTAGCACTGAAGATGTTACCTATCCAAATAACGAAACATTTGCAAGAAAACAGCCAAGCTCAGAGGACCCCAATGACTCCACAGTTCAACCCTGAGCTACACATATTCTCTTCTATTGGTATTATGAAACTGTATATTAATTGTGTTTATTTTGTATTTGTTGTAAGCTGTCTTAGGTCTGCTTGTAGTGAAGGGCAGTCTATAAATTCACAGAACTATTAATGAGTCAAGCAATACCTTGAGATGATACAAAATATAGCAATGCTATGGAACTATTGAAAAGTTATTCTAAGAAATGTTCTCCGGGCAGTCCAAAGAATTACTCAAATGAAAGATGATGAGACAAAGCCTAAAAAAGGCAGGGATTTTTTCTTGTTTACTGCTAGATAGTAAATGTTCTCAATCATAGTCATCTCTCTTCAAGAAGATGCCACTTGCATGATCTCAGCATTGGCAGAAGAGTCATTTTGGCCTCCGCATGCATAAAAGCATATGTAACTGGTAAGGATATACAGTACATCTTTTTACAGGTTTGCATGGCTGTTTCACAGGCTTCTCTCAGCTGGAGAAAGATGTAGCTGTTTTAAGATCTGAAGAGAAGCACATTATATGTGCATCTATTTGTGCACTGAGAAGCACCTTTTTCAAAGTGTTTGTACCACCCTAATTGCTAGTCTGGTACTTCAGTGTTAATATGAAGATATATACAACATAACAGATGCAACATTGTACAACATATCTATTATATGAAACTCAAATCATCTGCTGGGACAAGGGTTAGATTTACTCAGAATGTTATATTATTCTATACAGTACAGGTCAGAAATATCTTCCAGGTAAGGAAGAATTTTTTCAACTTAGTAGGTTTTATTATAATGCTTTATTATTTTTAATAGTAATTTTATTAAAAATTACAATTGCAACAATAGAAATTAATACCAACTAAAAAAGGGGAAAAAAAGAAAAAGTAGAAGGTACAGAGAAGAAAAAATAGAAAGAAAAATAGAAAAGAAAAAAATAAGAATATAATAAAGAAAAATAAAGAAATTATTTCCCTCTTCATCACAAGAAGTATAAAGAATTTTAGTAACTTATCACCTTCTCTTAAAATACAACAAATAATCTCTTCTTCCCATATCCCATCTTTTATCTATAAACAAATCCTTAAAGCCTTGTCATTTCAGTCCTGATGTCATCAAAAGTCCATTATGGGTTACCAGAGATAACTACATATTTATTTTAACCTTGATCAAATAAACCAACTTTATATTCCTTCTTTTTACTTCTGAATCTTGATCTCTAGTTCTTCAAATAATGCCCTAGAACTTGATTTCTTTTCATTTTTTTTTCATTTTCATTTTTCATTTCTCACAAAATTCTTCAAAGCTTTAACAAGCCTCTTTTGTAAATCCAATATAGGAAAATTATCCAGGTCACTGTCTTGGTTTGTTACTTGTATATCCCTTTTAATTATTACGAGCTCAGCTGGTTTCCAGTGTAACATCTTTTTCCATGTCATTCTTGTAGCCTGTCATTTTTAAATCCACTTTCAAATCAGTCTCAATCTTATCAGGTAAAACTTGTTCCTCTTCAATAATATCTTTTAAACACAGTCTATCTACAGAGGCGGACACTCTTAAAAATAACTTCTGGATCCATTGTTCAAAAACATTCTTCAGTATGTCCAATGTTAAAATATTTTGCTTCATTCTGTATTTGTAAGTTGTATTTAAGTATTCTTATCCTTTAACTGTAATTCTTTAGTTTCTTCTAGTTCCTTCTAATTCCTTCTGGTATCCAATTTTTAAAGTCTTATCTTATGTTTTTTTCCTTAAAAGAATTCAAAACAAAAGCATTTTCCCATGGGAAGGATTCTTACAATTAACTCCAAAATTTTATTTCAAATTTATCTGGACCCTTAGTCTAGTTGTAACTTTCTAAAATCAAAGTTTTAATCACTCTTTTGCTGTTTATTCCAAAATATATATTTTTTAAATCCTTAAACTTGTATTTAAAACTTTCTCTAAGGATTGAAGAAAACTCACCCAGTACTGTAAACCTATTGATCCAAAGGTTCCTAATAGCTGAAAAGCAGCTAACAAGCAATTTCTGAAAGCGATTAGAAAAGGAAGTATGCGAAACCAGTGTCCTTTCAAAGACACCGACATGGTTTGAGTAAGATGGCTATTCCCTTGTCTCCCAGAGCTCTAACCCCACCAGAGACCACTGTCTTGTGGTCTCCTTGTGAGGAGCAACTGTCTGGACCACTTGTGGGTGATCTCTAGTCCTCTCCTTGTCCAGAGAGGAATTACAAAGAATGGCTCTTCATTCTGCTGTGGTTGTCAGGTCCACTTTTCGCTGAGCCATCTTCAGTCCACCATGTCTTCCCCAGAGGTCTATTATACTGATTTATTAATTATATGTAGTTCAATATGACTTATTGCCTTGAAAAAATTTACCCTAAAACATCAGGTACAAACTATATTGAATAAGTTAATAAAGCAAAAGTCTTTTCTCCTGGTTCATATGCCTTTTGGCAATGAAAGCTATTTCATAAAATCAAACTGCCAAAAGAAGGATAATAGATGGTAGTTGCTAATCATACATACTGAGTGATAAAAAAAAAAAATCCATGTTGTGATAAATCATTGTCCATCGCAGAAAATCTTTCTGGTATATTTAAATTAAGTTTATAAGTAAGACTTAAATCCCGCACATATTTGTAAAAAAAGTGGTTGATTATCATGTTGCATTTCTAGGAAAAAAATCTATAGCTTTGAACACAGCTTTGAGCTATATTCAATGTGTAGCAGTTAACAGAGATGGGCAGTCTCAACACATCTGTGCAGAGTATTTGTTGTTAGATTATTGTTTGTTTTTATGTTTTATTGTTATGCTGTGAGTAGCCCAGGATTATTGTATACAAAATGGGTAGCCATATAAGTCTTTTAAACAAACAAACAAATGCCCTTTTCTTAATAGGCAGAGTGAGGCATCTTAATCTAGCTTACAGTTTGTGATACTGCTTTAGAACAAACAAAACACTTGTTCTTTCAGGAGATGTCCCATTGAGAAGGATCAGGTGGAGATTCTAGATCTGGCATAATAGATGAGAAGTCTTTGGGGTTGAATTGGGTTTTACAGATCCTTCCCATGACAAACAGCGTGATGGCTACACTTTTCAAGGAATCATACTGCATAGCTACTTCTTGTTTTAAGGACAATAGCCACACTGAGACAGCCCCTTCTGCTTTTCTAGAAAAGCAATTCTAGGACATTAATGTATAAAAAATGTTTTTGAAACCTGCATCTGATTGAAGTGAGATAATTGTGAGCCTTACATCTACCAGGATGTTTTCACAGTGATGGTAGAATACATCTGCAGCTTCCTACGACAACTTACTGTAGTTAGTAAAAGGAACAAATGTAGAATTCCAGATGTAGAATTCATAATGAGTGCATTTTTCAAAGCTATTTTTATATTTCAAGAAGGATACTAAGCAACTACCCCAGCAAGCCTGTGATCCTAGGTGTATTGCAGAACTTGGCAGTTGATTTGGATGGCTTATATGGAAAATATAAAATGTATGTGCATACCAGATGCAAAGATTTGGAGCCTGAAGATGTGGGAATGAAGCTAATTTTCAAGTTGCTCTTTAAAAGGAAGAAATGTTGTCTGGGGAGTTGTATATACCAACAGCATAATCTTAGGTATGTTTACTCAGTTAAGTCCTGTGTGTTCCATGGTTTTATTCCTTGTTACAGGGTTCAACGAAATGTAGATCTAGAGCTATTATTAAATATCTAAGTGATTAATGGTATATACACAAGGATGTCTGATTCCCTATTATGGAACAATACAATGACATTACTTTCTCATATTATACATTATACTGGTAAAATTAAGACAGCTTAGGCTAAGCAGATGTATGGAGAGTCTGTTAGCACTATTTTGATATGCCAAAAATTTTGGACTCAGAATATAATTTTTTTTTTCTACCAGCATCCAGTTAGCTAATCTTGAACTTTTACTAAAAGCAAAGTAGATCCTGCAAGATTGGGATCTTTTTATCTCACCTTATGTTACAGTGGAGCTCAGTCATGCTGGTTCCCTAATCTTGTGTACTTCAGTGTTATGCAAACATTTTGGCTCAACATTTCAGTTTTGTCTGGAAAATGCAGATAAGCTAGGAAGTTTGTGGAACTACTTCCTACCACCAATTGCTAACATGCATATCCTTCTTCCAGGGACTGAAGTGAGTGCTTTTTCCAGCTTTTTTTCCAGAGAGATTCCAGCACTTGACAATGGCAATCTGACTGCAAGCTTCCATCCTGACAGTAAAAACCCCAATTCAGTGTTTCTTGGCAAGAAAAAAAGCAGGTAATAATCATGAAGACTTGCCATGTACCCAACAGCTAAAGATATTCAAAGTAGCACCTGAGCAATTTTACTGGGTACTACAATTAAAGGTGAAGAGAAATGTATTTTGTTTCCACCTTGGAACAAAGCAGCCCAACTTAAAACATTCCAGCAAAATGTTTCATGTTGACTGTCTTCTGATGGAACATATATTGAGATGTTACTAGTGTTTCAGCCTGTCATGCTTCTTTCAATTGGCTAGGCAAGAATAGACTTCCAAGGATGCAAAAGCACTGATGAGTAAGTTTATTGTAGAAAAGCTAATGAACCCATTACAAAAGAATTCCACTGACTGCTGCAAATCAGATGTAATTTATATATGAAATCAAAGTTCAATCTTGTACCTCTTTCTCCTGCTCATATTTAATAGGCTAGAAGTCACTCTCTTTTGGGTAGGAGAGACAATTTCCACCTGACTTTTGTTTTGGTAATGGACTGATCTAGTATCAGGGTGTTTGCTTGTGAACATATGAGAACTGGCTCTCATGGAGCCATAGAAAGAATAGGAACTTGGGCCAAGCCCCTTTTTCCTTGTTTTTCACCAGAGGACCACAAAAATGATGGAATGGTAGTCCATGGTACTTGCTACTGACCAATTATCCTGCAGAAAAATAGGCAATAGCATGATTTGAAAACCTTTTTTGAAAGCAAGGAAACAACACACACTCCCCAAGAGAAAATGATAGGAACACTGCTCTGCTCTCACCTATTGAAAAATCTATTCATTTAGGTCAGAGTTCATTATACGAAGCCTCTACTCCCTTCTTAGTTCAACAAACAATACTTTTTAAACTGAGGTGCTGAGTCAACAAGGCAAAAGAACCAATCTTTTTAATGTTTCTTTTAACTAGAACTAGCTCTGGCTTTAAGATAAAGAAGGTGGACAAGCAAATGATCCTTTCTTCTATCCCTGTGAGATTTCCTATGGCCATTTTTTTCTCCAGGTACTACCACTCCATTTATTTAGCAAATTCAGGCATAGGATGGCTAGTATACAAAGTCTGAAGCATCTTAACTTCATGAATAACATTAACAAGGAGCATGCACAATAACATATACATAATCATAGCTTAACCCCAAATAATCTTTGCATTTTTAAATCCACCCCAAAAGCTGACCATCAACAAGACACACAAGCATGCTTGGGGTAGACCCCCTCCAATCCAAATTTTAACAAACCAGCTCCAACAAACAAATAACCTTTGTGTGGTTAAAAACACTTTCATGTAAAGCATCAGTGGGACATAAGAACATCCACCAAGCCTACCTGAACATCCAATCTAAATCAATCGCAATTAGAGATATGACTGTCTCTGCTGCTCAAATGGCTAGGCTGATATAAATTTGAAAGCAACCACCACCACCCATTCATTATCTTTAATACAACCGCTCAATTACAGCAGTCACAATACTCAAAACACTCAAAATAATGCTGCTTAAAGCAGCCACATCTGAAAACAATATTTTGCTTTTCACTTTGAAACACAACTCTCTAAACATATGCATTTCTTTTGCACTCAGAACACCTGAAACAGCCATTATGAGATTGGAACATTTGTGATTTTTTTGCCTGAAATATTATAAGAACCCTTGAATCCAGCCACTAGGGTTTTTCCCTTTATCCTTCCTTTTTACACTGTGGATATCTGGATTTAGTGTATGAAATAGATGTAGGGTTTGCCTAGTATCCTTGACTAGTTCTTCTGATTCTTTTCCTATGACTAGGACTAGCTGAGAAAATATGGCCCTATTTGACCAATAACAGAATTGCATCCATAGCTATGTCTTTTGAGCTGTTTTTCCAGACATGTGGAACACTGTCTTTAAAGTTACATTTTTCTTTGCTTTGTTATTCAGAGACATATATAAATGCATTTATTATGCTATAGCCCTTTGCAATTTTTTTTTGTAAACAGCTGGCAATAAGCTTTTACAGTGTTTTCTAATATTCCGCTAATTAATTTCAAGATACATATTTGAAAAATCTTGGGAATACTTTTGCTAAAACTTGCATATGACAAATGTTTGGGAAAGCAAAAACAAAACTCTGGAAATGCAGAGTTTATACAGAAACCCCCTCCCCCAAAGACAAACTTGGAGCACAGGTCAAGAGCAGCCAAAATAAAAATAGAGTTTGAAGGTTATGATATGAAACTGTCTTTTACCTGCCAACTTGCAGCTGGTTGAAGTATCTGCCAATCAAATCTGTAAAGGGAGTCTATAGGGAAAAAAAAATCTAGCTGTAGAATGGCTTCTTTAAAGTTCAACAGTTTGCACATGGGGTGAAATAATGACATGAAAATTTCATGCTGCGAAGACATTACGAGATGTGATGCGCTGGAAGCAGAGTGAGCCCCCTGCCTAACAAGCAAACAAATCATGACTGGCTGGTTATGCCCAAATTTAAGTAAATCAGTGGGTTTGCTTAGAAATAGTTGTGCTACAGCTAGCTACTGAATTTGGATGTTCAAGCTTGGAGAGCTTGGAAAGTGATTGTGTTGAATTCTAATGCCAGTGCCTATTGAAACTGTCAGCATCCAGTTAGCTCTCTTAAGAGCCCATTTTATCTTCATTACAAGGTGAACAAACCCTGTAGTCTTAGAAACGGTGCTTGAAAAGACTTCATCCAAATGGTGGGCTAAAAAGCTGTTGTGTCTATGCAGAGCTTTGATCTTTCCTGCTCCTTCTCCTTTCTACAAACATGACTGTGGAAGTCTGGCTAAAATTTCAGTTAACGGGGAAAAAATTAATAGCCAAGATCTTGTCTAAAGCCTGATCTGAAATACCTAGGGCAAAGACCAGCAGAATTTTTGTCTGAAGTAAGGATTTGTAATATTGCAATTAATGTCTCGGCAAGATAACAAAACATCACTCAAATATTATTTATATAGAGGGATTTTTGTATTTCTATTTGATGGCAAGAAATACTGCCACAAGCCTCCTAAACAACATCTCAAAAAAGAATGTGTAGATGAAAGAAACTTCAGAACATGCAGAAATTTTTACATAGCACTTTGGTGTTCTGCGTTTTTTGTCGCCTTCTCTTTTTCTTCCCTGAAGCACGACACAGTATGCCATAAAAAAAGGACTGCTTACTTCAAAGTAACTTAATCTGCCTCTAGGCATTCTTCATAACTAACCCAGTTTGCCATGTTTGAAGTTCATGTGCTTTTCCAATATCTGTTCAGAGAAATTAAGATCAACACTGACAAATGAAAAGATGGAATTTCTTGTGACATTTGCTCCAAACAGATTAATGGAAACAATACAGAACAATTTCATTTTGAAACGGGAGACTAGATTTTGATGTGTGGGAAGGTGGAGTTTTGTATAATCATCCAGATGATTTAAGAATAAGGGCTGATCATGTTTGATATTAGGAACCATATTATAACCCAAGGTGTTATTTATGTGAATGTATTATAGCTGGATACAAGTTACTGATAATTAGATAACAAGTTGAATGTTAAATCTCTATATGGATGTTATGAAATGGAGTAAAAGTCACCACATAAATAATAATTAGCAACTCTATCTCTGTAGAAGAGGCCATCACCTCTAGAAGTCAAGCTGTGAGATCAGCTTCACCCTTCCAGAACTCGTACTGTGAGTGTCCCAGGTTTTGGGAACATGTTCATGCCTTCGCATGTACATCTTACAAAGATAGACTCAGACAAAGATTGGTCCAAGGTCACCTGATAAACTTCATAGTTTATCATCAGGGATTTGAAATCAGATCTTTTATTTATTTATTGGAATTTGATCCTTTATTTATTTACTGGATTTTATTAAATTGTGTCCAAAGCAGCTCACAACAATTAAAATTAAGATAGACAGGAATTAAAACTAATATTTAAACTTTAATAATATAAACACAGTTGCCTGAATTTTGAACTCTTCTTGATTAATCCCTGAATTACAAAATTTACTTTTACAATAGAGAACAGCTACTAGGATTTGAGTGTTTGTGTATTTATGGCTTCCTTCTGTTTTCTCTAGTTATAAGCAAACTTTAGCACATTTTAAACAGAAATATACCCAAATGACCTGTTTCTTTGCTTAAGGCTATTTGCTGGTTTGAAACTCTTCTAAAATGATAAAAAGAGTCTGTTTTGCTCTCAAAACTACTGGGGTGAAAAGTTTGGAATTCCAAATGGTTTAAATACAAAATGTTTTATAGATTTCTAACTGGGACATTACTCACATAATAGGAAATCTTGAGAATAATCGGCACTCTCCTCCAATAGAGATGTATTTATTGATAATATAGGAAATTCATTTTCTTTGCTCCAACGGAATATAACAAAAGGGATTTTCACTGAAGATAAGTCAAATGAGATTAGCTGTTTGATAACTGAGCAAACTTCTTTTGAATATAATACTTTCTACAGGTAGTCCTAGACTTATGACCATTCATTTAATGACCATTTGAAGTTACAATGATGCTGAAATAATGACTTATGACCAGTCCAGTCCTTGCACTTATGACAGTTGCAGCATCCCTGCGGTCATGTGATCAAAATTTGGGCACTTCACAACCAGCATGTATTTACGATGGTTGCAGTGTCCTGGGGTCATGTGATCACCATTTGTGACCTTTCCAAGGGGTTTCCAACAACCAAATGAGGGAAGCCGGATTTGCTTAACAACCACATTGCTTAGTGACAGAAGTTCCAGTCCCAACTGTGGTCATAAATTATTGTATTTCAAGGATTCTGTTTCCAGTATTGACTGACTAAAGATCTTTGGGAAGTTTGCAAACATAATTATCTGGCTCACATATTTGGCAAAACCATCGTTTATCAAACCAAGGTTTTATAATGCATAAACCACAGTTAGCTAGGTTTACCATAAACCCTGGGTTATAAATCCACATGGGCTGGATTTGCACAACATATTAAGCCAAAACTGCTCTGTTATAGTGTAGTACAGTTTGTTGAATCTACCCTATGAGATAGATGGACTCTCTGATTGATCTATTGTCTCTAGCCACATTTATTCAGAAGTACTGTAACATTACATGGGAATTCCTCAGGTATAAGTATCTAGGACTGATTGATCTACTTTCCCATCCTTCTATAATGTGTAATACACAGGATTTCTTTTTTGTAATGGAATTGAGACTAATGAATATTAGGGATGGGTCATAAAGTTTGTAGACAAAGTATGTGGAGATTATATGCACAGGTTGTGAGAGGCTGAGGAAGATTTGGAGGGTCTTTGGATGCCTCATATGTTGATGCTGTGGAGGTTCATGGTGGCTATGGGAGATGGGGCCTGGCAGAGCTTCCAGGGTGGTCCCCTGGGTGACTGAGCCTGTGATAGATGGGAGCCAGATACAACTATGCAGCTGATCCAGTTGTTTGGAGAGTCAGTAGTTGGAGCAGCAGCAGTGGCAGCTCTGCCAATCAGCTGTTTGGTGGTGCTTGGTGCTGGGCTGGAGGCACTGACAATCAGCAGTTGAAGAGCCAGTGTCACAGAAGTGACAACAGAACTATGGCAATTCCCAACAAGGTGGGGTTGGCAGTGGTATGCGTAGTAGAGACTGATCTCCAGCTGAGTGGTGGTGGTGATAGTGACCTGGGGACAGCTAATCCTGGAATTTTGGAAGGTATAGGCACACATGTGACAATGCTGAATGGTACAGCAGGATCAGGCCAGTGGATATTGCGGAGGCTCAGCCTGACTCCTATGGCTGTCATGAAACTTGCCATTTTGTCTTCTGCTTGTGGTGGCTGGACTCAGAAGGAAGTGTGCCATATGTTCTATCTACTAGCAGTCTTTCATTGTGGGATCCAAAGACTTGGACTGTGGAAGGGAAGACTAACACTGGATGGAGAATATTTCAGGGGATGGTGTAGAAAGATGTGTGGTAACTGAAGGGGATGTGTCTGCTCTCTTTCTGGGTAAGAGATGGGGCCAGTGGCAATCTCCAATTCATCTTGGTTTTGGAAAAGACTGAGAGTGTTGTTTATGCTTCTGGATATCCTGGGGATGTCAGGTGTGAAACTGAAATTTGGTGTGCTTTGTATATAGTGGTAGTTGGTGGACCAGGGATCACTGAGTGCTGGGCTGAAGAGACTTGGAGAACTAGACAGGTGTGGTTGTATCATTGGTGTGTTAGATAAGGAGGAAATAGCAAGGATTTGGGGACTGATGTATCAAGGAAGATGAGGCAGGCATCATGGTGTGATGGGCAGAAGGAGAGATGGTGGGAGTTGGGGGTGGGATGCTTTTGAGGAAAGCAATGTCAGTACCTTATACCAATTTCACATTCTGACCCCCTAGGCTCTGCCCTAGTGCTTGTTCATTGGACCCTCAGTGGCCCTGGTCTCCAGCTGTTGTTACTGAATGCTAGGTTGTCCTGTAATAAGGCCTCCCTCATCCAATATCATCAGCATATTCGAGATTGTTGATGTTTCTTTTAGCAATTTTAATTCCAGTTTTCTGTCTCTTCTACTCCAGCATTTCTCATGTGCCAATTGCTTACTATGCACAATTTAAAGTGTTGGCAGTGACTGTTAAAAGAGAAAGTCTGGCTGCTTAAGGAACTGCCTCTCTCATTAATGTCCTGCCCTTTCCAGTACACTAATTGGCATATTAGAGATGGGATCCTGTGGAATACGTTGTGTAGGTAATAGAGGAAGTTGGAAATGTCTGTTCCATTTTGAGTGAGTTCAGTGCTCCAAGTTGGAACACAACTCTACTTGAAACACACGAGCAGTTCAGAAGCTGCAAACAGTGATGGTGAATTGAGGTTATGCACTTCCCTGAAATTCAGCAAGCAAGAATCTCTTTCCTACCAGACAAGACATTACCAAGGGAATAAAATTTAAAACATTGGCAAGGGTGGGAATGGGGAGAAAATATAATATTGCAGGGAAGCAGGTTATACAATGAAACTGCTACACCAGCACTGAAATGAAGTGTGATCTCACAGATGTCAAGCCAGGGAATTTTTCCTGTCTTCATCCTTCTTCTGAGCTGCTATTGCTTTTTAACAGAGCAAAATATAAAAAATCAACCAAACTGATATTTTTAATCTATTTTTATAGCTTTCCTAAACCAAAACTTCTAAATGAATCCTCTGTGGCTTAACACTGACTTTCCAAACACAGAACTTCTGGGATCAGATTTCTGTTTTCTCACTCTGAGTGAATTGGGGTAAGTCAGCCAGTTATGCACCCACTCCTCCACCCCATCACCTACTGAGTAAAATGAAAATATTGTTGCTAGAAGCGCTGCTGCCTGCCTTTGGCATGAGCACCATCTAGTGGATTTGTCAAAGAAGACATATTTCCATTAGCACTAAAGAAGATGACCTCTCTATGTTATGTATCTGGACTTGTGACTGTAAAACATATGATACCAACAGCCTCACAAACATTCCAGGAGCCACTAGTAAGCATTGAAAGCCAAACCATTAAAAGAGGCAGGTTTCAGGAGAAGGCAGAATGTCAGTAACAGATTGGAGGTTGAGAAGGTCTTGTTGCTTTAGCTGAAAATGGAACAGGAAGTCCTCTTATGTATCTTCAGCATGGGCATCAGTGTCAGATGAGGACTTATGCTGAAACCCCGTTTTTGCCATGTTAGGCCATGACAGGTCTACAGAACTGAGGATGAAATTATCAGACAAAACAAACAAACTTAGAAATAGATTATTCACAACCTGGTTTCTGTGGTGAAGGGATAAATATCATTTTGGCCCAGTGAAATGCTCATGTGAGAACTATGGGATTAAGAGACTTGTGCTGGTGGAGGTTGGATAAGAGCTGGAAAACCAGGAAGCATTTTAAGGAAGAGTGAAGCTATCAGTGTCAAAATATCACAAAGCATGGTGGCTAAAGGCATGGTCCAAGTGTGTCAAGAACTGAGGTACAAGAAGTGTGGGTGACTGGTAGAGGGATGAGTATAGGTTTTCTTTGATGCTACTTTTCCATGATAATGATGACAATAGTGGTGATTATTTGAATGCATATACTTCATATAACAATAACAAAATGTAAGGCAACAACAATTAAAACAGTACTTTCAAACAGTACTCAGCAGTCAGAAGCACAACATTATCACCTCAAAGTAGTATTTCATTCCATGCATAATGTTCAAACATGGTCTCACATATGGACACCAAGTAGTTACACGCCAGCTATGTTTCAGCAAATGCCTGTATCACATACTTTCAAACCATGCCCTGAAATGTAATAGCAGGTGTTCACCCAGGGGTGGCTGAAATAAAATAAAAGTCCCAGTAGCTCCAGATAGTATCGCCCCAGATGACAGATGCTGGAAATGGTTGCTTATCAGCATCTGGAGGGCCACACTTTCCTGAATCCTGCTCTAAAGTTTGCATAAAGGGGAAATTCTGTTGAATTGTAACCTTGGTCAGTGAAGTTCAAAAGGATATGGAGTGAGGAAAAATGCTGAACTGTATATATTCAACTAAATATAAGATGGAACTAAAGTAGCATCAATTTCTGACTGTAGGCCCCCTTTCCAAAATCCCTCTGAGGTCACCTTTTAGGTATAGCTAGAGGAACTTTGCCTCTGAATAATTTCCCTGATTCTCTTTTATATTTCAGGCTTTCTGAAGGATTTTCTGTCCTCTTGTGTGAATTTGGGGGAATACAGGGAACTCAAATGATGAAGGAAAACTCTCCTTATGTTAGAATGCTTGTAAGAGCATGAGTCTGGATGAAACTTCCTCATTTGAAATAGCTTTTCTGTTTAATTTGCTATTAGATTTTATGAATGTATTCTCAGATATGATCAGATGTTGCTGTAGGGACAATTTTATATTGTAAACACTGTATTACTTTGTCAAGGTTGAGGGATTTGCCACTTGGTTCTATACTAGGTGGGAATTCAACAGCAAATGCAGGCATGTCCTGACTGGTTAGCTATACTGGAAAGGATGTATGTAACAAGAATTACTCAGCTGTTCAATGTTTTTGGTATAATCTTTGTCTGTTTATTTTTTTAATAATAAAAATATTTTTTAATTTTTTTAATAAGAATGACAGTATATAAAGTCCAACTCTTGAAAAGTACACCTAAGTTCTGTAAGAAAATGGGCTGTGTTTTAAAGTACATACTGTAGTTAATTACAGAGCTGACAGATCTCTCCCTTCACTGATAAGCAGAAACGATGCTGCTGTAATACTGAATTAACGCTTCAGCAGTCTGTGAAAATATTCCTTCTTGAAAAGATCATCTTTCACGTGATAGAAGGCCATGTTATGTGGGCTCTGTAAAGAAGATTAATGTGCTTTGACAGTTGTGAACCTACCAATGAGACCCAAAATGTCTGAAATCTTATCTGCTTTGGCCAGTATGAGATTATAAACTGTACCAAAATAATAGATAAAACATTGTAGTGCTGTTGGCCTATTTCACACATCATGGTGATGCATAATTGTTTTTTTTGGGGGGGAGGGGGGGTTGGCTTAGCAAAATACATAAATCTAGTCATAGTCTTATAAAACCCTTGTTTATGACTTAGCTTACTGTGCAAATTCCACCAATTTAATAAAAATGACAAAACAAACCATAGCTTAGATCACTGTATGAACCTGGGAACTTGTATATGTAAACATCCTAAGCACGTCCAGGTAGCAGCATTAGAAGCAGAGTCCTTGAGTGATACCATATGCTAATATTCTAATATATTATTCTAATATTATGTGTGATGGAATGGACTTATGAAGGCCATGCTCAGGAAGATAAGTGTGTTCTTAGCCCCAACAGGAGCGTGGGAAGTTCAAGAAGATGAAGCTGGCACCTCCCTAAGGAATTCACGGTGTTGTGGCTGGCTGGCTTGGGAACTTGGGTTCAGTCTGGGGAGATTCTGTCTTGAGGTGGAAGCTAATAAACGCAACAGAACTGTATTTGCATTGTCTCGTGGAGTTCTTTGGGCTGAACCTGACATTATGTGAACCTAACCAGTTGTGTTTTATTCAAGAAACTATAATGAAATAAACCAGGGCCAAATGTGACCCTTCCTTCAAAACTGGGTTGTCGATCTCAGAGTTCTTAATAGGTTGCTACCAAATTGTAATTTTGTAATTACAAACGTAACAGAGGGAAACATATTAATTTCACAGTAAATATATTAAATTTTACTTGAATTTAAATATAAAGGAAATAACATCAAATTTACTGGATGTGGGCAGTGTTGGTTTGTTGGTTTGGTTTTCAGCACCTAGCATGCCACTCAAAAGCTAATAACCAATAAAGTCATGTCAAGGCAGGCTGGGTGCCATATGTGACTCTAGTCATTGAGTTGTGGTGGAGCAAGAAACTATTCAGAAAACAATGAAAGTCAAAGGACAAACATTTATATCCACACTAGCAACTTTTTAAGGGGCTACAGTTTCCCAGTAAAGCAGGTGGAATGTAAAATGGGTTGGCAGAGGTTCAAAAAAAACCCCAACCTTTCCTGGCGCAAAATTGGTCATTTGGAACTATCCATGGTCCTGGAAACACTGACCTATTGTGTTGCTTTCTGGGCTCATTGCTTGGAATAGGTTGGGATAATAGTGCAGGTATGTGGTACTATTTGCATTAACTTTGGGAAGGGGACAGAAAAAGGACAGTGTTGGTATGTAGTGCTATTTAACTTTGGAAATAGACTTGTAAGAGACGAACCTACAACACCTAAAACTAGTCTGCTGCTAACCATTAATGAAACCTTGACCAGTATTCTTCTCAACTTTGTAGAAGCTGGCCTAATGACACATCTTCAACAATTGTAATAAAAAAATATTAGTGGCCTGACTGAATTTTGAACCATTATGGATGGGATGAAGTAAAAATTTGTTTTCCCCTACTGTTTTGGAATCCCATTTCCCTAAGGCAGGGTAGTTTAAAAAAGGGAACAGAAGATTTGGTAGCTATAGCAGACTCATTTTGTGACCAATATGATCTCTGCATCTGGAGACTGGAAAGAAATGTTAACAGATTATACTTCATGAAACCATATATAGAATAAGTGAACCTATCATTAACTTTGTATAAAAACAGTGTTTTGGTTTGGTTTCTATACCATGGTTTGGGCTCACATGATATACTAGATTTATGGTTAGCCTAGCTCAGCGTGTCATGCAAATGCAGCTGTCACCTCAGTGCTATCACTGAAGTAAATCTCTAGCCTCATCTCCTGTGAAAACTAGATTAATCTTTGGAGGACAAAGGGAAAGTTGATTGGTGGCAGATGTTCAAGAGGCAGGTCAAGTGAAGCTTCCTTTGGCATCCACATAGCAGGTAATAGCAGGCACAGCTTGACCTACATTTGTTTATGAATGGACTAATGAGCCCACTATAGGGCCTGTTCAAAAAATGTTATCCTGATGAGGACATTTCCTGAGATGAAATTGCTGAAGGAAAGGCTAAAATTGGAGTCCTTCCTTCTTAAGCATGAGACTCTGAAATAGAACCTGAGGATTTTAATTTATTGCTATTGTTAGCATCCTTTCCTTGTACTGGATGAAATCTTCACTGAAAGGAGAATCAGGTGCTATTATTAAAAAGTCCTGATTGAAGGGCCAGCAGCAGATTCTCTGAAACAGATCTCAAAAAGGTAGAATTCCAACAGATAGTCTGGCGACCCAGCTGGGTTTACCAACAAGCATTCATCCACCAGAGAATTGCTGGTAAGTCATTCCCTTTTTGATAGATATGCAGTATTTATATGATACATCTGTTTTCAAAACCTGTTTGCATGTTCATACTTTGCATTTTTTAAAATCTCTTATTCTACATTGGCAGAATATAGTGCAGGAAAGTATCATTGTTCATGACTGAGGGCTGCATCTGGCCTTTAATAGAATGAAGTGAGGTGAGAACAAGAACCAATGTGATATGGTGATTATGATGTTAAACTAGAGTCAGAGAGATCTACTTTCAGCCCTGGAACTCACTGGGTAACATGGGGCTAGTTGCTGTTTCTCAGCCCAGCCAATCTCATTGTGGGATAACACTGAAGGAAAGAAATGCTAGGTATATCACCTTGAGCTGCTGGAGAAAAAAAAGTGGATATGAAATAAATAAATAATAAATACATAAATAGGTGGAACTAGGATAAAAAAATTAAATGTGATTTAATTTAATTCCACGTATGGTTAGTATAATTCACCCTTCTATATATTTAATAATTACTACCTATTATTACCTTAAAATTTGTAAGTCAGTAGAGCTTTTGGAGTGATTCTGACAACTGCATCCACAGCTGTTTGAAGCCACTTAAAGCCTAGGATCTCAGATGTACTCTGGTGTAAGGTGAGAACAGGCAGATGCTTGACTATAAACACTGTTCTAATGTCACCATTCTTAGTGCATGTATAATATTATCATTGTTGATACAGCCTGTTACAACTTTTCTTCAGCTTGGAGAAAATCCAGGGGTGAAATTGTTTACCTCAAAAAAATAGAAGCCAGATGAAGAAGCTAAACTAAATGGAGCTCATATTCAGTTTTAAACTTTCCTCCCAATAAGCGTTCTCTAATCATATATTCAGCCCATTCTTGGTACAAATGAGAGGTTTCCCATTAACAAGCAGTTAATTTTATCATCATTGTTTTGTAAGATACTAGTTGTGCTCTTTGCTTATGTCAACTTTGTCCCAATAAACATGGCTGGATGTGGGCTGAAACATTTTCCAATTGTAGTCAGTTAAAACTGTATTAGCACATTGTACATGTCGACCTTGGAATAATTATTTGTATCTGTGTAGGTAGTAAAGGATTATTGTAAACATTTATTTTTGAGTGGCCTCTCTTTTTTTAGTAAAAGCTTTTAGATGTCACAGAATCATAGAATTGGCAGTCCAACCTCCCAAATCAGTGCAGAAATCCAAATTAAAGCATCCAAGTATTTTTAGAAAATTGATGAAAACCTGGATATTTCTTGAGTCACATGGGGCTGAATTGTTATGACTATCCTTCCAAATAATCAATTGGTTTTTATTGTACTGAATGTGGTTTCCAGTTTTATTTATGCAATGACAAAGTATGGTTTGTTTTCAAATTTGATCATACACTTGTTTGTTTTTTAATCCAAAGTTATGTATTTGGCAAGTATGGAACGTTCAAAGTCACTGATTGGAGCAGCCAATAATCTCTGTAAGTAAGTAAATAAATAAACAAGCAAACTTTTTATATGTAATTGCTCAAACAATTATCTTTCTTTTTCTGTAGACATGGCATGCTTAGTCATGATATATTGAATAAACCATGATTTGCTGGATCCACATTAATGGTAACTATAAACCATGGTTTATCAACTACAATACTGGAGTCACACAGCATGGTAAGCAGAACAAAACAAAACAAAAATATTACATTAAATTGAGTGAACAAGGCCAACTGCTCTTTCAGGCTTTAGCACTGTGGAGCACCAAGTATTCATGTGCTGTGTGAGAGAATCTTTTTGGCTATAAAAATAGTCTGATCATCATCAACACAAAGAATAGATAATTGAACAGCCATCTGTTACACTTGCTCTAGCTTTGCATTTTCTGCAATAGTGGGTTGGATTACATGGTCTATAAAAGACTGTCCAATTGTGTAATAGTGTGCATGAAACTGTTCCCTTAATGTGCATTTAATATGCACGTTGGATCTTCACGTTGATCTTTTCTGCATCAGAAAAAGATTTTTATAAAGATAAAAAATCAGGGGGAATTCCAAAGGAAAATAGGGAAAAAATCACAGAGGGTTTTTTTTTTTTTTGAGTTTTAAGCTAAAATAAAACATTTGCACAAAGCAACAGAGGGGAGGTTTCTAATTCATTGCAAAATGGATAGACTTTATATAATATGCCTTGCTTCAAACCACAGTTCTCAGATTTCACAATTTTATATGCTTGGGCCAAGGCAGAGAGAAAGACAGAGAGACGGAGGGGGGGCTTGGGCCAATATGCATGTCTGTTTTACATGTCTGTAAAGGGCTAACAGTTACAAAACAACTGAAGTATTTTAGAAAGTCATATCCTGGATGCTTAGCAGTGGCGCATACTAAGAAGTCTAAGTACTACAGAATTCTGAATGTATTATACGTGACCTGAATTTTCAAAGATGAATAGAAGTAAGAACCCCACTGAAATTGCATTTTGGTTTGAAAGTTTTTTTCAAGTAAAAGGAAAAACTTTAAACACTTTACTGAACAATGAACTATTGGGAAACCCTTACCAGAAAATACTTCCTAATAAAGTCTTAGTAAATGGCAATAAACTTTTAAACATTTGTTAGAAGTAATAATCCTTTGCTGACTTTGGCAGAACTAAAACTATGTCAGTCACTTGTCTTTTTTACAATAAAATTGAACAATTTATTTTCTCCAATATCTGGTTCTAGATGCTCAGGTCTATCCCATGTTTTGGCTCATTTATAGCTATCATACATTGAAGTTAATACTTAAATTCATCAGGGCAAAAAAACTTAGTTCCATCATGTCAACAATGAAGTGAAGTCAGTGGTTAAAGAGTTAAGTTAATCACTTCACCCTTACTGGATAGGCATTCCTTCTTGGAAGAACTTAACTTTACAAGAGTAGATGTAGTAGATAACTTCCAGGATTAATTATTATGATGTACTCTATATGAGGCTTTCTTTGTGTATAGTCCACATATCTCAGTAAGTACAGAACTCAGCTGAACTCTGAAATAATTGAAGGAGGCTACATTTTACCTGCGCTTAAAGATTGGGCGGAAATACATAGTACTGGCTATAATTTTTAAAGCCTACATGGATGCATCCAGACTACTTGAGAGAATTCCTCTTCCTGCCTCTCACTGAATTCATTTGTCAGACTTAATTATCCATAAGGCTTTCTACTTATAAATCTGTGCAATGGTCACAGGCTGTACATTTCAGGACCCCCTCGCCTCTTCCAGCCTGTTGATCTGATCTTTGAAGAATCAATTGTTCAATTTTGCTCACTTCTCTTCAGGGATTGTCATTCGGCCTTCCTTAGGCTGCTGACTGGCATTTTTACTTCCCTGCTCTTTCTTCAGTCTGTGTGACAGTTTTTGTCTAGCCTTATTTCCTTGCCTACTTTTGTCCCATATTTAAAGCTGCATGAACCATTTTTTTTCTTTTTACTTCTTTGTTGCACTCAACAGGTATATCACTGCACTGTTGTTTCAAGGGCTGGGAGAGCTTCATTGTGGGAGAGGGAGATGCCAGTGTCTTGGAAGAAGGCATTGGTGTGAGCACTCCTTAACGAACTCAACTACAACCCAGTGTCTAACCTTTTCTTTTTGAGGAAGTTTATTAAAAAGGTAATGGGCCATCAGCTCTGAGAGAAATTAATTAGTTGAACGTTTTTCAGTCAGGGGTCTATGCTGTACCAGCCAATGCATACAGAAAACCAGGCAAAAGCAATTTATTACCATAGGATAACTTCCAGGCAACAGCTGGTAATTGGGGGGGAGGGTGTAATTAGTCACTTAAAACTTGCCTTCGAACTTGAGTCATCAGCAATCTGCTAGCATGAGAAAGATAGAGCATAGATAAGAGTATTGCCCATAATAATCCACCATTCAAGTGCCAGAGAATTCCATAAGATGGTCTGTATGGCATTTCCAGGGATTAGAAAGGTGGTTGGAATGACAAGTCTAGGGTAGAAGTGTAGGGCAAGGAGCAAGAGTGACAGGAACACAGGTCTGAAGGCAGAGTCGCTTCCAATGGGGGGACAACAATTTGAGGCTGCTGTTACATAGCCCCAGATGCTGGTGTAGCTTAATTAGTAGCTGCCCTTTTTTTCTTAAGGGGATGTTCTGATTGCTTTTGCTCTGATCTTCATAGCTGTTGATGTGTTCTTGGGATAGGTGCTCTGCCAGAGGGACCCTTCATTATCTGAACTAGACCTCACTTGCTCAGGTTCACTATCTCCTGGACTGTGTCAAGGGATCAACCTCTCCTTCCCCATATATTCAGACTGGAATTGCTGCAGGTGTCTGATTGGCTGACCATCTCTAACAATTTCTGCTTCAAAGGATTCAGCAAAGACTATCACAAATCCAAGCCCAGGCACCAGAGAAAAAACATATTGGTTGCTCTCACTGATGACTTATAGTGGGGCTTAGATATGGGAAGCGTGACACACTCATCCTGCTTGATCTTTCAGTGGCTTCAGTACCATCAGTCATGTTATCCTTCTGGACCATCTGTGAGGGTTGGGGACTGGGGCCACCATCCTTTGGTGGTTAAGCTCCATCTAGAGTGGGCAATTCCAGTCTGAATATATGGGGAAGGAGAGGTTGATCATTTGACATATCAATATGGGGTACCTCATTCTCCTCTTTAATATTCAGATAGTTTTTACTTGTTTTTTCAATGCATTTTGGACATTGGGGTGACAGAGAGTAGAGATATCTAAGTATGTGAAGAGTAGAGATATCTAAGTATGTTTAATGATATTCAGCACCATGGTTTTATAATAATATATCAATTGTATTTGTTTGATAAATTAATCATTTTTATCATTGTATTATTATACATTTGTATTTTGTTGCTTGTAGTGAAATATCTGAAGCAGCAAAAAAACATTGGTAATATACCAGACCTATGGAATTGTTACCCAATATTTTTGGAGAGGGAGCAAGTTAAGCTGGGAAAGCCAGTTTAACTTGACAAACACATAGCTAATCAGGCATTTGTTAAAAAATGCTCTTTTTAAAAATTTGGGGAATTTTGTTTCCTTGCTTATATGGAAACTTCTCCTTGCCTTTGAAATGAGATAAGAGTTTATGACAGAGTTTATGACAGAGTTTATGACAGAGGAACAGCAGAGAAACAGTTTGTTGGAAATGTGAACAGAAAGAAAAATAGTAGGTAGTGGTTGGTGTAGATGCTGGTTTATCTGGGCTGAGAGCAGCTGGTTGATCAAGTAGTTGCTCTGCTTTGGTGCCTATTAAAGAATGAGCTATAAGGTACCATTTCTTTCAATGTTCTCTGCTTATACACTTGTAAATAAAGCAGTTATTATAAAGTTCTTTCATTGGAAGGCAATTAAATCCAGTGAGGAATGTTTAACACTAGTTGTAGAATATTTTCCAGGAGGTAGGGAATGTATAAATCAGTTTAGAACTGGCCCATCATTCTGTTCTTCCAACGTTTTGTTTTTTAAAAAAAAAGCTGAAAAATCTGCATTCATTCACATCTGTCCTAAATTATATAGCCTTTTGGAAGCAATCCTGAATTTATATTTGCATATTTCTTTCTCACTCATTCCCAGTTAAGGCAGCCTAATACATTTCAGTATTTCAGGTTTTCAGTATTTCATATATGCTTTTTGTTATGCTAATAAAGTATATACTTTTAAAAATTGAATTCACTCTTCATAAAACTTATCCTCTTTTGTGTGCATTTTTCCCATTGATATGCTGTTTTGTGCAATTTTTGAAATAAATTCTATTCAGTGCTTCCCATTTGTGACTCAAAAGCATCTGCAAATTGCATCATTTCATTCCCATGGTGGACTTCTATTATATCCCTGTCCTGGAGAGAAATTTTGAACTAATAAAAGAACCAGGACTAGGGACTTCAGAATTCAGTTTTGTGGGAATCTTTTACAGAAGAAATTAAAGATACCATAAAGGAAAACTTGGAGAACATAGAGCCATGTCTGATTATCAGTTACAAGACACTAATGCTCACTTAGAATTTCAGTGACAGATTTTAGTTAGGACTGAGTTAGGGCAAAGTTACTGATGTGAACTCATACATTCTCATTTTTTTTCAAGTTTTCAAATAGCAACCCTGGGCCCATTAATTGGGATCAAGGCATGGGAGAAGAGGATAAAACCTTTTCCATCTGCATCATTTTCTTTTTTTATCTCTCCCACTTGCTATTTTGTCCTAAATATGTAATTTTTAAAGATTTCCAGACTCTAGCCAATTGAAACCTAGAGCTGAGAATCACAAGGATTTGGCCAGTCAGAGGTAATTGGCAGTTACAAAAATGAAGCACTAAAGAGAAAGTTCTAAGAACTGGAAAAATTTTAAGAATGTCAGGCATAAGTAGATAGTTGAAAACTGCAACCGTTGGTTGGTAAATGAACAACTATACATTTTCCCAGTATTCACTGACATATGAAAGGGCTGGAAGCAGCTGGAGAGAATAGATGGGTTCGTATGTAAGATTAAATTGATTCTTTCAGTTTCACTTTCTGGGGCAAATATCAGCGAGTGAAGGGAATTCTTCCTTCCTTACACTATTCTACATTATTTGTGCAAACAGAAATGCCCCCCTGTGCTGCCATAGTAATTCTTTTCAGATGACACCCTATCACGTAGCATCACACACTAAAGGAACTGTGGCTAATAAACATATGGCTGCTATTAGCTATGAAAACAAGTTCATCATTTTTCTTTTTAAAAAAGTTGGGAATTCCTTCCCCTTCTACAGTGCCAAAATACACTCTTTCTCATTTTACCATTTGAAAATACTATAGGGATATTTTATCCCAGACAGCTGTTCTTCAAAGCTTCTGTAAGTATTATGTGCTTTCCCATCTAATGGAAACTGTCTCGCAGTACTTTCCCTGGATACATCCTCTCATTCTTTGTAAATACTGTGGACTATATAAAAGGAGTTATAATCAGCTGATTTAATATAATTTAAGTTATGAAATAATTAAAAATAAATACATGTGGGCCTTGAAACTTGCTTTAGAGCCTCCAGCAAATTTCAGTGACACTATTGTCAATAATCAGTAGTGTGGTTTCCTATCATTCTGAGGTTTGAGATACAACAAGAAGTGTTTTAATACACACACACACACACATTCAATTTGTATAGCCACCCATCTCACATTTGTAACTCTGGACAGCTCACATAATTAAACAAGCAACACAACCAATCAGCAAAATACAAATATCAATAAAAACAATAACTCCTTTAAAGCCAGATTAAAACCAAATTAAAACCAGAAAACACAATACAGAGGCAAGTGCAAGTCATGCATCAATCAATACAGTCATCTAGCAGCCTCTGAATGTTAATGGGATCCCCAGGTACATTCACAGAGCCATGTTTCTAGAGCCTTTCAGAAACCCTAAAATAGTCCTAACACATTGAAAATAGCAATAGCAACAGCAGCATGAACAACAACAACAATTATCCATTCCTTCAAAAGATCAGCTCTCTTGGAAATCCTTAAAAAACACACATCATTGTCCTCTTCATTGTGGTGTCATTAAAATCTTAGATATAATCTTGCTTACTCATACCTGAACTCAGTGGGAAAGATCCTATGCATACAATCTGAAGAGGGAGAAATATTCTGGGGACAAAAGGATTCCCTCCATCTTTTGGCAGCCAGACTCCTCTGAGCTGCAATTTTATTAAAATGAATGAATAAATCAAAATGAAATTGATCTATTAATGTCTCCTATAGAATCTATTTTTGCTCTGTACTTAATACGCGAGAACAATTTTTGTCATTTTAGTTACATTATATGCAGCTTGCAAATAGCATTGATGAGATAAACAGATTAAAAAGTTATCTACCAATTCTCAAAAAGCCAGGTAGGTTGGTTTGCATTTGTTGAGCTCTTCTGAGATTGCCTCATATTTTATGTGATTGCCTGGGCTTCTCAGATGGTCTCAAGAAACACGAGTTTTTAATATATTTCAACTATTAATGGATAAGGTACTTAGAATCTGTTTCACATGTAACCTGCATCTATATAACCAACCTATCTCCCCCTCCCTTTTCCCACTCTACCTCACCCCAGTTTAAATCCTACATTAGTCTGGTTACTGTATGCATCTGATGAACTGAACTGCAGTTCACGAAAGCTTCTGCCTTTTAATAAAATGCGCTCACTGGAAAAGGTGCTACTAGACTCCTGATTTTTTGTTGCTAGAGACTAACACTGCTCTCCTCGTACCATCTCCACAGAGTACTGAGATATCAGTTAACTACAGTAGGAGGAAACTACAGTTAACTACAAAGGAGGAAACCAGAGAAGGGAAAGTTAGGATTGGACTGAATAAGGACTGACCTGAATACAAGAAAACAAGCTTTTAAACTTGTTTAAAAAAAAACAAAAACAAGAAAATGCATTCTAATGGGTTTTAAATTCCAAAATACAATCTAGCTAGATACTGTTGTTTCAACAGTGCCAAAATGACACTATTTTTTTTTTTAACGTTTCCCCAGAAATTACTTGAATTTACAGTATGCTTTCATTGGTGCATGCTAATGAATTGTTTGGAATAGACTATAACTTCACCAAGATGGGCTTTTGTCAAGAGCCAAATACTGGTTAATGTATGTACATCAGAATATAATCTTGACTTCAGATAACACTCTGAGCCTATGTTGTAAACAGGAGGAGGCTCAAGGTTCGGTCTCACAGCTACTTATATTGCACTGATTGTTTACTTAAGCAACTTTTCCCATCTGGACTTGCACCTGTATTTTGAAGATGCTAGACTATGGAGAAGGAAGGAGTGCATGAACCAAAAAAAAAAAAAAGGGGGGGGGGAGGGGAGAGAAAAGCAGAAGATAATGGAAGGGCTTCAAATTTCATCAGAAATTGTTGAGCAAATAATCAGACCAAGTAACACTCCTAATGATATAACTTGGCACCACATGACTGCCTTATACTTTGGTTCAGAATAAATAGGCCACTGATGTCTGTTTCCATAGCACTAATTTTCCAAGCCCAAATAAAATCCTTATCATGGCAAGAAATTATCCCATCACTGAATAGGGCTTAAGGTTGCAAACTCCTAGAATTTCGGAACAGATGTTGGAGAGCATGTATACCAGTTCCTGCAGGATTTAGAATGAGGTATGCAACCATAGCAATTTCTGATGCATATCCAGATACATTCTGCTGCAGCAGATTGAAACTCTTTTTACTGAAATAGCAGGTGAACTTTGTTCTCTACGTACTGCGGTTATTTACCCCAAAATGAAAAATATTCAAAAATTATACATCAACAACAAAAATTATGCTTTGTGATGATATGCTAAATTTTTTCCATCAAACCATCCTTCCATTCAGACTAACTTTATCCAAATGCATTAAGACAGTATACCTTTGAGGGTCAGATGCAGGAGATAATCAACAGAGAGTGCTTGTTTCTGCCATGTCTTGCTTGTTTTGCTATACCTTGCTTATGAACTTGGCAAAAGGCATAATAGAATGTTGGAGTAGTTTATCAACATTTAGTAGGATACTCAAAGCATACATATAGAAATAATTGTTTTATTCAGTATTTAAACTACAACACCTATAAAGAAGTATGACTAGATGAAACATGCATACTTAACCAGAGGATTATAGTAATTTAACAGCCACTGCAGGGAGATTATATACAGGTAGTCCTTGCTTACTGACTGCCTCATTTAACAACCATTCAAAGTTACAATGCTGTAACAAACCAGCTTTGTGACCAATCCTTGCATTTACAACTGTTGTAGCATCCCACAGTCGCGTGATTGCTATTGTGTGCTTTACAACCAGCTTCTGACAAGTAGAGTTAATGAAGAACACAGAGGTAAAATTGCAAGTTGCAGGCACATGTCTCACTTAATGACTGTGGTGACTTGCTTAATGACCAAATGGGAAGTGATGTTGTAAGTACGTCATGGTTGTGTGGTTTTCTGGTTAGTGACCATGGCACTTAGCAATGGAATTGCCAGTCCCAATTGTGGTAGCTAAGCAAGGACTACCTGTATGTTTGCTGGCTGTAATTTTTAAAAGTGGAACTGAAACATAGCATTCCTCAAATAGATTTTCCACACACCTAGGTATCATCACAGCACACAATGGAAAGTGGATTTTACTTACCCTATTACAATACAAGAGACAGCTGTCCCCAAAAAAGCATATGCTAAAATGGATCCTAAGTTGCGAAAAAAGTGTCTCTGTGAAGCAAAAAAGACAAAAACAGTCGTGTGAATGCTGCATACTTTATAGTGCTATTTTATGTTGTCCATCAAATCCTACATATTGATTTCAACCCACTTTTTATATTTAAATTACAAATTACAATTGTGAATGCTTATATTCCAGAAGTAAGAAATGTTTTCTCTAATACATCTTTAAGCTTACGGTCAATGAAACATATTTCTTCCAGTTGCATTGCTTGAATTACAGATGGAAGGGACACAGCTGTCCACTTCTGTGATGAGCCACTTATCTATACCTTCTAGGATGCTGGTAGAGGTGAGATTGTTGGAAGCAATTTGTCTGGACTATTATCTTAATGATGATGTCATTAAGAAATTCCTATCATTCGAAGATTGACTTATTCACAAAGTGATAGCAACAGGTGTTGAAATCAGAATATTTATTAAAGGATGGTCAGGTTATATAGTCTCAGTATTTTAAGAAGGATGTAGCATTTTGTGTTGCATTGAAAGTTAATACCTTTCATTCAGTTTCACATTATTAACTGTTTATTTGTTGTATTATTTGAAAGGTGAGCCACTTTTTTGGGTAATGAAGACTGCTTTTTCTCTGGGTTTAGAAAACCTGAGAGATTTTCCCAAGAAAGAGAATGCCTTGAAGAGTTTTGAGTATTGCAATATTGTAATTTAAAAAGTACCTAGTTTTTAAAAGAATGCAGCCAGGATTGAGCCTATAAACAGAGCCAAATTAATTTTTGGTGATTAGGTCTGTATTTTTGCTACTTTTTGTAACTACTACCAATGTAGTTAAGCATTTGAAAGGAAGGCCTACATGATTAAACTGTGTAATAAAAAGAATCAAAATGGTAATTTGCAGTTGGAAACATTTTTTCTTTTCCTTCCTTTGATCTCTCTGATCAAATTAAAACATTTTGGCCCTAGTGATGCTCCAGTCAACTACAGCAGACTGTCTGCTATTGTTAAAAGAAACCACTTACCTTTTTTAAACTGTATCCTGCATGAAATATAATGGGAGGTAATAGAACATTGAAGAAGATGGAAGGATCAAAGGTCATCTGCCAGAAAGAACAAAGAAACAGATAAAGAAACATAAAATATTCACTAAGAATTAGATCTTTTAAGAGTATCACATTTTACAGCTTTAATTACATTGATCAATACTTAGGAAAACATAGCTTTCTGACCCCTCACTTCTACTAGTGAAGGAAAAACTATATAAGACACAGAATGATAAAATAGCAAGTCATTCAGATGAAATTCAAAAGTCAGAAGAATATTGCCATATTTCATTTTCTGCAAATCCTGACCTGAAGGTGTTTAAGGCAGACTTGTTTAAATGCCAATCTATGGCAACTCCTGTTTAACCAGTGAAACTATAGCAGTTAGCCCTCTATTCTTATGCAATTGTTATGTGAGAGTTTCTGGAAGTTTGCAGTTTGGTATGACCCACGTGCTACTTATAAATGAGTTACCAGTAACTGGCACCTGGAACCAGCTTAAGATATTTTGCTGTTTAAGGCAAAGGGTATGATGTTGCTGCTTCATCTATTCATGTACAGAACCCAGCTAGAATAGCAGCTGAATCTTATTTCAATGTCAGTGATAGGACAGTTTCTTCTCCTGCATTCTGGGCAGCAAGCTTGCTTGAGTGGCTCAGTGGTTTTGGTGAGCAGATATTGCCTGTATCTCAGCACTTGCTGCCCAACACAGCTGCTCCATTGTGCCTAATAGTAGGGCCATCCCTGAGGGCAGATGTCTCACCTACATGTGCATATACTTTCCTGTATAAGCCCAAGAAAGAACCTAAGGATGCTTCAGAGCTAAGGTGCACAAGTGCATGAACACTGCAGTATAGAATTGTGCCATGCAGAAAAATTCTCCATTTTTTTCTCCACCGGTTCTTATTCAGTGTGATGAAAGAAAAAATGATTTTGAAATTTATTTCAAAGTAGCAGCAATTAGATCCCAAGAGAAGATATTAGAGGGAAAATTTCCCACTGGGGGTTTTCAGATTGAGGAGTATGGAGAGCCAGGGAGACATCAAAATGATGGAAGGAAAACTTCTTAACCACTTTATTTGAGATTTATTTATTGCCTAATTCCAAAATGAATTCTAGGTGATGTACAAAATGCAAATTAACAATAAAAAATAATATCAGAATATAATAATGTACGTGGTAACAACAACAACAACAACATTTCTGGCACCAATGACTTCATATTGAATCAATCCTGAACTTCCTGAAATGTTCAGGAAGTTTTTTATGAGCCTCCAGAAGACTGGGAAAGTGGGAGTCATTCTTGCTTTGAGGACCAAGCTGCTCCAGAGGAGGGGAGTCTTTATAGCAGAGGTTCTTAATTTGTGTGACATGAACCCCTTTGAGAGTCTGTTGAAACCTGTGGATTCCTTCTCAGAAAGATGTATGTAAATGCATAAAATAAAATAGTGAAAATAAAGCTGTAACTTTTGTCCCACCCATGTTCATGGACTCCCTGACATCTATCCACAGATCCCCAAGGTTAAGAAGACAGGCCAGTAAATACACAGGTTGCTGCATTTTACACCTGCTGAAATTTCCAGCCAGTCTGTCTTGCTTGGATTGAATCAGAGCCTGTTTCTCCCTATCCAGGCCCTACAACTTCCAGGCACTGATTCAGAATTTCTACTAATCTCTCATTTCATTCCAGATAGAGATATAATGTAAAGTATTATCTGCATGGTGATGATACCTCACCTCAGAGCAATGGATGACCTCTCCCAGTATTTTCATGAAGATATTAAACAGGTTTGGAGAAAGGACCAAATTCTGGGAAGCCCTAAAATGAAGGACCCAAGGGCTTGACGGATTCCTTTCTGCAAATGCTGGCTGGACCTGCCCACTCAGGAAGCAACAAAACCACAGTATTACCTCCAAATCCCAACTTTTACTGGTGGCCCAGAAGAATAATAGTGCTGAAAATGTCTGAGAGGTCCAGAAGGAAAAGAATGCATGCCCCATTCAACTCCTGCCACTAATTCTCAGTGAGAGCAACCAATGAAATTTCTGCCCAATGCCAGCCCTGAATCCAGACTGCCATTGGTCCAGATAATCCATTTCTGTCAGAGCTCTTTCTAAGTGTCAAATGGCCATTTTCTCAGCAACCTTTCCTAAGAACGAGGGGTTGGAAAGAGAACAGTAGTTATCCATTAACACTGGATCAGAGGCTGGCCTCTTGAGGAGTGGGTGGACAAGTGCCTCTCTCAAAGCTGTTGGAACCTATCCTTTCCTCAAAGAAGTGTTGACTATCATGTGGATTTGATTCTTAATCTTCTTTCTAGCTATCTTGCTCAGCCAGGTGGGGCAAGTGCTCAGTCCACATGCATCACAAAAAACCAGTCTAATCCTTGAGGTCCACAGGCTCAAAAACCTCCCAAGTAACATTTAAAGAGGTCAGCCCTAATTGTCTCATTAGATTCCATCCATCCAGTTTCCAACTCAGAGTAAATACAAGCAATTTTATCCTCAAAATGTTCGGTGATAGTCACAATTTGTAGTGACTGATTTTCTGGCCTGCCCTTCCCTAATATGATCTAGGACAACTTAATATCATTCTGCAGATGCAATAAGGGTGGTGTCAGCCCTCTGAGGTAGACTAGACCTGAGTGCCAAAGTCATGAATACTAAAACTACTTTTGGTATAAGTTTACAGTAACAGAAACTCTGAATGCACCTTGCCCTTCCCTGCTTTTATCCTAATAGAACTAGGGAGGGTCAAGTCTGAGATGTTTTTCAAATTCCATTCCTGCCTTTGGTTTAGATTTCTCTTATCTGACTGTTGCCTTGGCTGTGGTTCTTCCTCCTGTTCCTCAAGGTTATTCTCACAGCCATTACAGCTGTGGAAAACTAATAATACTTTGCTGACCTATCCTTCTGGACCGCCCAGAAGTTTTCAGTACTGTTAACTATGTTATTCTTCTGGGTCACCAATAAAGGTTTGGAGTTGGAGGCACATCCCTTTCACTACAGAATAGGCTCAAAGGTTAGCTTATACCCAGGCCTAATCATGCTGCTTCTTATTTTCTATAAGTGCTGCTCCGGGCATCTCTTCAATTGCTTCATCTTTTGGAGCTCTTCAGAAAATCAAGGACCTGCTCAGGATGAGGGGGTAGGGAGAGTCCACTTGGCAACAATTTCATCTAGCTCCTTGGCCACCTCCGTATTGCAGCGGCTAGCAAATGCCAACATAACTGCCTTACTGGTTGCAAGGAAAATTTCTAAGCATCATCAGAAAACCTTCCAGATCTCTTAGAAAGTTGGAGTGTGCTATCTGAATTTGCCCCCTCCTCTTTGTGAAGGTTGGTTGCTCCAGTTAACTCACTTGGCTCCAGTTAACCCAGTTATTATGAGAAAGTGATCTGTCTACAATAAGGGACTGATAAAGAAGTCTCCTAGTACCAGTTCAGGTAATGGCTCCTCACAACAGCCAGGGTCTCCTGATACACAGTTGCCACTATACCAACCCCTTCCTGGAGACCGGATTGATGCAATATACAGAATTTGGCTGGACAGTGAGGTCCAGCAGGACTCAGTATCATAGCCAGGCCTGCCCTCTTGTCTTCAATTAAATTGTGGATAGGATTTGATTGTAGACAGACATACCATTAAAAACTGACAGCATTCGCCCTGTTAACCTAGCAAATTGGACTGTGATTGTGATAAAACAAATTGTGGCCATAGCTCACAGTGTTCATGCCATATGTAAAGCATAAGAATTGCTATCAGTCTCACAGAAACAAACATAATGCTGTTTGGTTTACATTCACTAATTTATTAAAATGTATGCTAATTTAAATGTACTGTTAGTTATCTTAACGTCTAGACTTGAAATAAAATGCATTTGCCACCTTTGCGCCAGGAAGCATTTCTTGATTATCTGCAACTTTCTTAAACTGGCAAACTCACGGAAATTGCAAAAAAATAAAATAATTATAGAGATAACACTGTGAAGATTTGGACCATCCTACTTGGTTAGAAAGTTTTGTAAAAGGGAAGATTTTGATTTTAATCAGAATGAAGATCTTTAAAGCTAGAAGGTTTATTCAGCTCCACTGATTTTTCTTAGAATAATGTCTCCACTGGATTCATTCTTGATTTGTTAGACTACAAAATTACTTTTCTCTAATTTTCATGGAGATGATGGTGGCCCAACATATCAAAATAGTTCCTGCAATCTCTGGGGGAGATGGGCAGCATATAAATTTAATCAGTCAATCAATCCAATCAATCAATCAATCAATCAATCAATCAATCAATCAATCCACTTCATCAGAGAGAATAAAAATTGAGGAACTCTGCCTTCCAAAAGGTTTGTTATTATTGTCAATCAATTTTATTTAACAAAGAGATTAGTTGCAATTTCAGTAACAAGTGTTTCTACTCATTAGCAGCAACATAAAAACCTTTGTTATGTTTTTTATTCCCACCTGGACCAACAGGAAACACATGGTACTATGGCAATGGTACCTCTTTGCCTCTAAGGACCTTTCACTTACAAGTGTTCAAGATACTTAAATAAATAGCAAGCTATTGCAAGGATATTTCAGATCAGTTACCTAGATTGTTTTCTTAATCTGTATTGCTTTGCTTTAGTTCATGCACTGTAGCAAATCATAATGCGGTCTTTTTTCGGCTTAGTCTTTTGTATCAACTCAGCTACTTGTGATTAAACAAACCATAGTATAGTGCAATGTATAAACTAGGTCACTGTCCTTCTATATGGTGTTAAGAAACCTGGTAAAATAACCTTGAGCATTTAAGATATTATATCCTGCTTTTCTCTAGGTTTTTTCAGACATATGTCTCAGCACATTAGAATGCATAAGAATTCCAAGCTTCTAGGAATTCCCTCGTGTGTTGGGATTTAATTTGGTCTACCAAGCCAAATCCAAAAATGTGAGGGATTTCCTGGAAGCTTGGTATTCAGACAAGTCAGCCATCAACAGACACACAGAGATAAACAACATTTACACACCATTCAAAAGAGACAATTAAAAGGAAACAAAAAGGCCAGAACACCTCCTCACCAGCAATCAACACCCAGATAAGAAGGGATTAACACCAGGATTAAAACCAGACATACGATCAAGCAGTAAGCAATACCCTAATCAAGGAACTACCAAGGAAAAAACAACACCCACTCCAACACTGTCAGGGCAAGCTACCGTATATAAACAGAGAGCAAACCCCACTCCTTTCTATCACTGAAGATGTTACCTAGTCGGGTAATGAAACATCTGCCAGAAAACAACCAAGCTCAGAGAACCCCAAGGACTCTACAGTTCAACCCTGAGCTACATGTATTCTCTTCTACTGGAAGCATAATGTCCAGATGCATATATACAAAATTTATTTGGAAAATAATGGGAAAACAGGAAGATTAAAAATACACACATAGATTTCCAAATAAAAGCAATAAAATTAGTGCAACCTGGCTAATCAATGTTTAATCAAAAGATATTGTCAAAATTAATTTTAGAAAGAATAGTTTGAAGGGAGCATCTTGGCCTCCTGCTTAGATGTTGTCAACCTTTTTTTCCCTTCCCCTTGTGACTTTCATGCTTTTAATCTCATGTTCTTTGCATTTTTCAAGAACTGGAACGAACAGTAGTTGGGGAGGGAGAAGTGCTGTACTGTTTGCTGTATTTCAAAGAGCAGTGAAATAATAACATGTAGGCAAAACATAAGATCCTCCGTGGGGAGGAGGGAAAGGCTGGGTTTGGCCCAGAGACGGGAGGGGGAATGATGCAAGAATTCCCACTACTGGGAAGCTCTTGAATTTCAGTGTAACAAAAGGACAGTTGCACTCGTTTTATGTCAGATGTGTTGCAATGCAGCTGGGTATAAATTGTCTCTACTCTCAACTGCTTCCAGCTTTGTAGGATCACAGGGGTCTGCAGCTGGCTTCAAAATGAATCATCTTGTGGAGTCCCCTGAATCCACCTTTTGCTGCTGAAAAGGTGGATTCAGGGGACTTCTACAAGAAATTAACAGTTTTAATCTAATATGGTTTTGTGGAAAAGAGTCAAAGTCCAAAGAGCATATGGGTGAAGTAATAATCAGCTCTAATATAATTAGGTTTCAGAGCATGGAAATAAGACGTCAGATGGTACAGGAAGTACTGTGGATTACATCAAAATAAGTGATTTTGTCCCAGATACCTAATCCAGAAACTTAAACCATGCTTCTTTTAAAAGATGTTGTCTTGTTTCCAGGAGTATTAGTTGCCAGACATTATTAGACCTTCATTGGGGAAATTTAAATCTAGAGATCTACAGCCTGATTCTTATCTTTATTTTTTATTCTTATTCTTTATTTATTCTTATTCTTATTCTTTATATTTTTTAGCAATGGTGAGAATGGGAAAATTTTAATGAATGCATTAATAATTTTGATACCATGTTTGCCAGTGCAGTCCATATACTCATACTTGCATTCAGCACTTTTATGCCTGCAGACTGCATTTTTTTACACTTAGTTTTAGTAACCATTGTACAGTTTAAAACAGAAACCCACTATATAAAATATATTTTATAAGGATTTGAATTCAACTGTATCTTCAATTGTTTCTGCTAGATTTAATATCTTTAAAAGCAAGAACATGTCATTAGGGAAATGATCTATAGCTTTTTTGTTCCCATAAAGTGCCTTTCTCTTATGGGGTTATGATCCTGGATGAATTATTTAGTTCTGTAACAATACAAATACAAAACGACTTCCTCCTTCTTTTTTCCAGCAGATAGCTTGAGTGATAAACAGGAAGTGGAAGCTCAGCATTTTTTAAAAGCCATTCTGCATACTTTGAATTATTAAACTAATGTCAACTAGCTGGCCAGTAACAGCAAAAGTAAATTTTGCTTCATTGACAACTTTATGAGAGGAAATGTAGGAGCAAGAACTTTTATAATTTAGGTTTTTTTGTACTGATATATTCAAATGGTACATTAACCTGGAAATTAAACCCAGAGAAGCATTTTTCTCACTTTTCTGCTCTAATATGGGGGAGAGTAATGACATGCACATTATTCAAAAGTTATAACATGGTCATAGCTGCAAATACAGCATAGTGAAGAATGACCCAGCAAAAGGAAAACTGGCACAGTTTTAAGAAGCCAAAAGTTCAAATTCTCAAAATCACAAAATTATTATTGTAATCTAAGTTCTGTAGCTGGCTTGCTATATTATTTACTTACTGGAATTTCCTTTTAAAAAAAGAAAAGAAAAAAGAATTACTTAGAAAGAGGACAATTCTATGTTTAAGTAATGTTACTTAATTAAGTAATTAAGTAACATTACCTTACTAATGTTGGTTGTGACTTTAATAATATATTACTTAATGCAATTATGTTTAGGTTTTACTAATGATTTTTTTAATATATATTTTTTATTAAGAATTTTGATTATAATGGTAAAATCTAATACATACTAAACTTAAAGAAAAGAAAGATAATACAGAGAAGGAGTAAAAGTACACGAAAAAAGAAAGAAAAGGGGAAACAGAAGAAAGAGAAGAGTAAGAATATAATAAAGAAAAAGAAATATATAAAGTGACTTCTAACCTTCATCACAACAAATATAAACAAATTTAGTGACTCTTCACCCTCTCTAGAGTTACATACATCTCTCTCTTCATTCCATATCCCATCCCTTATCTATAAACAAATCCATAAAACATCATCTTTTCAGTCCTGGTGTCAGTAGAAAGTCCATAAAGAGTAGCCGTATCTTGTTTTAATCATGATCAAATAAGTGAAAGAAGACAGGGCATATTTCCAGCAAAGGCTAGATACATTATTTGTTTTGATGGTTAGAATTGTGCTTCCTCAGCCAGATCCAACCCAAGCTAGACATGTGTAATGGATCCCATTAATAAAGTAGAATTAAGCTAATTTGGATTTAATAACCATAGTATGATGGACTGTTTTGCTCTTCGAAACTAATTTCATAGAATGCTGAAATATTTAGGGAACAATCTCTGTATGTTTATTTTACCCTGCAGATTCTCTTTCTGCCTCCAAAAATGTATAGAACATTTTTAATGTACCAAGGAGTCTCTCAACTTTCTTCAGGATAGAACTGTGCATGCATTCAACTACATGCAAAATTTTAGTGGCAACTGGGGCTATGGAAGTTAAATTTAAGTGGCAAAATATATATGCAATTGGCTTCTTCTCCCACATGTGAACTGCAATAAACTTGGGATATATCAAATACACGACAATTCTTGAGAATACTTGTCTCCATGTGAATTGTTTGTCATAGATAGTGCTTTGTTAAACATATGTACATATTTATGCATGTGCATGCATTGAAAATCTGTGCTGATTACATACACCTAATGAGCAAATTCGGACACAGTATGCAAAGACCTAGCTTTCTGGAGAAGGCTCTAATGCTGGGAAGGGTAGAAGGAAAGAGAAGAAGAGGATGACCATCAGCGACTCAGTTACAGTGGTGGTGGGGGTGCTGTTGGAAGAGCTGAAGGACCAGGTTAGGGACAGATCATCATGGAGAATATCTATGTGGTCACTAAGAGTTGACAAAGACTTGATGGCATGTAATCAGTGAATCAATTAGCAAAGAGAAAGAGAAAGAGAGTGAGAGAGAGAGAGAGAGAGAGAGAGAGAGAGGTCCTGTCTCAGTGCTTCACAACCAGTTGTACCACTGGTAGCAAGTAGAAGTAATCTAGATTAGTGATTCCCCTACACAAATGAGGAAACAGTGAAAAAGACAGAGAGAAAAGCAGAGCACTCTGGATGCACCATGGAACATAACTGAGTAATTCAATAGAAAGAGAAGCCTTTGAGAGGTTTAGACTTAAGAACCCAAAGTAGGTTTTTTGCTTCTATCTTGGTGAGTCCCAGATTCCTGAACAGAGTGAATGGTAGAACTTAAGCTACGAAGGTTGAGAAACATTGTTTTATCTTACAGGTTGTATCTCATTTTTTGCATGACATGACTTCCATGTAGAATCTTCTCATATTCACAACAGCCTTCAAAGTGTGAAAGCAGCAAAGATGAACTAGATCTGGTTATTTTCTGATTGCAAGTAAACAATTAATCAAGATGGGAAATAAACTGCTTGGATCATACATTAAGTCACTCAGCTTCTCTTCTTAGCAGCATGATGATTGATCAGAAATAATAATAACGTAAGGTCATCTACATTGAGAGGATAATTATCTCACCTTTTGCAGCATTGCATTCCCTTGGTGTGCATTGACATTAAGCTGGTTTATTTCCCTTCTGTACTGATATTCATACACTTGATTTGTGATGTTGACAAGCAGGGTGGGCAAGCCAGCCTTGAGCCTGTCACAGTCATAGACATTTCCAATTTCAAAATCTGATGGTGCTGTGGCATACCGTAAAATTAATCCCATGATGAGACCTAGAGAAGCAAAGAGAGAGTCCATTAAAAATGGAGGGGTTTCCCCCCAAAGCAAAATGGCTGTGCATGCACACGCATGAGAGACAGCTGGGAGCAGCTTCTGAAGCAGCTACTCAAGCCTAGAAAATGATGCAGCTTTTGGGACACTCTACAAAGCACCTCCCTTTGTATTCGGTGAATGTGCTTTGTGGCTTGTCCCCCATATTTTGAAACACTTCTTTCAAATGATTCGCACAGCATCATGGCATATCAAAGCACAATGCCAATAGACATGCATTCTTGTTTTTTAAAAAAACATGTTGTGATATGTGTAAACTGTGTTAAAAATACTGAATAATGAAGCCATTTCCCTGAATACTGGCAATCTAACTCCATTTCTGCCTTTTTCTTTTGAAATTTTATTAAGCATTATTTACAAACAAAAATTCCCAGTTATAATGGTCAATAGCATACAATTCTGGGACTTGTAGTCCCAATAGATATTTGACAGCACAAAGCTGAAGAAGGCTACTTTAACAAGTGGAAGCTGAGAACATCAGGATGTTAGATTCAATGATTATGGAACTGCAACAGACACATCAACCTGCCTGCCCTCGATACAAAAGCTGTAAGTATTAACTTCTGTTATGCTATTATAGGGGTTGTTAACCTGAGATCCATGGACCCCTTGTAGGCCTATTGATAGATTTCAGGGGCTGTGAATTTGGATGGGAAAGAAATTACAACTTTATTTTCAATAACCTGTACTGAATTTTAGCTTTTCATTCAATAATGTATGTAGGAAACAAAGTAATGTATGGCCTCTAAATTCCAAAAATGTTTGTTAACGTCAATAAATCTCACTATCTAAAATAATTATAGCCTAGAAAAGGGTATTGTCTTGTTATTCATTAATAGAGAACCACATATATTATATATTTTTTTATTTTTTAATATTTTGATACATTTCATTTGAGCATAATTGATTTCCTTTTTAATTCAATCTGTATGCATTTTATTTTATGCAGTTAAGTATGCTTTTTTGAGAAAGGGTCTGTAGATTTCACCAGACTCTTAAAGAGGTCCCTGGGACACAAAGATTAAGAACTCCGTAATCACAGTGTTGACTTTCTCCATGTCAGCTCTCTACTTCCCAGAATACTGGATTTGTCCAGTATGGCTAACTAGAATTAATGAAAAGAGAAAAAAAGGCAGAAAAGACACATAAGAAGAAAAGGTACAGGATAATTTTGTTTGAATAATTCACTAGTAAGCTATGCCTTAGACAACTTTAACAGATAACAAGCTATACATTCAACTTTACTCTCCTAAATGCTTTTAATAAATCAACATAGCATTTTTACACGGGACATGTCTTCTATGGAAGTGAAAGGTAGATAGCGTGAAAAGTATACCACTGATTTTGAAGGAGGAGTAGAGTATTATATCCAATCACACGTGTGAAAAAGTTGATTCAAAACAAACACCAAGCAGAAGTATTACCAAAGTTCTTATTGATCTAAAAGATATTTATTGCAATTCACCAAAGTAAGTGTTATTTCATAAATGCAATGTTGTAGCATTCTAGACCTTACTCTCTTTATGGCCGAGCATTATCAGTCAATATTGGGCATAGCTCCCAGGCATCATAAATTATGAAGCACATGGCTCTTCCTTTGAAGCGACTGGTGCTGGCAGAGCAGTGTTTTCAATGCATATCATGCAATGTAAGACTACAAAAAAGAGAGCGGATTGTGGAAAGCACTGATTTGCCTCTTTTTGATGTGGTTGCACACCACATACTTTCTTTTGCTTTCAGGTTGCCTATCTTCCTTTAATTACAGAATTAAATGAGTGACAAACCCATAATTTTCTAAAAAGTTTCAATTGTGTAATATAGCAAAATAAAATTTCTATTCCATGATGTTGTTTTAAAAAAGAAAATACTGAAGTTTGGATCAATATAGAAGTTGTACTAATTTTAGATGTATTTCCTACAATTCTTATGATAGAACAATATGCCTGTGGATTGGGATCTTTGCAAATAAGACTTATATTTTGATTGCAAGGAAGGCCCAGCCCAAAGACAAACTGGTTGTGCTGTGAGTGAACTCCAGATGTACTTTTCTGTTCTGACTTTGATCAAGTACAAGTATTTCACCTCCAGATGAAAAAGTGTATTCCTTTTCAAGCTTTCTTTCTAGTTGATCAGTAACAGACTTCAACTTTTAAAACACATCCCTTTCTTTCTGATTCAAAGTTCAACTTATTGTCATATGTAATAAGATTATTATAGGTCTGCATGAAAATATCTTGGTCTGCATTCAGCCCATTTCTTGTATCCACATGGTTTTGGACTGTGTCAGTTACTAAGAAAATCACCGTTATTATAACAGGCAAAAGAGGAAGCCTATATATTTCAGGGGCACTTTCGAAATAACATTGCAGCAACTTGCCATGTACAAAGATTTACTGAACTATATTCTCTTGGTGAAAGTAAGACTGATCAGCTTTATTTTCTGAGATAGGAAAGTACTGTATTATGAAAAACAGAATTACAATTTTATTACCATGAAGAAATATTGTTTGGACAAGAGAGAGTTAAGGAGTAAAGAATGACTCCATAAAGTTCCTGGGAAGCTAGTGGCCAAGCTACCAGTTATATCTTCTGTTAGGAAAATTACAGATAAGTGGAGAATGAACAGGAAATCAGGCATGGACAAATCCACTCACTTTCTATAATGTTCACATGTTTTCAGGGACAACTTTATTCTACCCTCTGATCATTTGCAAAAAGTGTTAAATCATTCCTTTAAAGCAGTTTTATTAAACCAATTGGAAAGTATTTGATTTCAGTATTAGGCTAAACTAATAATAGTGACAGGAGCAATTAAGTCAGAATTCCCTATTCAAATATAATGCTAAACAAAATAAATACCAGCCCAAATTCTTCACACAGTCACATAGCTGGCACAGAGCAAGTCTAAATCCTCATTCACATTCACTGAAATTAGGGTAGACAACTGAAAGGTCAGGGCTGCAAGCAGCCCCAGCCCCCACTTCTGTAGCCCTCAAAGCAAGTACTAGAATAAAATCTTCAAGGACCTTGGACACTCCCATATCCATATCCCTGTCAATAAATGCTTATTTTAATAAAAAGGTGTAAAGTAATTCAATTAAGACAAATCATAATGTTTGATTTAGCTATTTTCATTTTCATTTTTGCATTATCAGAGTTAATATTCCATAGGCCTTTGGGAACTTAATTAGGTCCTGGGCAGAGTACCCATTGTGCCCTATTGAAAGCCATTTCCAAAATTCAGTGGTGCAGTAGCTGAAAATTAGGAGTGTGATTTCCCGCCATTTTGTCATACAAAAGACAAGAACATCATTGAGTAACCCTAAATAGGCTTTATGCAGTCTAAAAAGGAATGACTCAGCCATATAGGAAAAGAAATGGAAAATCCCAGTCCCACTTACCTGCATAAGACAATCACCCCCCTTTTTCATAATGGTTCAACCAATGTGATGCTTGTCCTCATAAAAAATATTAAGGACAGCCTCCAGCCTCCACCTCTATTCCTGAGTTCAAATTATTCATGAAGCAGCATAACTGGGATGGCAAAATGATTCTCTACAGTTTGCCAAAGTACAATTTCTGTTAATAAGAAAGCCATTTATGAGAATGCTCAGAACTGTACTTCAGCAATATCTGAAAGGTTATACATTGCCCAACCTTGCATTAGACAGGGTATAACCTGTGTGGTTGCTAAGAGTCAGTACCAACCATTGTTTGGTGGTACCTAATCCATCCATCATTCAATCAATTCCACACAAAAAAGGTAGGAGTAAACAGTGCCTCCAAATGCAACCCTCAGAGGAGGTCCCAAAGGATACCATGGTCGATGGTATTGAAAACTGTTGAGACTTCCCATACAACCAGGAGAGGAACAATCCTCCTATCCAGAACCCAGTGAAGGTCATCCACCAGAATGACCAATGCTTTTTCCATTCCATGTCTAAGCCTGAATCCTAACTGAAAAGGATCTAGATAAATTGTTTCCTTAAAAAATCCCTTGTAACTGATTCTTCTTCTCCCTTTCAACAACCTTTTCCAATAGAGGAAAGTAAGAGTCTAAATGGAAGTTGTCCTGAATGGTTGGATTGAGAAATGGTCTCTTTAGGAAAGGATACATTAATCATATTCCAAATCCAGCTGACTTAACTCCCCACATCTGTCTGAAGAAACCAGGTTGGGCATGAGCACGATCCACAAGCAGAGAAGCTTATACTACATTCACTTTCTCTATACATCTCCCTATCCACTTCCTTGGGTTCCACAAGTTCTAAAGAATCCTAGCTCTTATTAGAAGATGTTGCCCCATTCATTTACCTGGCTCTGCTCAATTGGTGTCTAACTTTCAGCAAATATTTTATCTGCAAAGAAACCCACAAAACATCACAGTGGCCTGCTGGCACCTTGTCCTCCTCATCCTTCCCCATTGGAGTCCAGGTCATCTGGAATGAGGCTGCTTGTTGTGAATTTGTAGATGCAATACAAATTGAAAAAAAATTATATGCTTCATCACTGTTATTACTAGTGCTCAGTCATATACACTTCTAGTTTTATGCCATAATTGCTCTTTGTGTCTTTTTACTCACTTTATCTCCAAGAACCAGAGAGCTGTATATGATCAGCAAGTGAAAAGAAGTCTCACAGGGGCACTCTTGTCAAGAGCTCTGATTGTCTCCTTGTACTAGAGGTTAATCAGGTTCAGAACTGAGCTGCCTGTCATGTTAATGAGAAATTCCCCATGCAAAGTCTAGACAACTATCAATTAGGCATCTGGGAGCAGATTATCCTAATAAGTATACCACCCTTGGGGGATCTGCAGCTTGACCAGAAAGATCTGAACATGGCAAAAGACAGACGGTTATATCTGATCCATTTTCAGATCACATCTCATTTGGTCTGAAAAGAAAATCAAATCAGTGTGTGCCCACTCTCATTAGATGGCGCTGAGATTACTGGTACAAACCCGTGGTCAGCAAGGAAGCTATGAAATCCTGAGCCATCTCAGATTCTACTTCTAAGGCATGAAGATTGGTATTCCCCAGCATTGAAATTCTGGGCAACCACAACACCGGCCCAGTGAGAAAGTTGAAGAGCTCCAGGAGGGCCACTGATGAGCAACATTGTGGATTGGACACTAGCGGTAGCTATAAGCTTATCCCTACATCTGGCCACCTCTTGAGCAGTGCTATTGGTCACTGCTATAGTTTCCCACATTCTGCAGCTCCAGTGTAAGGTTCTGTTGATAAAAAGAAACAGACTGAAGTTAGAAGTTTACATGGCAGAGCAGCCATTCTTGCACTACTGCTTTATCTCCAGGATATTTAGCTAAAGATGAAACTGTTAGGATTTTCTCATGGGAAGGTTTCATCTCGTTATCTGCAAAACAGTTTGTTATGACTAAGCAAAGCATGTGAATTAGTTTAGTGTTTTTTCTTATATTTTGTATGAAACTTGTATTTTATGGAGTTTTGCATTTTTTATCAATAAACACCAGTTAGTATATATTTTCTGGCTGGATTTCTTTGGAGAACAAGATATGGACATTGCATTTTGTAAATCTCTCATGCTGATGTGTATTTTTCCTGGGCAATTTTCATGGAAGTATTGCTGCACTCTGCACAACAAGAGTATTGTTGCACTCTGCTCAACAGAAACCTTACCTGTCACAGTGCTGCTTGAAAAGTGTCGGGTGACTGACACAATAGGATTAGATTAAATATGTCATTTTATATTTTCCTATTAATCTAGTAAATTCTTCAGAAATGTGGGGATCAAGTGTGATCCCTTGGTTTTGGGATATATGCTGTGTGATATTTATAGATTCTTGGGCTCCATTCCTGGAGTGACTTGCAATGGAAGCAAACTAAAGGAGGATTCAGCTGATAAAATCTCCCTTGTGTAAAATTGAAAATAGAGCCAGTGTTAATGGTTGCTTACATTACCTCCCATTATTGTGAAAGAACCCCATCAAGTTCATGAATATTTCAGAGACAGGAATGGGGATACAACAGTCAGTGATCTGACTCATTTTGTTGAATTTGGAAAGAAAAATAAAAATGTTCAGGCCTAAACATTTCTATAGTCAACATAGTGGAATATCAACAATTCTATCAACTGTAACTAAGAGAATTCTTATTTTTAAAAAATGAGGTACAAGAAATAAAAAGGATAATATCTTTTATGAAAAACAATCCTTTGTTAAAAGATAATTCAAGCAGAATAATTGTGGAATAATAGATGTGAATTGCAAATAATTATTTAATATCAACTTTTAATGAATTTATTTACACTAAAGTTATTCTTTAGCAGGACTCATAAAATACTCCAGAATGAATATATTCCTGACATCATGATTACATTTCTGTTCCATTAATACATTGTACTAAGACCATGGTGGTGACCCACCATCTAGGGACAGAGATCATGCCCTTGAAATTAGGTGCCAAAGTGGTGAATTTTCAGTGGGGTGCTCTTTGTTTTAAAAGTCTGGAAGAGGATGGAAGTGAAAGGCCTCTAGGAGGCAAACTACTTCAATTTATACCCTTAATACCCCCCTTTATTCCATGGCAAACATTCAGATATTTTGCCATTGAATTTCAGAGGCATCATTTCCAGTTATTTTGGATGATTTTGAAGTGTACCATTGGAAGCATTCCCAACTTTTAAACCTTAGAAAAACCCACAAAGTACATAAAACTATCAGTTCTGCTAGATCCTGTTATATCACCACTCTTGTGGTGATGTCACATGCATCCCTCCAACCTGTTAGTGACTGTCTTGGACAGCAACCATTCACAGTTATGATGATGATGAAAAAGTAACTTTGTAATCCATGCCCACATTTGCAACCTTCACAGCATCTCTCTGTCACATATTTGCCATTTCAGTCAGTTGGTATGCGTTGTCCTATGTAAAATCATAAGCACAGTCATTTTCACTTAGTGACTGCTTCACTTAATGACCAAGTTACCAGTCCAAACTGTAGCTGCTAAACGAGGACTACATGTAATATGATATAGTTTCAACAAAATGCATTATGTGCATTCAGTTAGCTTGGTCAGTAAGCTAATTAAGTATGACATATGAACCAGATTACTTGACTTGATCCAGAAACCATGCTGTTTAAGATTTAAATAAACCATGGTTTAGCAAGGTGCCTGAACTCAGCCACAAACTGTTGTGTATAGAGGCAACATTGTTTCTACAAGCATTTATGTATTCCCTGACACCTTTGATGCTGTCAGGCTCCCTGCCCACCTGTCTTTGAATTAAAGACATGAAATATTTGCTTGCATGAATGCCTCTGGGACCTATTAACATCCCATTAGGATGGCAGAAGGCATTCTAATGGCTTTAGTTTGAGTGTTGATACATGACTGGCTTGGACTGGCTGGTATCCATTTTGTGGATGTACCCAGTATGGACTTTCAAAGTTCCAGATGTGACTCTGGCCCCAAAAGTTTCAGCCTTTGGTCTAGCATGATTGCTTGCAAGCTCTGACCTAACCATCCCCTCCAAGCTCCAGCACCACCTTCTTGATTGTTAAACACTACTGGATGCTTGGTACACTGTAATGCTGCCAGGTCATGCATTTTCAAGTAGCAAATGCTGAAGACTTAGAGGAATGGTATGTTGGAATCTATATTATATATTGCCAAACCGAACAGACCTTATATGAAAGGAAGCAGGAAAAATACTCAAACCCTAGTACAGTATAATTCTCCGAGCTGGCTGGAAAAGCTAGATTATGGTCGATGCTAACCTGGGGAAGGGGAAATTATGGGTTGTGGAGCTGCACATTCCATCCCCGGGCAATCAGCCCTCACCATTGGTACACTGAGCATGAGCCTGAAGGGAGATTCTGAGCGTGTTCAGTGAACATACTTCAATCCTTCTCGTGGCCTATTCTACAGAATCTTCAAAATGTTGTACAAGAGACAATGCCGAAAAAGAGCAGCATAGGGCCTGTATTTGTTATCCTAGTTCTTTTCAAATTTGTTCTCTCAGACTCACTTTTGCTTATTTGCTCATTTAAGGAGCAAAGTGCTCTTCTAGATCTGCTCCTTGAAATCATAAAGCAGCGGTAGAAATTTTTGCATATAGAGAAGACACTACACTTCACCTCTTCAATAGAAGAGTCTTTGGGGCATTTATACACATAGCTAGAAGATTTCAGGAAAGCTTCAAAGTAGCTTTGCAAATCTTTAACTGGTGGTGATGTTTCATACTCTTAATGAGTGGATCTACAGGAGCACTTTGTCTTAGTGAATTATTTACATGCACCTACTGAATATTGTTTATACGGATGGAGCACATGTGTTCCTTCAGACACTAATAAAATATCACTTCTAGTAGCCTGGCCAATGGTGCAACATTCTGGGAGCTGTATTCAGCTATAGCTGGAGGTCCAGAGTCTCCATCCTTGGCTTGTATCTATTCATATACACATAGACATGTGTGTACTTTATTTTCTTCTTTTATGGACTTATTGGTACTGAAATCTGAATAAATGATTATTTATTTATTTATTTATTCCCTGTGTTTCTGAGAAGCGAATCTCACCATTGATGCCATAATCAAGCCACCATTTTTAAAGACCAGCACATTCCACAGATCCTGACAGGGCTCTGAATTCCTTACATACAAATGCAGTTATAATGTACACACTGAAGACTGTCTGATCCTATAGGTTTATCAAGGCCAATTAACTGTGTGAGTGGGATCTTGCTGGTTGCAAAAGATTCATTTTCTGAGCACAAGGGGAAATGAACATAAGCACATTTTTTAAAAAAAGAATGTTAAATTGTACGATGACACATAACACCTTATAATTACTTAATATGTGTTTCTTAGTTGTGGTATTTGAAGAAGATCCTTACACGTGGTTTCCACGTGAAACACAGGAAACCCACAGCAACAGTTTTTCAAAAGTAAGCTACAAAAGGCAAGAGGGTGTAAAAACTATCCAGAGAATCTTCATTTTTCACTGTCTTTTTTTTAAAGCTAGCAAGAACAATACAAATGTTCAGGTTTCTGAAATTACATCAGACCATGAAGCTGAACCCTGGAAAATTCTCCCTGCTTCTAATAAAGACTTGATTTGCCACCATCTGTTATAATGATAGACAGATGTCATCCAATACTCTTGATCACACTGTTAAAACATATAGTTTCTTTAAATCAGTCTAGTGTTCTCAGTAAGTAATTAGTTTGGAAATTTAATATGTTCAGCAAAAACAATTCTGTTGGCAGTGTGCGCATGACATTTGATTCCTTGACAAGATTCCTTCTAACTTTTCATATGAGAGAAAAGAGAGAGAGAAAGAGAGAGAGAGAGAGAGAGAAGAGATGAACTGCATTTTTTTTATTTTACTGCTCAATAGTCTTGCAACTTTTAAATTAATGCATTTTTCTTGTTTGAGATTTTATTCACCCATGAGTTTAAATGTTTTATTAAGCACTCTGTGCAAAAAGTTTAAATGCTAAAGCGCAGCTTTTTCCATGAAAACACTCACCGTAAACCATGGCACCTCCTGTTTCGTGCAAAAAGCGGAATCTGTGATTTTTAAACAGCCAAATTGTAAGGATCGTGAGGATGAGCAAAAAATTAAACACCAACAGCTCCACAGCACCCTGATGATAAAAATGGTCCTCATCTTTTACTGACTGCAATTTCCTCAACTTCATCTTGCTTTATTCACACTACTCTATAAACTTTCTTAACAAAATAGCTGAAAAATGCCAAAATAAAGAAAACTCCACAGGTTAAATCCTGAATGCCTGCTTTTGTAAAAGAAAGTCTAGACAGCATAAAAAAAGCACAACAAACACATCTGCTTTATTTGCAGCCTCTCGGCACACTGCCACAGCTCAGAATTCAACTGGATTCTCGTTACAACTTCCTGTTTTCTTCTTAAAGCTGTCCTGTCTCATTTTTTATCTTGAAGCTTCATCACTAATGCTTTCTTTTTTCCTTTGGGAAGGGAGGAGTTGACTATATTTGCTATGGCAAACAGATAGATAGATAGATAGATATGCAAAATAAAGTTTAAAGAAGCACTAAATATATTATAAAATTGTTATAATTTAAGTCAAAAATAGTGGCCACTACTGTTTTAAATTTTAAAGTTTTATTAGCATTAAAGCGGAACCCTGGAGACTGTCTTCACACAACATGCTTAGCCATGGATTACCTTGCTGTGAGTTACTGAATTAATCCAGTTGCTGTGTTTATACAACTCAATAAACTAAAAAGTAAGGATTCTGGCTGAATTCGCAAAAGCATTGAGCCAGGGATATTTTATCTCATCTTGCTGTGTGAAGAAAAGCAAGAAAACTTAATACTGGTTAATTATTTCTGCAACTCCTCTCTTGCAGTAGTATCTTATTATACAGATAGCAAGCCTAACTTCAGTGTCTTCTGTCTGGCTGTGCTCAAATAACACACTAACCCTGGTTAAATTATTTAACCCAAAGGCCTGGATTTGAACAATATACTGGTATCTTGCTAGACTGTCTGTAAGGGTTGGGGATAACTTTTACTATGATTCTGTTTCTATATAAGCAAGACATTCCAGTCAGTAATGATGGCAACTCAGCTCTCAAGATCTTGACTGGTCCAGTGTGGGGTTCTGCAGGGCACACTGCTTTCCTCTGTTACTTAAAATCTCTGTGACCACTGGGAGAGGCAATCATTGGTTCTGGGTGAGAAGGAGTATGATGATGACACAATCCTGGGCCAAATTGGAAAGCCTGAATCAGTCAGGATGGGGCAAAACAAGATGAAATGAATCCAAGAGAGTTGCTATTTGCCAATAAGGATCTGGGTATGTGAAAATTTTTGTCCTGATAATTACTATAAAGAGGGTATGCTTCTCTCAAAGAAGTTGGCTGGTGACTTGTGGGGAGGGGTGTCCTCTCCTGAAATAGAGGGTGCAACAGATATGATCCTACCTGAACCAGGATGCCCTGGTGACTGGCCTTGGGTACCATGTGGTTGAACAATTATAACAGACTCACCATGGAACTGCTTTGAAGATAACTCAATATCTGTAGTTAGTCCAGAATGCAGCAGCCAGACTGTTGGTGGGGCAACTCTACCAGTATAGATAACACTGATTTTAAGATCACAACACTACTTATAATTAAGCTTCTGGACTCAATGCAGAAGTTAATTATAATCTATAAAACTGTATACAGTATAGCAGCAGAATACACTGCCTTACCAAAATTGAATCTGTCCATCTGATCTGAATAACTTAAGGGTGCCTGCTAAGGTCAGTTCCCATCCCTTCCCCTCTTTCAGGAAGTCTTCCACAGCTAATTCTTTGGAGAATGAATACTGTAAAATACAGTGCAATGTATAAGAAAGGAATGATTCAGCAGTCTAGTTTCCACTGGTCTGTTTCCAGACCATAACACTTTCCCCAGGGATTAATCTATACCTTGGGAAAGATATATAGGAAGGTACCATCTGATAAAGTAAAACATAATCTACATTACTTGTTTGGCTTGCCTAAAGTCATAGAAGCATACCAAGCACATGAAAAATGAGGAAGACGAGAAAAAACTCCCTTCTTTCCAAATTTCACTGGAGCAAAAACAGAAGTGAGTATAGGGGAACGGGCTTGATGAAGACAGTCAACTGGGTGCACAGGATTGTTAGATGGCCATTTGAAAATTTAGGACGGATAAAATCTTTGCTTCCAATGATACCATTGGAATGAGTACATTTTGGATCTTTTCCTTTCTCTGCCATAGTTACATAAAACATAAAATTAAGTGTAGTGGAGAGGAGCTTGGAGGAAGCAGACAGGCATTAATTTGCTGGACTTTGGGGAGATTGAAAGCGATCTGGAATACATCATGCTTTCAATGGTATCATAGGGAGTGCATTGAAATTCAGCATTAGATTTGAATCATTGAAACTATTTTATGAGTTTCTGAAAGAAGAGTTTGGAGCCTATTTCCAAGCCTCCATATGGGGAGTTAATGGGCAGTGGCTAAATCCACATTTGCTGCATAAGGCATTTTTTCTTAAGCAGTGAATACAAGTTCAGCCATTGCTGAATAGCTCTCCACTGGAAAGAAGCTCATATCTTCTTTGGGAAATGTATGAATATCTGAGACTCAAACTCCTAAAATTAGATTATAAAGTTCAGAAATAAGGTAGGTCCTATTATACTGATAGAAGATTTTATATAATTACATAAAAATATATTTCATATTTAGTATTTACACACACACACACATTCTCTTATATTTAGTATCGAAAGATTTAGGCTTTCATCAAAGATTTCTGCATCTTGTTTCCTTCTTTTCTTTAAGTTTGTAAGCTTGGGGTCCTTTCTTTCTAACCTTGATAGATAAGAAACTGTACCCATAGAAGCAAGATAAGGTATACATTCTAAAGATAGTTTTACTAGGGAAAAGGTGTTTAGTTAATGGCCAAGGGGCCTGGGAAGGAAAGAAGGAAGGAAGTTCCTAATATGGAATGATACTGAGGTGAGAAATGGGTGACTGAATAGGGGTGACTAAAGGAGAGGCTGAAAGAAATCTATATATTGTATCAAAAGGAGGGGGTCAAGCGTGGCCACCCACCTATCAGCTTGCTGTCATCGCTTTGGCTTTTGGGTGAAGAATAAAGAAATTAATTTCATGCAACTGCCTGTTGTCTCTTTGATCCCAGCTCAGAAACAAACTAGTAAGAAATAATTCTAACAATACAAAGTTTATTTCCTCACACACCTCAAATCTAGCATAGAAGGTAATATTGGTCGAGGAACTTTATTTCTGTTCTTCATTTTTTTCCAGAACTAATTCTTCCATTAATGATTTGAGATTTAGTTGGAAATAACTTGCACTTATGAAGTTTGGATGTTCATTTTTTTTAATGCCAGTACATGTATAGATTTCCTGGAGAGGGAGAATAATTTTACAAATGGAGGACTATTGAAGAGATGCAGGATAGTGATAAATTTAGCCATGGAAGAAGAATGTGTTGATTATTCCCAGCCCCTGAGTTTCAGAGCAGAAGAGGAACAATAAATGAAAGAACATTTCCTTAAGCTTTTATCTGTAGCTATTTGTTACACAATCAGGAAAAAAAAATCATTTATCTGTGAAGAAAACTCTTTAAAGAAAAATAAGAGCTAATTCAGAAAGATGTTAAATAATTACAAGACAAATTTGTCAGTTATTTATGTACGACTGGCAATTGCTGAATATATTATTTTTTCTTTAAAAAACATGGGGATTTTATAACACAGTTTGGATGAAACACTTAAACCACATAGAACCTTTTGTTTTCTGAACATTTGTATCCTATTAATATGGGTTTGATTCAGAAATTGGAAATATTCACTTGCATCAAAGCTTTTCCTCTGTATTATTATTTTAACATGTAGTGGTAATCCTAATTAAATAGGTGTTGTTAGGTCTTTTGCTCTACTATAGTTCAAATATAGAATTACAGAATGCTTTAAGAACTCTGGACTGAAATTCATGACATCATTAAAGATGAAGCAAACAAAAATATATTGAAGGAAAAAAAGCCAAGGAAGGTGAAACAGCTGTCTGTTGCCATACTGAAAATAGCTGAAGAAATGGAATGTGAAAGGATTTGTCCACCTAATCACTGAGTTCAAGAGAAAAGCAAGAAGAGATAAGGAATTAAATCTCATTCTTGCTTCGTTTTTTTCTTTATAAAGTGTTAGCTACTGCAGATGTCATTCTTGGTGTAACAACAATACAAAGAGTTATAATCAGGCCTTAAACTCTTTATAGCTGTCCAAATCTTATCCTTTTCTACCTCTCTGGAGTCACAGATAATTGCCTGTTTTCTTCTCTTGTATAGTAACATTTATTTCATATTTCCCTGGAGAATAAACTCAGAAATATCTTATATCCCAATAGTCAAAACAAGTTAATGTTAAATTTCTTAGGAACAGAATGTTACTTTACATAGCCCAGGACATATGTAAAACAATATTTTGTACCTGTGATGTTTGTACCATGCTTGTTCCATGTCTGACACTATGAATGTCAAAACACAATTCTCCAAGAAAAAGAATTTTTGTTAATATATTCAACATGCAAAGTCCAAGAGCACTTTGTTATATTTTTGCATGTTGAATATATTAACTTCTTGGCAATTAATGCTGAGAGCCGGTTTGGGGTACTGATTAAGGAGCTGGATGACAAACTAGGAGATTGTGAGTTCTAGTCCTCCTTTAGACATCAAAATGACTTTGGATGGGTGACTTTGGGCCAGGTACTCTCTTTCAGTCCAACCTGCATCACAGGGTTGTTGCTATAGAGAAAATACGAAGCAGGAATATTATGTACACTGCCTTGAGTTGTACAAAATAAAGGCAGGATATAAATCTAATAATAAATAAATACATTTCCTGTACCTTAATGAATGTATGTGTTACATTCAAGTGTTATAGGCACCTAGGGAAGTTGGATAATTTAATTTGATCCATATCTCTGATAATTAATGTATATTGTAGTCTGAGAAGTGCATATCAGAATAATTATTCTTAAGACTTAATTTTTTCAGGTTTTGTGAGTTCAACATTTGTTCAAAGCTGGAACACAAAAATGCATATAGTGAACATAAATTCCATTTTTTTTTAGCTTTTAAAAACTCCCATAATTATATAGAAATGTGATGGAATGGGCATTCTCTTTCTGTCCACATACACACATCCATACATATACATACACAAAGCATAGGTAAACCAATGTAGGCTGAACTGAATATGCCAGCAGTCACCTGTTAATATTGGCAGTGATCTGATATGCCACATCTCAATTTATGCGATAGATAGACAGACAGACAGACAGATTTTATTTTTATTCTGAATGCTCAGGAACAGCCCAAAAGAATGTGGTGTGCTATGTAATAAGAATTTGTTATCTCATCCATCTGCTTTCCAAAATGGGCAGCTCTTTATCTCTACAAAACTTACAGATAAAATATGAAGGAAAAAACACTACTCCTGCTCAATCATATGGTTATGGTCCTCTGAACTGCATATGAAACACCTCGGTTCAAATAATTTCCAGCTCACAGGACTGTTTTGGAAGTTGCTTGCTGTGGTCTTTACATACATGTACATGAACAGACACATCACTGGAAAAAAGAGAAGGGGCTGTGCATGTACATGCATGTGGAGATCTCTGGAAGAAAAAAAGACGTGTCTGCTTCACTCATTTAAAAAGTGATACTTGGTCCAAAGCACTCTTCCAAAGAATGTGATTATCCTCTTCCACAGTGTTGCTTATTACAGGGCTCTATATAACAGCAGTTGCAAACCACTAATTTTCACTAGTCAGTTATTTCTTGTTCTTTTTGTGTTTAGAGGCAAGTAGCTGAAATGGTGCCAAAAGAAGGTATCGTCACGTTTATGGTAAATAGATACTGCTAAGGAATAAAAAAATAATGGCATCTTCCAGATCTAACTTTAGGAGGAAGACAATTAAATTGGAGCATTATTCTTTTCTGGAGGTATATTTGAAATGAATAAGGGACCTAGGCTGTTTCTCAAGTTCATCAGAATAGAAGGACAGTATGTTTTGTTTTGTTTTATTTTACAATGTAAGAGCATGATTGTCATTAAGCAGGAAATAAGTTTATAATGTTATTGTGAAGATATTTTTTCCTATCTTATATTTATAGATTTATATTTAGGATCCAGTTTAATTGCTCTTCATTATAGCATGAGATTGTACAATAGTTAGTTCAGAGGTTTGCTTACCTTTGTAACTATGTACCGCTGTGTGATTACAAATTTGAGGTTAACTCGTTATTCATTGGGACACTAAAAAAAGAATTGTATACAGCAACATTTTGTTACAACATCGTGATGTCCCTTCTAAAACCTACAATTCCAGCTCTGATTTGTGATGAATTCTGGGGTGGGTAGAGAGAGAAGGGGCTGAATGATCCACAGGTCCACATTTCATTTTACATGCTTCCATGCACTATCTGAGAATTGGGCATTCCTGGTGTCCTCTGAAATATTGCAGAGATTTACATGCATACAAGTATTCAATCTATATGTTGCACTCTGCTAAAGAAATAGCAATAAAATAACAAGTAAACAAATGCTAAGCAACTTAGAATCATATTTTCCCAGCTTTATTTCTACCTTTTAAATATTGCCGTCCTCAGCAACGTCTAAGTTTCTTCTGGATCTGTGTTAATACTTTGACAGCAATCCTATACTAAACCTGGAGCAAGTCTCACTGTTTAATTCTGAGAATGTGTAGAATTGCATTGTTGAAAGGCAAGCCTATCATTGCAGCACCATTCACTCATACTGCCTTGCTCTTTACTTGTACTTATTCTTCTGCATTGTTCTGCTGTACCAGGAAGAGTCAAGTAAACATGTTAGTATGATGTACATCAGTGTTTCTCAACCTTGGCAACTTTAAGATGTGTGGGCTTTAACTCCCAGAATTCCCCAGCCAGCATGGGTTGCTGGGTAATTCTGTTAGTTTAACTCCACTCATCTTAAAGTTGCCAAGGTTGAGAAACACTGATGTACATCATGAAATTGTGACATAATGTAACAGAACTCGAGGAGAAATATTCCACTAGGGGGCTCTGCTTGCATATAAAATAAAAATCCACATTGTTTGCAAACTTGTCTTTCACTTTTTCCTTCCAGTATTTCAGAAAGAAAAGGTATTTTCTTCAAATAGGTTTTAAATAAGCTTGGGAACACAAACTAAATACATTTTTGTGAAGATCATACATTTATTTTCAGTTTCAAAAAATATGGCCAGAAGGTATTAAAGAGGTACAGTTATTTTCCTGGTAACAGGCTTTTCAAAACATATTGTCTGACATGTTGATTCCTTTGCTGCTTTATTATGAATAATACATCTGTTTAAACTTGCATTTCAGTAATATACATATGTATTAATTAGTTATATTCTATTTTAAATATAATTACAGAACCATGACATGAACCTTTTTTCCCAAGAGCTTTGGGGCTCATAGTCAGTCTCTCTCCCAATTTAAAACTAAAAGAGTAGCTATTCTGTTCCCAGGAGCCAAGACGCCTAAGTCCACAAGGGAAACTGATCTTGCTAGAAACAGAATAATCATCTTTGGCTCCACTTACAATGGATGGCTCTTCCTGCCATATCAGTGGGAATTTTTAAATGAAGATTTCATTCTCCTCACTTTCACGTTTTGTGGATTATGCAAAAGCATTTTGTTGCTTTGTGAGAAAGCACATTGGATCACTGTGATATTTATTAAGAATAAACAAGTAGAACATGTAAAAAACATGTAACAAATACTATAGTATTTGTCCTATAGTAGACAACACATATGCTAATTCTGTGGTAGATTTTTAAAGAATATTGTCTTCCTCCTCCTTCTCCTGCAGTTCATCTTCAGATAACTAGAAACTCAGTTAACTTTAACTTGTATTATATTGAAGTTCTTCAGTAATGCAGAAATTGGGCATACTTTCAAAAACAGATAGTAATCCTACTCACTATGAAAGTAATCTTTAGATGACAGCTGAACTGTGTTGAGAAGTGTGAAAAATTGGTAACATGAAGCACATACACACATACAGCACTGAAAAACACATTTTCTTTATTGTTTTTATTTTATCCATTGACACATATTGTAAAAAAAGTTCTATTAAAAGAAAAAAGATATATGGTACAGTAATGAAAGACATAGGAGGGATGAAAGATTACTTTGATTGTGATCCATGGAATAATTAGCAAAAACATGTGACTCTTCACAGAGCAAATTTAGACTCATTCTTATGTTACTGTTTGTGACAAACTGCATGTTTCATAGAATATATTGAATAAGTTAGGCTTTTTTTATAGCTGGTAATAACAATGAAGGAATTACACTAGCTCATGTTGGATTCTGCTTCCAAGGTACTACCTATTCCCCAAAATTTATTCATATTAATCCCCTTTGATTTCAACTCATTTTCTTCAGTTTAACTTGGAACCCATTGTCTGTATTTTGTTTTTTACTGTCTTTCTTTTAACCATTCTTTGTGCATTCTCCACATCCACTTTTCATTGCTTTAACCTCATGCTTTATCTGCACAACCTTTATAGACCAATCGTATTTCTGCACAAAACTCTTTTCATTCAAGGGACACTTTTAGAATTCTTTTCTTTTTCTTCCTGGAAGCTGCTGTTGCTATAGAGACACTTGATGATTATACATGAAGTGACTTTTGTTAGTGTGCACTGGTTGCTATAGCAATGTCTGCTGGCCATGGGTTCAATGAAAATTTGCTTTGGAAAAAAGCCAGTATAGCTCTTTTGAGACACACAACCACTATACTGATAATGACAATACCACGAGGAGCAAACTGGGTGTCCTTGAAGTCCGTGTGAGTCTTGTCATCATCTTCATTGTACTCACAGACTGGTCCAGAATTCCCACTTCCTGAATAATCAAAGCACAGACTGGTACCATATAACTCAGGATTCATTCATACCATAAAGAATTTCATACCATAATGTTAATGAATACTGTTTGCTTAACATATTGCTGAAAATGAATTATAACTACAGTACTCTACCCTTCAGGAACTTAGTGGTTTTAAAATTGGATAAAGTGGGAATAGAGAACAGAAAAGATAAGCCAGCATGGTATAGAGTTGAAAGTGTTGGACTAGGACTGTGGCAGTACAGAATCAAATCCACCGTCATCCATGAAAATTCACAGGATGACTTTGGGCCAGTAATACTCCCTTATACACACTCTCCTCATTCAATGACCGCAATCTGTTCCAGCAAAACAGTCACTAAGCAAAATGGTAGCTAAGTGAACATGTGACTGACAAAGAGAGAGAAAGAGACAGAGAGATGCTGTAAGATCACTGGTTGCTACTGCTTCATTCAGATAAGCTTCTCTCGTGCAGCAATGCCAGCATTACTCTCACTCTGGTGTGTCAAGCACAGAAACTTGGTTGTAAGTGTGTGCATTGGTTAGAAAATGATTTTTTTAAAAAAAAATTACTGTCGTATTTGTGAATTTTCGTTAAACGATGTAGCTGCTAAACGAGGAGTGGCTGTAAAATGAAGTGACATTCCTATGTAAGCTGCCTTGAGCACCTGGAGGAAAAATGGGATATAAAATTAATAAATAAATGCAGAAATAAGCATGAAAATATTATAGGAATTTAAGGACAATAATGGGAATATTCTGGACTACATCCACATTTTTTCTTGGCATTCCAAATGTTCTATATGTGGCCCCTGGGATTAAAAAAGGTTGTACACCGATGTCATAAGGTAACAGTAGCTTGACACAACAGTCAATATATGCAGATTAGTCTTGCAAAAAATGCTGTGCTGTGGAATATTCTTGTTTACTGGAATATACCTGTTTACTCCAACCTATTTTTAATTATTTAAAGTTTAAATAAAGTCTGCATACTTTAGTCTCCTGGAAATCTGCTGAGACGTCCATGTTGCATGTGGGTAGCTGCATATTATTTAAACAATGGACACACTAAAATTCTAACAATCTTCAAGAGAAGTAAGGAATATGAATTTGATAATATTCTATTTCATCTCTGTCTGGATTCCCATAAATAAATAAGTATCTTGTGAAGCTACAAAGTCTCAGAAGTTCTTGGCAATCTCACTCCAAGATCTCATGAGATCTTGCATAAGAATTTTAACATCTCATGGGACACTGGACATTTTTTTAATGTGGTAAAAGTCAGGTTTTTTTAGCATACAATGAAAGACTCGATGCCCGCATGTGCTCATCAATGTGCTATATACAGCAAAGAAAATACATTCCAAGCTGATGCTCTTTGATAGGATAATTCCACAGCCAGAACAAGAGGACCAAAAATATTTGTAAAACTGATGCAACATAAAATGGAAGAATTGCTTCAAATGTCTCTTTTGCTAAATCTAATTTCAAAGAAAACAACTAATTTATAAAAAAGACAAACTTCAAAAAAATCCTTCCTCTTGATTCACTATACAAGTACTGCCTTCTATCTCTAATTTATTTTTTCTGTTGCTTTTTTATAAATGGCAATATGGTAAAACCAGGTTTATTTTGAAAGACATGGCATAATTCTACCTGAAACTTATTTTGGGGATAAAAAAATACTACTTTAAAATCTTGTTGCCACTATTTCAATATGATAAACTTAAGTTCTTAATATCAGTATATCTCCTCTCTTATCAATTCTTTTCCTAGTAATGTAATATTTTAAGCATGGTGAATTATATTCTATCATTTATTCAGAGGACCCATTGATTAAGAGGTGCTGATTCGCCCTCTCCTCAAGAAGCCATCTCTGGACCCCACCATTCTGGACAATTTTTGTCCAGTCTCTCACCTCCCCTTTTTGGGGAAGGTGATGGAGAAGGTACTGGTGCTGCAGCTCCAGAGGATCCTGGATGAAACGGATTATCTGGATCCCTTCCAGTCCAGTTTCAGGCCTGGATATGGGACTGAAACGGCATTGGTCACACTTTTAGATAACCTCTGGTGAGGCCAGGATGGGGGTAGTGCATCCATCTTGGTTCTTCTTGACCTCTCAGTGACTTTCAGTACCATCAACCATGGTATCATTTTTGGTCAGCTGCAGGAGTTGGGGGTGGGTGGCACAGTATTGTGCTGGTTTACCTCCTTCTTCCAAGGCTAGTCCCAATCAATGTTGGTAGGGAGTTAGAGGTCCAGCCGGTGGCCCCTATTGTGTGAGGTGCCACAGGGCTCAGTACTTTCTCTGCTCCTTTTTAACATCTCACCACTGGGTGAGATCATCCATCACACGGGATGAGGTATCATCAGTATGCTGATGACACTCAAGTATACAACTCCATCCCAGGTGAATTAAGTGATACTGTGGATGTTCTTTCTTGATGCCTGGAGGTTGCGGGGGTCTGGATGGGGAACAACAGACTTCAACTGAACCATGGAAAGATGGAGTGGCTGTGGGTTTGGGGCTCCTCCTAACTGGAGTCTTACCATCTTTGGTTCTGGATGGGGTGGCACTGTCCCAGATGGATCTGGTGCACAATTTGTGGGTCCTCCTGGATTCACAACTCCTGCTCGAGGAACAGGTGGCAGTCGTGGCTAGGAGGCCCTTTGCTCAACTCCATGTTGTGCGCCAGTTGTGCCCTTTCCTCGGAAGCCCTTCTCTTGGTCACTCATGCCATGGTCATCTCCTGTTTGGACTACTGCAACGCACTCTACATGGGGCTACCCTTGAAAAGTATGTGGAAGCTGCAACTAGTGTAAAATGCAGCAGCATGAGCAGTTATGGGTGCCTGTAGGGCTGCACATGTAACACCTCTGCCACGTGAGCTGCACTGGGTGCTGGTTTGCTTCTGGGTCCAATTCAAGGTGTTGGTTATGACCTTTAAAGCTCTGAATGGCATATAAATTTGATAAATAAATACATAAATAAATAATGAACAATTTAAACTTTATTTCACAATAATGCTGTATGAGCAGATAGATATAACATAGGGTATAAGTTGTTTCTATTTAGTAGAACATCAACAAAACTCTATGCTTATTTATACAATGATTATCCAATTTCACACTGCCTTTTTCATTTCCTTTTCATCTTTATTCTGTCCAATTATCAACTGTCCCTTTCTTTTCTTATTGCCTCTCTGGATGTTCTCAGCCTTTTTTATAAAGAAATGTTCAGTCAATTCTTCATATGCATTATAAGTATGACAGTAATCTATTATTTCAACACAAGCATATACTCTGGTGGCAGACTCAGCTATGTTGCTTTTTGTAATGTGGTGTGGCTCTATAGGTGTACCTCAAAAATATCTGCAAACATAGATTTGTTGTTTAAATTAATGAATTCTGCTTGTAGAGGTACTGATTTTCCATTTGTGGAAAAACACTACATAAATCTGTTATGTGGGTATGTGAAAAGCCTCTAGAAGGCCAGTGAGCAATTGTGTCACATCTTATCTAGGAAAATTGCTAACAATACTGAGGCAATGGCTGTGAAAGGGTTAATTATTATGATTACATCACTAGTCTGAACTAGTGAAAATAGTTGGGAAGAGAGAAAGTGGGGTAGAAAACAAAATAAAAGAACCTACAGAGAATACATTGCACTCCATGATGAAAGCATTAACTTCTATGTGCTGAACATAAATACTATAAATCTTAATTGAAAATATTACTTATGGAAGATGTTACTCTGCCCCCTAGAAACTGCACAACATTTTGAGGATATCAGAACTCTGATCTATACAAGGAAAAGGTCGAAGTGAAAAGTCTATTTCCATTCTGAATATGGATGAAAATGGAAGGGCAAAGAAATAATTAATAATTTATTAATAATGTTATTCCTTTGGAAAAGATCACTCATTCTGTATTTCATCCCTACATAAATATATATCTGATTTCTTATATACATGTGAGTGGAAGTTGTGCAGTAAGCAAAACTGTAAAGTGAAATGTGGGCTTGTGTCAAAGACTGTACTGGGATAAGAACAGTACATAACAGTACATAAGACTATACCAGGGTTATCTAACAATTGTTAGGTAATTATCCACATATTTCCTTCAGCTGTTTTTCAATTTAGTCTTCATATTATCTATGAGCAATGGACGGTATACACAGAAATATGAATAAAAATGGCCTGCAAAGTGTATTTTAGTAGGGATATTTCAAAGTATCCTATGTTTGCCAAAATGATCTATCTGATATCACACAAAAATATTTGGGAGATTACAGCTATTGTGGCATATAAATACTTCATATTTTTCTTTTTTACTATCTCTCAAAGGGATGCTTAAATGCATATCATTGACCAGCCAGTTACAACTGTCATTCATTTTAGGGTTTCTATTCAGGCACTAAACAATTTGCTATGTCACAAGTCTTTCTCTGTAAGAAAATTCTCTGAAATGATGATTGGAGACTATACAATGCATGATTACATTGACACTAATATCTTTACAATAGGTCCTATCAAAACTATCATTATTAGGAAAAAATGAGAAGTTCAGCAGTGAATTGTTCAAAGTAAATCAGTTATGAATGTTTTAATGGAAAACTATTTAATTTTTGAAATAGAGTTAAAATAGAGACTCAGTGTATAACAAGATATCTAAAGAAATAAAGTCACTGATTATAATTTTAAGTATTATGGGTATACATGTGGCACAGGTAAAATGCATCAACCTAAGGAATAGTTAACAATCTAAGGAAGTCTTGGAAAAAATATACTGTATGTACACATGCATTATTCACACATACCCATCAACCAACACATATATAAAACCCTATACATGTGTGTGCATGGAGGATACTTAGAACAAAAACTAGATATCCATACCAAAAGAGAATCTGATCTAGCTTAAGGGGCAGTTCCATAGGAAATTAATGGAAATGATAACCCTGATGCTATAATTTTTATTAAAACATTTATTAGTTGCTGAATAAACCTGCATCATCATAATCCTCCCAAATTTTATTTGCAACCTGTACACAGCATGGGACTCCTAATTTTGCATTTGCTGTTGGGTAGCATCCTGTGTCAGAAAACAAAAAGATCCATTTGAGTACTTGTACTCTTGCATTATTGCCAGGATATTGTGAGCCAGAATCAAGTGCAAAAGCATATGATTTAAGTGACTTTTTTTCAGTATCAGTTGATGCAGAACTAAAGGAAGACTCTATTGAGGTTTTGACCCAAGAACCCACATGCTTCACTTTTCTTCCTCTGCCTATCACATGATATATGAATGATTCATATAGGGAAGAGGGCGGAGGAAAGCCACTATTAATTTTTTTCTAAATGTGGTTGATCTAACAAATTCCCCACATTAATCTTGGCAATAACCTCAACACAAAGTTTAAATGAAAGCTGTTCTCATGGTAATGGATGTGTTTGTATATTTGTTAATGTGCTACAAATAATTTTAGTTTGAGTCTGCAACAAAATAGGCATTTGTTTCAGTTATCTTCCCAAATAAATACACACACACAAAGAGAGACACATTTGCCAATTAAATACAACAAACTTATTTTTAAAATTCTAGTTCAAAGGCCTTAAGACCACAGAAAAATCCCTAGGATAAAGATACCCATTCAGGCAGTTTTAATAACTAGAATTATCCAAAAGGACAATCCTTCCACTAAATTAGTATCTTATAGCACTTTCTTCAAAAGCAATGAACTGCTAGTTTACTTAATTTGTACATGTTTGGAACTAGCTAAGGTAAGTAATTTGTGTTTGTCAAATATATTGAGCTGTTGAATAAAAGACTTAGAGATGAGGGCTGAAAGTTCAGTTTTAATAAATGCCTCTGGATAAAGCCCTGTAGAAAATATATTGACAAATCACTGAATTTGTTTATGTTATTTTACAATAAGATGGACAATATGTGAACAGATTATTCAGTTTTCTACATACTCAATGTTTTTGGAATAAGGTTTCTTTTTTCCCTATGTCTTACCAACTAATTAATCTATAGCACATATGGTTTCATATTTTGTTTTACTCCTTTGTGCTGAAGCTCACAAATGTTTGCCAGGACTGGGGTCATACAGGTAAAACCTTGAGGTTAAGCCTTGACTCAGCATGAGACACACAGGCTCAGTCCAGTGAGGATCCATCCAGAATCATGTCATAAAAACAGCAGAAACAATGTTTCTATTATTGAGCAGTTGGAGAAAGATTTGAAGTAGAGAAATAAGTTTTGGGCTATTTTAAAAATCTGACCTGCAAAATTCACAAAGGCCACTAGATGGGAGCATAGAGATTTGTTGCTCTCTAAGAGGCTGTCTGTATTTTTTCAGTTTAGATCTGTTAGCCCTAGTTTATTTAACATTTAGGAATCAGCTGAACAATGAACTTAATTGTTTAAGGTCTCTTCACTTCATAAAATTACAACTAGGATTGCTCCTGAAATTAATTCAAGCTCCAAGTTTAAACAAGATCTTAAACCAATATATTAATTACATTAAATTAAATTAAATTAATGCACATTTTCATATGCCATAATGGCCTTATCCAGACAATGCAATGCCATCAAGTCATATATTACTTTTGTCTTGTGTACCAACAGACCCAGTGTGGCTTATTACTAAATGTGAAACAGATGATTAAGGATCATTAAACACATCATGACTTAAAGAATATTGCATTATGTGTGAATATGGCAGTGACTTCTGCCATTTTTCCAGTGTGCCCATAATATACTAAATATCAATAGTGGAGACCAACAACCCATATTCTTGCTGCTTGAATTAACCTAAACTAGGTTAGTAAACTATTCCTATTCAGACTTCTGGCTGGAAGTTCTTGGTTTGCTTTTCAAGAGCCTCCATGAAAATTCTGAATCAGCATGAAGCCTCAAATAGCTTTCTTCCAACCTTGGAAACTCTGCAGTTGTGCCACTGTGAAAATATTCTTGACTAACTAGAGACACAACATAATTTCTTACTTGAATGAAAAAAACAAACATTTTTTTAAAATTCCCCTTCTCCACAACCATTCCCTTTGGTAAGCAAAAAGTGGAAATGGACTAGGAGACAGCAGTATTTTCCCACAGGGCTGCTTTTCTCATGAAAATTGCTCTCCCATAAACTGTAACTTGTCTCATTTGAAGGAATGTGTGTGTACTGTTTTCTGTACAATATAATCAAGGGGATGATCTTTTGTTTTAGAAAACTATGCTGAAGAAATTGTTACACATTCTTCCCACAATATTGGGGAAGTTATCTAAAGGAGGAGTCCCACAGGTAGGATTTGAATGACAAGTTATGGAGTCCTGTCATTTCTTCTGATTAAACCCTCATTAACTATCTCATCCAGAAGCTCAATAAATTATTGGTTTTAGAAAGGGATAAGCAATCTCATCTGGGCTGCAAATATGCAGATACTCACAAGCTGGTAGCAAAGAGTGGGAGTTCTCTGCATCTTTTTGGTGCCATCTAATGCTCATGTGGCTTTTGGTACATTACTAGATCTGTAGCCCTAAATTAGAATTATACAGAAAATGGAAAATAGGTTTGTTTCTACCCCAGAGCCAACTATCATAATCCAAAAGTTCTGCTGAACTATTTTGGATCAGCTCTGGTTCAACAGAAACAAAACCCAGGACACTTAGTTGTTTCAGGTTTTGGCCAAAACAAAATGCAGAAAGATCTCTGAAGAGTCCAGGAGTGATTTTATGAGATGAGCAGAGAAAGGCTAATGTGCATTGTCCCCTCTCTCTCCCCTCAATAGCTCCTAGTGTCTTCCTTCCCTCCATTGTCTCAGTCACCTCCATTGCTTTAATGGCTGGTAAGTTTGTTCCTTACTGTGATGGTCTTAGTAGTAAGGAATAGACCCCCAGCACAGCATATCCCACCAACTAGTCTGTTCACCCCTCTTCTTCCAGCACATTCCCTTCAGTTGCCACCACCAATATCCTTGGCTTTTTCCTACTTTTATCCAACTACTTCTGCCAATAAGAGCTGCATTTGGGTCCATATTCACAACAAAACTATCTGATTTTATTCTGTATGCTGACCAAAATATTTAAAAGACATGTTTTTCAGTTTGGGCACAGATGACTCAAAACTAGCTATATGGAATGGTTCATGCGCAGAATGTTTTGCACTTTCTTACCCTACAAGGATCTCCAGTTCAGGACCTCATGCAGCCCATTTCCATGGGATGATTAGCAGATAGCTTTGCACAGAAAATGAATGCATACAGGAGAAACCCTAATGATTGGAAAGAATATGTGCAGATTGGAACACTAAAGTTTGTAAGAAAGTATTCTTGAGAGTGGTGCTTGTATGAAAAAAAAAATAAAAAAATGTTTAGGAAGGAATGTATTGAAAACCCAAGTTATTTTATACAGTGGAGAGTCCATAGTTTGATTTTCTCCATTATGGAGCATATGAGTCAAGTAAGAACCTGAACTGCAGAGGTCAAAGTCAGAAGAAAAAGAGAATGGAGCTGAATGGGAAGAGAAGTGATAAAAGCCCAGAGATAATTTATCAGTCTAAATAACAGACTTGTTACATAGAGACATGTAATGGAAGTCCTTTGGAGAGGAAAAGAAGTCAAAAGTACCAAGTCCCTCTGCAAACTTTAGTTATTTATTTATTTGTTTGTTTATTTATTAATTTATCTCTGCCCATCTCCCCCTGATGGGGGACTCTGGGCAGCTCACATAACCCAATAAAAATATAAATATGTATGAAATCACATAAAACATAAAAACTGTACAAAACGTTACTAAAAGAAAAGAAAAAAGAGAAAATCCAAAAGGCTAATGGTTTCCAGAGTGGCAGATGATAGGCCTCTAAGGGGCTAGCCATCCCCACACTTGATGTCTTCCCTCCCCACCCCAGGCCAAGCGGCAGAGCCAGGTCTTCAAATCCCTCCAGAAGGCCAGGAGTGAGGGGGCCAATCTCACCTCCAGGGGCAAGATATTCCAAAGGGCGGGGGCTACAACAGAGAAGCCCCCCTAATTGGAACTCTTTTACCAAGGGGTCTGAAGCATGCCCTCTCTGTGTGATCGGGTGGGACAGGTTGAAGTCATGGGGAAGAGGCGGTTCCTTAGGTAACCTGGTCCCATGCCATGTAGGGCTTTAAAGGTGATAACCAACACCTTGAATTGGACCCGGAAGCAAACTGGTACCCAATGCAGCTCGTGGAGCAATGGTATTACATGAGCCCTTCTTGGGGCTCCAAAAATAGCCCATGCAGTTGCATTCTGGACCAGCTGTAGCTTCTGGATACTCTTCAAGGGTAGCCCCATGTAGATCACATTGCAGTAGTCTATATGGGAGATAACAAGGGCATGAGTGCCTGTTCAAAGGGCATCCTGATCCAGGAAAGAGTGTAACTGATGCACAACCTGAAGTTGTGCAAAGGCCCTCCTGGCCATGGCTGCCACCTGCTTTTCGAGCAGGAGCCATGAATCCAGGAGGACCCCCAGAAGATGCCCTGGGTCTGTTTGGGGCACTGTTACCCCATCTAGCACCAAAGATGACAAAGTCCTGGATATAGAGGAGCCATTAACCCACAGCCACTCCATCTTACCAGGGTTCAGCTGAAGCCTGTTGTTTCCCATCCAGACCCTTACAGCCACCAGGCACTGCGAAAGGCGGGGCACAGCATCACTTACCTCACCTGGGATGGAGATGTATAATTGAGTATCATCAGCATACTGATGATATCTCGTCCCATGATGGTGGATGATCTTACCCACTGGTTTCAAGTAGATGTTGAAAAGGAGCGGAGAGAGAACTGAACCCTGTGGCACTCCACAGAGAGGGGTTGGAGATGGGACCTCTCGCTTCCTATCACCACCGATTGGGATCGGCCCTGGAGAAAGGAGGTGAACCACCACAGAACCATGCCACCCACCCCCAATTCCCTGAGTCGTCCCAAAAGGATACCATGGTCAATGGTATTGAAAGCTGCTGAGAGATCAAGGAGAACAAGGATGGTCGCATTTCCACCATCCCGCTCCCACCAGAGATCATCCATAAGTGCGACCAATGCTGTTTCTGTTCCATATCTGGGCCTGAAACCTGACTGAAAAGGGTCCAGATAATCCATTTCCTCTAGAACCCTTTGGAGCTGTGATGGCACCACTTTCTCAACCACCTTCCCCAAAATGGGGAGGTGGGAGACTGGACGAAAATTGTCCAGTACAGTAGGATCCAGGGAGGGTTTCTTGAGGAGGGGGTGCACCAACTTTATCTACATCTATTACACCTAGTAGCCAGTAAGTGTATATGTGGATAAATTTAGTCATGCATCAAGGATCTCAAACATTGCATTGGTGAAATCTGGAGGCAACAGAGCTGTTTTAGGCAGTGTGAGTCTTCTCTTATGTTTACCACATAAGGCTTAAAATAGCTGTAGTAAGCCTCTGAGAATATTAACAGACCTATATTGTTGTTTTCTTTTTTTTAAAAAACCCAAGTTTTAAGAATCCAAGGATTGTCAGTCCTACACACTTCACTGTTGTCAACATTTTACTTTTGAAGCCCCAAAATAAAAACAAGGAAAGTAAAAGCCCTGGATAGAAAAAGCATGCCCAACCATAGCTTAGGAGATGGACTTATCCTATGGTTACATCCAGATTCATAAAAATTGTGATGGAACAATGTACATATTCTACCAATGTTCCCTTCCTTTTTTCTTTTCTTTTTTTAATTTTGAAGGTGGCTTCCTTGGAACTGAAATGCCATGTTTTAAAAGATACAGTCTCAAACTGAAGTCACATTTAAGCAATGCAGCCTAAATGATGCCACTAAATCAAGTCTTTTGAAACTTAGAATCTCAATGCCTAATTTCCTTTTGTGATGGCACAATGACATGAAATGTCACTTTTCATATAGTACATTAAGGTTATTGAAATGTACTTTAAGTACGTTTAATTAACACTGTGCTCACAACTTTAACAGAGACTTCCAGAGTCATATACAGATTATTGATCATTAGATCCCTATGCTTAGACCTAAAACCTTTTGATGCTACGTTTTGCAGTCTGTTGGAAACTTTAATCCAATCCCATAATACAGTTTCTTGTTCCTTGAAGCCACAAACGACTCCTCTACATTCTTTCAAATTGGGCACCTCACTCTTCCATCACATCTTCTACTCCCTTTAACAACTGACAACCTCCATCTATTCTCTGAAAAACCCAACCCAAACCCCCGTTTGGAAGTTCTGACAAATCCAGGTCTTCATAGACCTTCCAAACACTATTTAGTTTTTGATCCCTGGACCAATCCAAATGGCTTTTTCTTTAACACTACCTGCCTGCTTGGTATCTATGTAAACAAAGGGCAGCTGCTCCTTCTAGTCTTTTTAAAACCATTAGCTTGAAGCCTCCCTTTCATAGCAACTGTAACCACATTAGCTAAAATTGTCTTCTTTCCAATACACAATAGCAAAGCCAGGCCTCTGACCTAATTGGTTAAGAAGAGGTCAAATGCAAAGCACAAACATTACACTGCAGTAACAAATAGATAAATACAGCATTTGGCTCAATTCTAGTTTAGGCAAACCATTGCAGAATTGCTCACTTTATCAAGGAACGCTAAGTAAAAGGTAAAAACATCCACAGAGCAAGTTCAGAGTAAAATATACCAAAATAAAAAGTCAACTTGCTACATTTTCTGAAGTTATAAGGACTGAACTGAATGGAAAATTACTATCCTGCCTTTTGGTGTTGTGCTAGTTAGAATAACAGGAATCTATGCCCTTGATTTCTTTCCAGACTCTACAACTTCTCCAAATTTGGCTTGTGGTGCATAGTCCCAAATGTGTACATCTACAGAAACACAAAAAGAATACAGATTTGTTGTTAATGCATGCCATATTACTACCCTAAAAGATTATTCAACTATTTTTTAAAAACTTTTCATTTATTTTTCTCATATGTGATCCTTACTTTTTAGAGGTCTTAAAACACAGGCTGAATTGTTAGAGATGCTTTAACAGATCCTGCACTGTGTAGGGATTGGTCTGGATGACTTCTAGGGTCCCTTCCAAACTCTTGATTCTTTGAACCTAGATGCAGATGTGGAAGAGATGATATATTTGGGTAAGTCAAAAGTTCCAAGGATGCTAATTCGTAATGTTGTTGGCATTTTGGAGGGAAAGAAGAACCCCCCTTCATGTTACCTCCAAACATCACCTGCAACAATGAATCCAAAGATATTATGTGAGGTAATATAAAGTCTGTGTTAAAGAGACTGTACAACATGAGAAACTGTTGGATAGCTGCAATATGGGAAATCATCATCCCATGCCAAGAATTCTCAGGTTCAGCATTGTAGAGCCCTTTGTTCCTTAATTAGGCAGTCGTGAAATAAGGCAGATAGGAAAAAAAAAGAAACTACCTAGTAAGTGTTCTAAAGTCCTAAGTCAGTCTTCAATTTAAAGGATTATCCAGTTCAAAAGTAAGGAATAAGAGGAAGGACAGCAAAGGCCTGGATACCAGACTGAGAAACATAAAAAAAACCCACCCTCAATTCTGGTGAGATTAATTGTATTTTTACCTACATGAAGAAACAATTTTGATGTTTGCATTTATGTATACTAAAATATATGCAAATCTATTAAGTCTTTTGTCCTTTTTTTGTTCATGCTTTCTCTCTTTTTGGCGATGCATTAGTGGCCTTCCTATTCATGTTTCCATGGACTTTTGCAATCCTTACTTGCATTGCTTTAATGTGTAGCTTGCCATCTTTTCCAGCTTCAAATGTGTATCTTTCAACAGTAAGTAGATTTTAATTAGATTTCTATTCTTGATACATATTATTAGCTATTGTGACTAAGATTTCCTAGGAAGTTTGAATACTAAAGATAACCTATTTTTGGTTTTACTCTTACCGTATTTCAAATACTGAAACTTATTTTCTTTAACAATTGTTTCCACAAGTGAAGTTTATTAAGATTTTTTTTAGTCAGAAGAAGATAAAATGAATAAGGAGGGGAGTTAAAATATCAAAAGGAGGAGCAGAATATAGTTTTAAGCTTTGCATTAGACTTTTTATTGTAATCTTCCAAAACATGTTCTGCTTTTTATTATAATCATGAAAAGATGTTTCCAATCAACATTTCTTAATTTATTCAGTTTTGTTTCATGATCTTGCAACCAAGTTCACAAAATTAAACACAAAAGGAGAGGAAAAATATGCAAATAATAGATTCAATCCAGCTGTTTATGCATTACTCAGGCCAAATACACAATAATGTGTATCAGTGAATTCGGGAAAGTGCTGTGTGACATTTCCACTTAGGAAAGGTTAATTTTTTTTCTCTGAAAACTTGGAGTGCTTCTTCCAAACATACTAAAAAAAAGCACTAAGTTAAATGGATCTACCCATCTCCCCCCCCCTCCCCATATTCAATGACCAGGAGACAGTAAATAGTCCTTTGCTCCTTTCCAGTAGCTAATCATTATTGACAAGACTGCATACACATACCCCAACAGCTTTTTTAGGGAACTGGGTATCGCAAAAGCTTATATATATCTAACTGTAAACTTACATGCCTAACTATGATAGGTGAACACCTAATGGTACTCATGACTTCCAAGCAATAGTATTTTGTATGTCTACCACAATAGCAAGAGATGTACTGTGTAAGAGAGATATTGGGTCCCCACCCCAACATGCAGCTCTTGCACTATTTGAAAAATATGTTTTAAAACTGAAAACCAGGCTTTGTCACAAAATATAGGATCATGTACAGCCAAAGCGTAACAAATGTCACATATAGCATTAAAATTTATAGAATGGAACAGTGATCTACATTTGAAATTTATAAAGTCCAATAAGACAGTAATTATTTTTCTTTTTTCTTTTTAATATATTCAGGTTGGCATACACAATATCCATCAATAAACTACTGTGAAAGGAAGCATAAATACTCAGCAAAGGAAATTTTATATAATAGTTTTCAGAAGACAATTCAACATTTCAAATAAGAAGGCTGAATTTGTTCAAATACAACTGCTCTTATAGTCATTTGCCACCTGCTTCTTTATCTAGGGACTCTATTGAACTGCTATCATGATAGTTTTCCTTATAAAAATTTAAAAATTCCTTCCTTTTCCCAGACTTTGTACCTCAGGGCACCATTACTCTTACTTATCCCTGTTTTAAATGCAAGCAAATTGTTGCATTAAAATCCCTGGAGCAACTCACACTTACATGGTCAAGCACATGAATGAAAATTAAAGTGTATCAAAATAATCCTATTATCCCACTAATTAGGGCAATCAATAATCAAGGGTTAGTGCAGCCATAACATATCACAATTCTCTGTTCATCAAGCAGCAGAGGCAGCAGCATTACAGTGGCTTTAGTAGCAAAACAACAATAAAAATGAATACATAATCCTTCATCAAACATAAATCACCAATCACAAAATTGCTTGCTGGTTATACTTCTCTCTGGATTATGCATCCAGAATAGACACTGCTGTATGCATATTAGATTATGCATGCAGAAGCATTCTGCTTGACAATCAGAAAGTAGTCATGTATTGGAGAAAAACAATGGGCTATCCATTTGGGAGTAAAACAGAGTGAAGCAGGCAAACCTTTCATGATACGCATGAAAAAAAGGTGTAGTAAGCACACAGGAGATTCAATACTCCAGCAGAAAAGGGAAACAGCTACTTCAAAAAGGGGGAGAATCAGTTGAAAGTAAATACAAAGAATGAACAAAGCTTTATTTCACCATACTGCAAATGTTTTTTTAAAAAAAAGAATGCTACATATTCCCTAGCACATGAACCAGTATACAATGTCTAATACCAATACTTGTGTTACAGAAAGATGGAGATGAGGAATTAGCATTTCCAAACAAGGAATGCCCTAGGTAATAGCAAGGAAGGGTTTAAGAAGTCCCACTCAGGAAAACTCAAGTATAGCCAGCATGCAATGGTCATATGAAAGGTAACATTGTTGTCAGCCACCAAGAGTCATGAATTTGAGACAGGCAGGAACAGAAATTGAGTGAGTGAGTGAGTGAGTGAATGAATGAATAGGATAGAAAAGCAAAAAAGCAAACTAGACACTTGAATATAGAAGGGAATGGGTCTATCAAGCAAAGAGAGTAAAAAGATTATGCAAATGAAAGGGTGATAAACGCACTGGGCCAGGAAAAAAAGATAAGTATACTGAACTTGATCCTATCACATTGGGACCTGTATGTATGACAGAGCTGCCTCCTTAGGTTGGCCTCACTACAACCAGCACTTAAGGCAAAAGATATCTTCAGGGCCAAAGAGCTTGCTAGAGTGGATATGTCTCCATTGCTAGTTACTGTTTGAAAATTCAGTGGATCAATAGTAAACAAAATATTGTTTTAGGAACATTTTTGTTCCTGTTCTCGTCTTTTAATTTTTTGCTAGTTTCACTAGTCAAAAAATTAAAAGACGAGATCACTGTTCTCTTACTATTAGGCCTGACCTTGCATTACAGATTACAGGCTTTTGAACCATGTCTTTTCATGCTGACTATATTTCTACTAAGGTTGTGTGAAACTTTGAATGGATGATTTGTTTTGAAGGAGATTCAATCAAATATTTGCATCCATTTGAGATGCTGAATCAGGTTAGATGCTGTAATAGAAGGCTTTGAGCAAGGAAGATACTGGAATGGAGGATTAAGGTTATCAGGAGGGAGGGGAAACATTCCAGAGCAAGCGCCTCCTCAGTCCGCAGCAAGAGTGTGGGAATACAAAGAGGATGAGGCTGGCCCCTCCCTAGGGTTTCATGGGGTTATATCCACTAGTTGCTTTAGCACAGGTTTAGTCTGGTGAGATTCTGTCTATTAGGTGCAAGCTAATAAAGAAATTGGACTGGACTGGACTGCCTTGTTGTTGTTCTTGGGCTGAACCTGACAGATACCTTCATATTAATATGAAGGTACTTAAACACAGTTCAGAGATTTAGGGCATAAGTCATCCATCAGATCATTTGTATTACATTTAAGTTCCCCTTCCAAGTAATTTCATAGACATCCTTTGCAATTTGTTCTTGTTCTATAACTTCATTACAACATGTTCTGTCCATCTTGTCAAGCAAATTATCTATTCTATTAAGAAGCTTAATAGAGATATATTCAAAAGTTTGCAATATAGATTTCTGCTCTGCTCATATTCTTTATCCTCTAACTCCCTCTAGTGTCTAGCCTTCAAGGTCTCATTGTAAAAACAACCAAAACCACCTTATTGTAAAAAAGCCACAACAGTCACCATTTTCTCATGAGAAAATATCTTAATTAATTCAAAGCTATAATTCCAAATCCCTCTGCCCTCTTAATCCATTGGTTTCCAAAATCCATATATTAAGCATCCTTTTGCTGTATAGGCCAAGAAATCATAGATTTTCAAAACTTTTAAAATTGAATTTACTCCATCGTCCTCTGAGGAAGAAACTCACCCGATGAATACGGTAAAACCTTGCAAGTCCGAAGGGTCTTAATCTCTCCAGTAAACAAACAAACAACAAATTAATAATCCAAATCCAAATCCAAAAAAAAAAAAAAAGAGAGCGATTTAAAAATAAGGCTTGGTCAAGCTTCGTAAAAGGCTGCTTTGAGAGTGTGAGCTTGATGAAATCTTGACTCCCAGTGTCACTACTCATAAGCTGACTGCAAAACGGCAGTTTCCATGGTCTATTCACAAGTAGTCGCTGTCCAGAGTCATATGGATAATCTCAATGATTTCTCCTTCTTCTGGAGAAATTTTGCTGGTCTGGATCCAGCATCCAGCTGCGATTCCCCTTACAAGATTGTCCAGCTAATGAGCAGGACCTCAACTTGCCATGGTGCTCACAGGAGACCCTCAGTGTAAAGTTATTATAATGGATTGTCTGGGGTCATGATTTGGCAGTTCAGGAGACATCTGCCTTATATCCTGTACATTGAAGACATGGGCAGGCAAAAGGCAATTATTCAGAACTTTCCTTCATTCATAAGAGACTTCATGTCTTCTGCATTTTTCAAAACAAAATGAAAAACAACCTCCTCCCACAAATTAAAACAAAAACAAGTATTGGATATAAACTAGCTATTGGATATAAACAGGGAGCAAACCCCACACTCATTAGCACCGATGTTATCTAGTTGGGTAATGAAACATCTGCAAGCAAATGTTTTTGCTCAGAGAGTACCAAGGACTCCACAAGAATGAAACAGCCTGAGCATCTGTCATAACTGATTCTGTGTCTACAACCACTTTTTGGTGTAGGAGGAAGATTAATTGCACTGTCAAGTGTTCCATCAGCACTTGGGTAGTGTCATCATAGTTTAATAGTATTACCACACAGACAAAAACTGTCTTTCCTCAGCCATAGTGGCATGTTTTACCAGCTCTAGCAAACTAGGAAAAGCATTATTCCTACCACCCTACATTAGTCATAATGTGTAGAGTCATCTAACTATTCATTGATCATGCTGGTAACCCTAAAAAGTTATGGTAACTCTAAAAAGTTATGAAAGAGTGGGAGAATGCTTCAACTATCTGAGACATTCCATGAACAGAGTTCTACTTAAGGATACATTCCTGCTAAGAAGAGATTATAGTAACAGATGTCATTTTCTTCCTGAGACTACTTATAATCCCTATAAATCTGTTCCAGAGCACTTGGATAGTCATTTCCCCACTAGTGACTTACAATGTCTTCATGCCAACCATCCATCCATCCATCTATCCCATCTTCATTTCTATTATTTTGGCACAACTGGATGACTCTAAAAGATTGTAGAAGTCAACCTCTAAAACAATATGGAAGATTGCAGACAGTGAAAATGAATGAAAATTACTTTTTTCTCTTCCACTGATGAGATCTGCTGGCTTTCAATTCTGAATAACAAAGTCAGAATTGTATTTTCCTGTCCAAATATCCTTAGTGTTTTAAAACAATGTAAGCCATTTGACAAATTCTGTGATCTCTGAAAGTCGAAATAAATTTGCAATGAAATGGCTTTTATGTTTTTTCCTTCCCCCCCCATATTGCACATTAAAAATGGGGAAAGATATAGTAGCTTTAATCATCAAGTTTGGAACAATGGAAAGTAACTGTTATTGTGGCTCACAGTAACTATAGTAATATAATCCCAGTCTCTTAATTGTTCATTTATAACCTGAACAGCTTTAAGCCAATGCAGAAAATGCTATAACATTATCTTTTAAAAAATTGTGTTTATTATGTTAAAAGAAACTGGAGAGCTAGATTGTAGGCTTCTTTTCATATAGATGAACTGTTATTTGGTTGTACATTTTCACAGAAATCCAATTCTTGTGAAATATAAATGTAAAACAGAGTGAACTTGCAAGTTTTGAGACTGAATAAAAATTGGGCAAGATTTTATTATTTACTTTGAAATGATAGCATGTTTACACAATTTTTGTTTCCATAAATTAAATGTTCAAGAATTTCTTAATAATGTGTTAGAAATCATGCCTATTCCCCAGATGTTGCTGAGATGGGGGCAAGCATCCCCAAGCCTTGGAAAATTTCCTTACAAAAGTGTTTCAAAAAATTATTTTTGATTATGTAAATATATAAGTCAAAAATCATATATCTCCATTAATCTTAATTTTAAGAGATGCTTACCTTTTGAGTTAGAGTCCAAATTTTTTTTGTATAAGATTTAATATAGTTATTTCTATAAGTCTTAGATGATTCCAGATCTGATTAATACTGGATTTAAGATTAATATTTCACTTTTCAAGGGGAACATCTTGGTTTTTATTTATATGATCACTTAATAACTGAGTAACTCATGAAAGCATTAAGACCTCTGATGCTGATTTCAAAGTTCAGTTAAGTAAGATTATATATCTAAAATATCGATGGTTTAATTTCTTAATAATCAATTGTAAGGCTAATAGAAACATTTTGAACACACACACACACACGCACACATACACACACACACGAGTTCATATGTGAGAGCCAGTTAGGCATAGTGCTTAAGGTGCTGACCTAGAAAACAGGCGACTTTGAGTTCTAAGCCTCCTTTAGGTATGAAAGCCATCTGGGTGACTTTGGGTCAGTGACTCAGTCTCAACCTAATCCAACCCACCTCACAGGGTTGTTGTTGTGGAAAAATAGTGGCAGGAGTATTAGGTATGTTTGCAACCTTGAGTTGAGCAAAATATATTAAAAAAAAAAGATGGGATAAAAATATAATAATGTGATTGGTTTTAGGTTAGCATGTACTACAATACCAGTCATTGCCATTTGTAAATCATGGTAATGAATTAGCATATTATCTGAACAAAGCCAACTGCAGTTTGTTCAATCAACAATGACTTAGAGTGATATGTGGACCAGATTAATAAGCAGCTAATATACGCAGTTATGAGTTACCTGATTTTCAAATGCCAGTTAAAATTTTACAAATTTCCCAAAGACCAGCTACATCTTGAAAACACTGAAACAGTTCTGACTTTCTAACCTTAGCATACCCTGTAAGTGAATTTCAACTCATAGGGTATTCAGCAATAGACAGATTGGTCAGACAATACTGGGAATAAAAGTCCACATTTCTGGAAGATGGTCCACTTACGAATACTGCAACAACATAACTTGCTTACTAGTACAGGTAGTCCTTGACTTATGAACATTCATTTAATGACTGTTCAAAGTTAGAACAGTGATGAAAAAAATGACTTACAACTGGTCCTCACACATACGACTGTTGCAGCGTCCCCACGGTCACGTGCTCAAAATTTGTGCACTTGGCAACTGGCATGTATTTACGATAGTTGCAGCATCCCAGGGGAGTTATGTGATCGCCATTTGTGACCTTCCCAGGGGGCTTCCGACAAGCGAATCTGGGAAGCCGGATTTGCTTAATGATTGTGGCAAAAAAAGGTTGTAAAATTGGGCATGATTCAATTAACGACCACATCGTTTAGCAACTGAAGTTCTGGTCCCAATGTGGTTGTAAGTTGAGGACTACCTGTACAGGTAGTTCTTGTTTAATGACTGTCTCATTTAGCAACCATTTGCAGCAACGATGGTGATGAAAATGTAATTTTGCAACCAATCCTTGCATTTACAACCTTTGCAGGTCTGTAAAGCAGAAGAAAGCTGAAGCACAGGTAGTTCTCGCTTAATGACCCTAATTGGGACCGCAATTTCCATCGCTAAGCAATGTGGTTGTTAGGTGAAACATCACATGACCATACTAATTAGCAACGGCAGTTTAGGTTGCAGTCGTTAGGCAAGGACTTCACACTTCTCCTGCCCTGCCTCTGCTTCAACTCTCCCCACCCCTCTCTCCTCTGTCTCTGCCCTTCTGGCCACCCTGCACTCTGCTGCACCTATCCGACCACTGCCGACTTTTTCCTCCTGGCCCGTGCTGAGCCATTGGGTGTGCTTTGTCAGCAGCAGTAGATGGCAAAGGTTAGCTGGGGATGGCAGGGACTGCAGAGTGGTAGGGAGCAGAGTATAGGACAGCTAAAGGAGCAGAGATGAGGGGAATGGGGGGGACCTGAAGCACACCCTGTGGTCGTAAATGTGGGTAAGCTGCCCAGCATCCAAATTTTGTTAATGTGGTCATGGAGCCACTGCAACAGCTGTAACTTTGAGGACTGGGCATAAGTACCATTTGTTCAGCAGCAGCATAATTTTGAACAGTTGCTGAACAAATGGTCATTGAGGAGGACTATCTGAAAGATCGTAAGCAGTCATGGTTTTATTAGCAACTGCTTCACTTAAGAACCAAGTTTCTGGTCCCAACTGTGGTTGCTAAACAAGGACTACCTGTACACAGAAAACTGAAGCAAGCTCTGTATTTTCTAGGGTAGTTCATACCTGACTAATAAACTAAGGTGGATACCCACAGCACTTTTTTTCTTGCTAACAATAGCTCATTCATATTTTACTAAATCTGGACTGTTCATCATGCTGATGCTATTCAAATGAACAGAAATGGTTTTCTTTCACACTGTACACACCTTGACCTTCACAGGATTCAGAGTGATGCTGGTGCAAGATTTATTCAAAGAACTTGTAGTGGGAGGTCTGGATTTAGCAAAATGTGCAAAGGAGTACTGCCATGTAGAAGAGATTTGGGATTTGTCCCAATAAGCCATCCCAATTAGATAATCTCCAAATTTTATAGTTTCCACTAGCCCTACCAGCATGGCCACTAGCCATGGATGTTGGAGTTGTAATCCATACTATCTGAAGATTTGGGGAAGCTGCTTTAGGGAGTAGCTATTCCATCCAGGTCAGCATAAACCCACCTGATCCAGACCATCAGTACTTCTGACCAACAAAGCATCCACCTTATCAACGATGTTTCATTCTTATCCAGAATTCTGATAACAGTACTGAAATAAATTCATACTTAGTTATGTTCCAGTTAAATTGGTGATGAGGCCATTGAAACTCCTGTCCTTCAAAATATGTCTTTAATTGTAATTAATCAATTTTTAAAAAATATTATACTGAGGGATAGCATCTAAGAAATGTAGCATGTATGCTGCTATAAATAATGTAATACTATAGGCGATTTAAAACTTAAATGACAGGGTTCAGAATTATGGAAGGACAGTCTGACACCATCTCCTGGCTCCTTAACATTAAACAGAGAAGGATTTTTTTGTATCCTATCAAAGATGAAGGCAGGTGACAGCAAAAACAAAGAAAAGCTTTCTCAGAGTCTGTACCACTATTGTGAAGCAATTTGGTTTTTAAAGTATAAATCAGTCCTTCTTTCATTAGCTAGTATACACATTTCTTTTTCAGCTGATACTCCCCCACTAAATATCTCTATTATGTATAAATATTATGGTTCTGTGGTCTATATTTAAGCTGTTATTTTTAATATAATTATTTATACTTTATATCATCTTTAAAATATTGTAAGCTACATAAATAGCATGCATGGTAGCATTATGAGATCAGAGCTGCTAAAATATGTAGGAACGCCAGATAACAGCATAGAGTTCTTTTTTTCATGTCATCTAATGGTCATCTGTTCTTTTGCAGTTGAGATCTAATAGCCCTATGACTAGAAGGGCTATCCCCCCAACCCCAAATATAAATTAAAATAAATAAATATTAGAATAAATACCTATGGTAACACAATATTATTAGAACTAGAAGCTAAAAGTGAACTAGTGAACTAAGTGTAAGTGATTTGAAAGCAAATACCATCTCCACAGCTTAAGAACTGAGAGACAGACAGTATGCTGGAAAAGGAAAGAGAAGATCACTCCTGGAGAGGAAGGCAATGACAAACTTAGAACATGAAAGTGACAATAAATATCAGAACAATTATAGCTGTCTTTGAATGCCATATACTGAGGAAAAAAACAAGATAAATATAATAAAGGTCTTTGAATTACCTATTTGGAAATGATTGCTAAGATTATTGCAGACTGTAAGAATCACCTGGACTAAAAAAAAAGGCCAACTATTTCTTGAGACAATGTAAAACATTCATATACTTTTAGAATATGAAGAGTTTAAATAGCAAATAACGTGGATAGATGGGATTGGATTACAAGAATATCCTTAGAAAAGCTATGAACAAGATAGTTCACTATGGCAGACATTTATCTAGCCATCTGGAATTGACAATGTCACCTGACTAGTGAGCACTGAAAAGATATAAAAAGCTATTCAACTCAAAGTAGGGTTGATATATGCTGGCCAGAGTCACTTGTTTTGTGAGATGGGTGGATATATAAATTGGACAAATAAACAAACAAACAAACAAACAAATATAGCTGTTAATATTAACTATATCCCCCACTGTCCCATCTACCATCCTAAACACCCAGTGCTTCCTGATGACATCACTTATTAGTCAGTGCCAGCCATACTGGGGTAACAAAATAGGACATCAGACTATACTGTTATAGTATGGATATAAATTTCAACCAAATCTTAAAACCTTTAATTTTGATCTGTCTGGGAGTAATGGGAGGAGTTACTTCCCAATTCTCACTGGCTTTCAGCCAGATGTCAGTGTTTTAAATTTACCTTGTTACTTCCTCCAATATCCAGTAGATGGTTCTAGTGTACCACAGATATCTCTTTTTAATCAGTAGAGAAAACAGAAATATACTTCAAAAAACAAAACACAAACAGATCCTACTACCCCCATAACCCACTCTTTAAAACTATTTGAAATTTCTACATGTATTCTTTTAAAACTATTTCTAACTTCTCTGTGTTAAATTTTTGCAATGTTATAAGAAATATACTTGCATACTTGTCAATGTTTGTTTTATAAATCCAGGATAGGATATTAGACATTAATGAGTTTTATTCTTGGGATATGAGAAATTAGGAGAAAAATGTAATTCTGAAAGCATACTTGATCATGATTATTCTTAAATTAAAAGTCAGACACAATGTAAATTAAAAGCATTTTTAAAGACTAATGTTCACAAGATGGCTCAGACAGAGTATGGAAACTCATACATAAAAACAATAGATAAAAAATACAGAGATACATAATAGTTAAAACTCAAACAGAACATACTAGAAAAAAAAACAATATAGGTGAGCAATTACTTTGGTTGTATCTATTACTATAGAAGGGTAGCATGACTACTAGTTAAATTCTCAAGATAAGTTCATAAAGGCACTATATGTGTATTTCATCTTTAGTTTTAATTCTTAGAGTAGAACATATGGTGCTATCTGAACTTGTTTAATATGCTGCAAATATGCACTTTGGAATTAAATTAGCACTGGAAAAACATTTCACATATTCAATGTTCAAGAATATTATTTAAAATGTTAATGATTTCAATTTCAAACAAGACTTGGGATTCATAGACAAGTTTCATATTAAGTTTTCCTTATCAGATACAAAATTTTGATTCTAAAATTTGTGCCAAGACACATGATTCCAAGCAGTTTGTCAAGGATAAGTTAAAATATTTTAACTCTGTAAAATATCTTTGAACCAATACAATTGTTATCAGGATAATCAAAACTATTGTTTTCCATTTGAAAGTACCACATTCTATTAGATAAAACTATTCTGAATAATTCATATAAATTTAAGGGTTAAATAAACATATTCATTGCTATATCTTGAAATTACAGGAGGAGCAAAGACCATGCTTTGTGTCTGTGCAAAGTGGAAATATCTTCACTTTAGGCACTTATAAAACAAGATTGTTTTTCTAAAAAAAGAAAAAAAACCATTAGTCAGTTGATAATTCCTAGAACTTAATATGTGGGTTGTACTTTCTTAGTTTGGTCAAAATCAGTAACCCCCACAAGGAAAAACAAGTAATCAGAAAAGATGGAAAAACAGGAATTTGGCATATCTTTTTACGTGTATGAATATTTCTTAACCTGAGCTAATACTGTTCTGTTACTTATGTCCCTCCATATTCTGCATGTAGTCAATTATTTCATGCCTATTGAAAACCTGATGTCATCAATATTGTTACTTTGAACATTTCAATATTGAAATCCAAAATATGAGAAATTAACCCATAGAGAGCTCCATGACACTCTTATTTTTAGTAGCAGCAATGAAAATATGAGATTTTTGCTACATCAGGCAAGGCTACTTCTTAAGCTTGATCACTGATATTGAATCATGTACCTAAGATTTTAAAAAGTCACATGCAGGATGGTGTCAGCTTTCTTTCTTCAGAAGCATCCCATGGGCAATCAGGGGACTGCATAACTGGGATAGCAATGTTCTTGCCCTTAATGTTATTGTGCAACTATAGTTTGTCCGAGGCGAAGCTGTAGCTACATAAACTTAAAAGCATGCATTTTGAAATCTTTTGGGAGAAAAATGTATTTTAACGGAAGACAGGTTCTGTCTGTAACACTCTTTAGTAGGATGCAAATGACAAACAGTAAAGTTTTCACATACAATAAAAAGGTAAATATTACCAAAAGTACATGGCTATTATTACAGGTGTTACTTAAGACAGCGTTTACATTTTTGGGAGATACAAATTGCTAACCAAGCATCGCATGTGAAAATGATTCCAAACAACCCACTAAACCTGTGTGGTGAGATGCTTAAGGTGCTGACATGCTAAGCCTCAGCCATGGAAACTCACTAGATGACTTTAGAGCACTCACTCTTTCAACCCAACCTACCTCAAAGGGCTGTTGTGCAAATAAAATTAAGATCCTCATGAACATCATTTTGAAAACCTGGCACATGGTGGGATATAAATCTAACCAATAGTAGACCAACCATATTTACTAGGTTCGCACGATACACTGAACTGCAGAATAGCTAATCATATTTTAGAGTACTATGTTGTGTGAACCCACTCTTATTTAAATAATTTTTGTGTAGTGGTGGGATAACATCAGTATTCTGATTTAATCCCACCACCACACAAATGTACTAGTCTGCTCTTAAAACGTACCTTTTTTCTCGTTCTCCTTTCTGTTCCAACTGGGAGTTAAAAGGAAGTGGTTCCCTCTTCACTTGGCAGCCTATACGTCTAACTCAATGTAAATGTGGGACATAAATTTAAGTTTCTCAAACGCTCCTTATTCTGTCACACACACTCCCAAGCCCAAAGATTGGGCTTTTTCTTTTTTCCACCTTTCCCCCCGCTTCAGTGCAGCGCGGCTGATCTCTGCGAAAAGCGCAAGCTGCCTTGGTAAGCTTTTAGCAGACCCTGAGGGTAGGGAACGGCATGCTCTGAGGGGCAAAGGTGACCCGGAAAAGTACGATAATGGTTGAGACGCCGAGGCCCACTCCTTCACACGCACAGTTTTAATCGGGAAGGCGTTCAAATCTTGAAAGGGCCCCTGGGTGATTAATCGAAGGGCAAGACGGCGAGGAGCATCGGCCCCAATGCCCCTTATCCTGTCCTATTCCAATAAAGGCAACATGGCGGATGCGTCTCTTTCCCCCATTCCGGCTCATTCCCCCTTCTTCTTAACAGACCCGGGAATAAAAAAGACAAAAGTGCCCAGCAAGCAGCACATTATCATCCGTCGGGGAGGGGAGGGGAGGGGAGGCGAGATACGACGCAACCTATTCCCCGTCCCGTTTGCAGCGCGCTCGCGCTCGCCCTCGCCACACCCTCTTTATGCCCCCCTCCATTATTAAGAGCCTCTCTGGCTCCGCCTCCCTTCTATTCACCCTTTTCTCACCCCGATACAGGCGAGGAATACCCGAGCCGCTTCCCCTCCCTCCCACGCAGAGTTATAGGAAGGTGCGTGCCCGTGAAACAACCGCCGCCCCCCCCCGGCAACCTTGCGCGAGCCCAATCCTTCACGCGCCTCCATTCGGATCGGAGGCGCGCGCCGCAGCGCCAGTGTGGCAGCGGTGAATGCTGGAGCTCCTCCCCTCGAGGGGGGCGGGGCGGCCCTGTCCGGCGGGCTCTCGGCGGCGGCCTCGGCACCGCCCCTTCACCTCCCCTCCCCCTCCCCCTCCCCTCAGCAACTTGGCTGCTTTTTATCAGGCGAGCCTCGCGGTGAAGAGTTTATCGGCGCTGGCGCTGCAGCGTGAGAAGTGCGGGGCGCGAGAGGAGGGGAGGAAGCGCCTGCGAGGGGTGTCCCCCGCCGGCTGGTCCGGCCGGCCGGCCAGTTGGTCGGTCGGTGGCGGCGGTGGTGGCGGACGATGCTCCGGCTGGTGTCGCTGAAGTTGGGGCGGCTGTACCGCTACGTGAAGCTGGCGGTGCTGGGTATCCTGGCGGCGGCGCTGGCCCTCAACTCGCCTTCGCTGCTGGCCTCTCTGCAACGCAACGAGCTGGCCGAGCGGCGCTTCTTGCAGCTGAACAAGTGCCCGGCCTGCTGGGGCACCAGCTGGTGCCGCAAGTTCCTGAACGGACAGCTGCGCCTGGAGAGCTGGGGTCGCCTGCGCCTCTTCGACTTCCTCAACGTCAAGAACGTGTACTTCGCGCGCTATGGGGAGCCCCGCGAAGGCAGCCGCCGGGTCGTGCTCAAGCGCTTGGGCTCCGCACGGGAGCTCGCCGACATCGACGCCAAGATCTGCCGGCGCGCTACCGGCAGGGGACGCTGCGACTTGCTCCAGGCCCTGCACGCTACCGAGTTCGCCAGCATCAACGGCGACGTCCGGCTGCTAACCCCCGACGTCGTGGAAGGCTGGTCGGACCTGGTGCATTGCCCCTCGCAGCGTCTCCTCGACCGCCTCGTCCGCCGCTACGCCGAGACCAAGGACTCGGGCAGCTTCTTGCTCCGCAACCTCAAGGAGTCGGAGCGCATGCAGCTGCTCATTACGCTCGCCTTCAACCCGGAGCCTCTCGTGCTTCAGGTAAGGGGCCGCCGCCGCCGCCTCCCCCCCTCGGCCCTGGCGGGGATCTCGCTTACCCGCGCGGCGCCCCGCGGCGCCTTCCCAGCTCCCTGAATTGGACGTCAGCTAATGCTTGTGTTAAAACGACCGCAGACGGGTGGCTGAGGAGTGATTAAGAGGGTCAGCATAAACATGGTTGAGTTAGACCAACGTGCGGTCTCCTAGAGATTTTCCCTCCAGCTGTAGGTGAAGATCTGGTTAAGCTTTCCTGCCTCATAATTTCAAAGATCAGAAACGTTTTAGCTGTAGTAGGAGCGGAATCAGTATATCTTGAATATCCTCTAATATCTTGAAGGCTTACCCATTCATTACAGTATAAGGTTTCTTGAATTCCTTAAGGTGCCTCTGGGCTTTAAAAGTATGGGTTTTCTCTCCCCCCACCCCCTCTTGGATAGAATAGTAAATTTGACATTCATAGCTGTGCAGAAGCTGATTTTAAGGCTTTCTTAAAGTTGTATGTTTAGAATTGGCACAACTATACATCTTACTCTTCCACAATTGTTTCTCAAATGCCAGATGTTTTAATGAAATGTGTGTGGTAATATTCACCTCTTATCCATCTAGCAAAATTGAACTCATCCTTTTTTTCTTTCATGTTGACTTGTTGGTTTTACATATTTTGAATGCCCTTTGAATCCAGGTATTTCATGGCATTTCTTTTGGATGTAGATATAACCATAAAATTCTCTGTACTAAATCAGCTGAAACTGTTTAGCATTCATTAGATTTTGTTATGGATTGAGATGTTGAGTGTCCAGCTTTTAATATTTTTTTCAGAACATATAATAGAAAAGAGAACAGAAGATTGTGAATGTACTAAGCAGCTTGTTTTGAGACAAATGCAGCCAAAGTATTTAAATATCCAAATTTGTCCTACATATGTGTATTTGAATACTAATGAAATCAGTTGAAACTTAGTTGAATCTAATATTGCTTTAATTTTAGTAAGAAAACATGCATTGCAGAGTGATAAAATATAATTTCTTCCCTGAGCTTCCATTACAGGGTAATCTGTGAGTATAATTGTAATTTCATTATTTACCATGTATTGAAATGTCTCTTAACCTTCTTGTGTGTGTCTCTGTGTTAACAACTTTCTTTTTGGTAAACTTCCATTTCTGTCTGTAGTGATTATTATTGCTTGAAACTTGTTTCTCAGGTAACAGGCTTATGGGAACAGCCCAAAAATGAGAGGTGTCCTCCTATTTGCAGCTTTCAGTAATGTTAACCTGGCATTCATTCAACTAATCATGACTGCTAGACATTAAGTATAATATTTTTGACAGGCATCAAATTCAGTAATTATTTCAGTTACATTTCAGAACAATACTATAGTAAAAATTATGGCAGTACAGACATAATTTATTACTGAGTATGTCATGTTAAGAAATGTGACATTTTTTGATACAGTGTATTTATACCAACCTTATTTTAGCTATTCACTTGTTATGAATTTTATGAAAATTATGTTCAGTCAGTAACAGTTAACTAAATATGTAGAGGGCAGAATTTGAGATGCATTTACATAGATAATCATTGATGAACAATACAGCTTTGCATATATAAATTGCACTTAAGTATAATACAAGAATTAAGTTTCTCTAAATGTACAATTTTATACAACACTTGTATAATAGTTTATAAATGGCAGTATATTTGTGAAATAAATGGTTAAGTTCCTTTCAGTAACTGGGATGGTTGACAAAGGGTGGTTGACAACATAATGGCCTGCTGAAACAGCTGGTGCTCTGCTGAGCTCTTAGTGACTTGATATATACTAGCAGTTGGTATACGTTTCTAACAATTTTTAAAGGATGTCATTAACTTAGTTTCTTCTCCCTCCCCAAACATAGCTGATGAGAAGACTTTTGTTGTGATGTTTCTTGCAGATTCCCTTTCAAATTAACTTTTTTATGCTTTTCATATATGTAAAGGTTTTGTATAGGTTGAAATTCTTGAATTATAAGCTTAATAACTATTTCTTCTCCAGTTAATGAGGAAATAATCTTTAAAATATATATGATCATTGTAAATAGATTAACAGAAATAATTTGCAAAAATCATTAAAGTTCTGCATGAAAACAATAAATGTAGATTTTGATGTAGATGCTGAAAGAATTAACACATCATGTACTGCACAATATATGTTTATCCTTGGATTAGGTTTCTGAGGTATTAAGGCAGAGAAAGTGTACATGATGAATTTAATTTGGAGGAAATTAAACAAAGTTTTTCTTATTTCCCAGTTTGAAACAATTTGATAAAGGGATTTAAATACATTCAGGATATCTGTGTATAACATAAATATATTAATTATCCCTCCAGAAATATGTAAGTGTGCCATGTAAGCCTTTGCTTTGCCTAAGCACTTTGATTGGAATTTATTTAAAATCCGTTTATTTTAAAAAGTCTAAAAGTTTCACATTAACAAAAAATGACTGAAAAGAAAAAAGTATTATGTAACTTTCAGTATAAATAGCATTTGTTATGTTTCTGCATTACATGTGCTTGTATTAATACAATTGCCTATAATCCTGGTATCAAGACTACTGTGGCATTTTCATGTTATCAGTGTATCTTACTCAGAATATTCCTGGCCAGTGATGGAAAATATCCTATGTATCCAAAAATGCACATTTTTAAATCTGCATGCAGATCTGTAATGTGTGATACGCTACTATAATGTGTGATTCACTACCACTGTGAATATAAAGTCTTTTTTACCCTTCAGTAAATAATCAAGTAGTTGGACATTCTTACCCAGATTCATCTTAAGAAAAACTCAGAAAGTAAATACTGTAATCCAGTTACATGAAGATTTAATAGTTGATTGGTGCTTAAGAAGAAATGGCAGTGCATTAGCACTAATAGCTTGTAGACAAAGCTAAACAATAACTTAAAAGTTGTGTATATGGCTAGCAGTTTGTGATTCTGGTACTTGATAAAGCATCATAAGTTAATTTCCTCAAAACATTTTTGCTGGCTATAATTGGAAGTAGGATACTAATCTCAGTGGATCTTTGGTCTGATTTATATATTTAGGTTTCAGTAATCCAATCAGGTATTCATAGTTAGCTTTTGTTTTTTTAAAAAGCATTCTAAAATAGGCTTATTATTGGAAACCGGTTATAAAAGTAAAATACAGTTACAGTAAACAGTAACATTTATTGGGTTACTTTCAGTTAATGCAGAAATAATTTCAACCTACAAGGTATAAATAATGCTAATATTAAAGCCTTATTTAGTGAATTGTAAGAACTGATTTCCTGTTCTTCAATAATTTACAAAAAAGGAGTAGTTGTGCCACTTTTTGCAACATCAATTACATTCCGTAAGAAATTATATCCAAATTGGGATTAGACAGTTCTCTTCAGATCAGTATAAATTTTTCTTCAAATCTTTGGATGATTTTTCAATCTTTAAAAATGCCTGCAGCAATTAAATAACATGGTTGATTTTAAGACAAATGTAGTTTTAATGGGAATGTAACTTCTGCCAAAAATTAGCTAGTTTATATTTCTAACCATTTTGTTTACACCTGTAGTAGTATATTGTCTTTACAGTGTAACAGTACCAATGAGAAGCCAAAAACATATAAGGAAAATGCCAACATACTATAGAGTAATAATATTGTTTGGTTGGTCTAAATAAGATACTATATTATATGCAAGGTTTGAACTTTAGTTTTATTCAGGCAGTCCCCGGGTTACGAATGAGATTCGCTCCTAAGTCTGTCTTTAAGTTGAATTTGTAGGTAAGTCTTCTTCCAGTCTTCTTCCTCAAATGCTATCATCTGCTGCTGTAGTTCCATAAGGTCTTCATTGGTCAGTTCTTTGGCATAGGAGTCGAGTAACTGATGTCTAATTGCAGTTGATTACCAGTATCAACCACAGCTTGCCTGGCTTTGGTGATGTTGTCAGCTGTAAATCCCAGAAAAGCATGCGTGAATTGGGGGCATAATTTGTCCCACACGCCTTTCATATTTGACTGCTTCACTTCATCCCAAGAATCAGCAGTATTTTTGATGGCATCGCAGATGTTCCTCCAGAACTCCCTTAAGCTCATCACATCATCTTGGGTAGCCCTGACTGCTTGTGAGAAGGTCTGGCATAAATAATAGACCTGAAAGGAGGCTGTGACTCCCTGATCCATTGGCTGTGGTGTTGGGGGGTTAAAATTCATCCTTACATTGGGGTGAAGGTCATCTAAAGTGCTTGGATGTCCAGGTATGTTGTCAAGCACAAGGGGCATCTTGAAAGGAATTTTCTTGGCCAAGCAAGAACGTTCAACAGCAGGGACAAAATGGCTCAGGAACCTGTCTTCAAAGATGGCAATTGTAACCCAAGCCTTTGCATTTGCCTTCCAAATAAGAGAAAGAGATGCCTTAATAATATGCTGAAATGCCCTCAGATTTAGGAAGCGATAAACACGCAAAGACTTGAGCTTGAAATCCCTGGTTGCGTTACCCCCAAGCAATAACGTTAGCCTATCCTTCAATGCCTTATGCCCTGGTGCACTTTTTCCTCTTTCAAAATGTAGGTCCTTTCAGGCATTTTTTCCAAAATAAGTTGGTCTTGTCTACATTAAATATTTGGTTTGGCAAATAACCTCTCTCCTCAATATTTTTTTTCAACATTTCAGGAAAATCACACGCAGCACTTATATCAGCACTCACTGCTTCACCTTGCACTTTAATATTATGTAAATTTGCCCTTACTCTGAAACAATTGAACCAGTCCCTACTCGCAAAAAAATCTTCATCAAATCACCTTCACTTGCTGCATGTGCAGCTTTTAAATAATTGAAAAGGCTTTGAGCCTTTTCTTGCACTAAAGTAAGGCTAATGGGCATATTACGCTGATTTTGATCATCTAACCAAATTATCAATAGCCTTTCCATTTCAATGATTAAACCACTGTGTTGCTTAGTAATAATTGTAGCTTTCATCAGGGCAGGGTCTTTCACATGCTCCATTATTCTCACTTTATTCTTTAAAATTGTTTTGCTCATTGACTGACTCTAGGCTAATGCTTTTCCAATGACTTATGGCATTTCACCTCTTTCTGTTCGCTTTAATATTTCTATTTTATCTTCAGTTATGGTTGTTTTCCTTTTCTTTGATGCATCACCAGCACTTGCATTGGATTTATGCTTCGGAGGCATGGTTACAAGGGTAAATAAGAAAAAAATACCTTTGATGCTCAATACAGTATTAACAGTAACATGATCTGATTTAAAATGGTTGGCAGCATTCTTCTTTGAGCCAATGAACCACTGAAGCTGCTCAATGTTTTCAGAGTAGTGCGTCACAAAGTAGTGTGTCTGTTCACAAGTACAAGTTGTCTGTAAGTTGGACGTTCTTAACCCGGGGACTGCCTGTAATGGAAACTGTCTTAAATAATCTACTCAACTGTAGTGTTTCTTGGATTATAAGATTTTTTTTTTTTTGGTCAAAGATTGGAAGCTTAGTTTGAAGCATTTTTGTAAAAGAGCAGTTCTTATGAAGTGCATATTGCCAGAGCAGCCTTTATTTTAGCTAGTTTTGAGATGATTTGAGCTTGATTTACATTGAAGAGATTGTCAAAGCCTGAGATAAAGCTTTATTATAGAGAAATCTCTCAGAACTTTATTTCCTCTGTGTTAAAGGTTTAGATAGAAATTGAGCTCCTTAATTTGGCAAATATAAATATTTCTGCACTTATTTTATATTTAGTGATATCAACAAATTTTTAAGAAGCTTTTAGTTAGGCTATGAAACTCCTTTGGAAGTTTATGGAAAAAATTGCCTGATCTGTGAAAGTAATCTGTGATTACTAAAGTACTTATTATGAGTACTTTAAAATCACATTTTTGGAACATATTACTGTTAAAAATGAAATAATATATTTTACGGAATAAATTCACTCAGTGCAGTTATCTAAAGCTGCAAGCATTGGTCTGAAATGCATGTGGACTGTGCAAAAAAAATTACATGTCATTCAGGCTGTTACGTTAATTTTTATCATACTTAAAAAAAAGATTTTAACAGTTATTTAACTGCACAACTAAGAAAAAAGGAAAAAATAGAGAAGCAAAAAACCCCCTATTTTCAAGCTGTGTAAAATTGAACAAGAATTTTCAGAGTAATATAAAATTAATACTACATATAAGATGATTGTAACTTTTGTTTGCATCAGATTTAAGATCAATCTTTATAATGAAATAGGCACAATCTAATATTTATATTATCAGACTTGTTTTTTAAATGCAACGTTATTTTTGACATTGATGCATATTCCACAGGTTAGTCCTCCTTTCTTCTAAAGACTAATTTATGTGTAATTTCCAGTAAGAATTGTGAAGTATCCTGGCAGCTTCTATCAAATGCAAACCTAACTATGTATACTTGATAGGAATAGGTTTACTAATATTTAGCTGAAAGACAGCTGTCAGGAAAGAAAATTCAGTAGCTAAGATTTGTTTCATTCTATAGTGAATCATCTTCCAGAATTGTTGAGCTTTGTAACATTGCTGCCAATTATGTAAAAAAAAAAAAAATTCAACCTGATTATTGCATTTCCAGCAATATTTGAGTATGAATTACCTATTTTGGAAATCAGCATTGAAGTAATATACCAGCAAGAAACAAAACAAAAGAACTTGTACCTGTTTTCTCTAAGTGTAATATTTAATAAATGTGATATTTGTCTTCTACTAGTATCCCCATTGTTGCATATCACTTGTTCTGTTTAAATTCTGCATTAATTTAATCATACAATTTTGACTTGTTCAGTTTCATAACTTATAAATAAGGCCCAGCAGTTCTGGGTTTTGTGTTACAAATTTTTCAAATTTGGTCTAGTCTCTTTTGAGTATTCTGCCTTGTTTTTGTAATTTCTTTTGAACTATATTGCTTACTTGAAGATTCTGCTACCACTGAGTAGTTCTGACCATTCCAAGGAGAGACCTTAAAAGATTTCATTTTTATTTTATGAAAAATTAAATCTTGCAGTCTGTTCAAATTATCTCCCCATGGATCCCATTTTTGTTCACCTTTATGAAAATAAATAGTATTGAAGAAAGGTGAAAATGTATTCCCTTGCCATTTCTTGTCAGTAGTTCTAATAGTTCTTCTGATTAAATCATGAACAAGTAATTCTGACTACATGCTTGATAACTGAAAATTTCATTATCTAACAAAAATATGTTTATGTTTATATTGATTTTATACTATTAATGAATTTGTATTGCTGCTGAGAGGAACTTTGAATTTAAGGTAGAATGTTTCATATATTATCTATTATATCCTTGGGCTTGGTTTCAAATGGGTTAAATATGTAATGGTTAAGGTGTTGGCCTAGAAACCAGAAGACTGTGAGTTCTAGGCCTACCTTAGGCATGAAAGCCAGCTGTGTGACGTTGGGCCAATCAGTCTCTCTCAGCCCAACCTACCTCACAGAGTTGTTGTTGTGGGGAAAATAGGTTTGCCATTTTGAGTTGACATTTCCGTATATAAATAAAAAGTGGATTTAAAAAAAATCTAATAATAAGTATGTTTCGATATTACAACCAGCAATCTTTATAGATCATCCTTTAAGAATATTAATAGTAGATTACAGGAGACAGTTACTACATGCACATATATACAGACATAACAGGGAAAATAATTCAGGAATTAAGATTCCTGAAAAAAAATATTTGGAATGTCAGATTATTTAACCAGAATGGAGAGACAAAAATATTAAACAAAATAAGGTACAATGAAGTACAGAAATTGAGTTCCTAAATACTGACACTTGGAGCAGTATTTTATCAGCCAGAAAACCATTGTGTGTCTGTAGGAAATGATAGTATCTGCATTGTAGAGCTGTTAAATTTGAGCCTGCACAATTATTACAGTAGGTAGGGTTGTGTGTATGTATGTCTGAGTTTTGGTGCCTTCGATTATTGGCTCCATATAGTTTTCTTGGCAGGATTTCAGAAGTGGTTTGGCATTGCCTCCTACCTAGGGCTGAGAGAGAGTAACTGACCCAAGGTCACCCAGCTGGCTTCATGCCTGGAAGTTACGGTCTCCCATTTTCTAACCTAGTGCCTTAATCACCTCACAAAACTGCTTCAGGTAGTATTTTAGGGACACTTATATCATTTTATGAGTGCTCCACTTGTTAAATGTGTCTGCAGATGCATCTCTCCACAGTCCAAAATTGACCTGGAAGATGTAAACTGTGAGTGTATGCATGAAGAGCTGTAAAACCATTGTACCATATAAGAACAAAAGTCTTTACAACTTTCATGATATTATTTTGCTGGGATTTTGAAATGCAAGCAGAAATTGGAATATTTTTCTCATCTTAAACTGAAGAACGTTTACAGGTATTCCTTGTTTAACGATGGTAATTGGGACTGGAATTTCCATCACTAAGCAGTGTGGTTGTAAAGTGCAACATCATGTGACCACATCACTTAGCGATAACAATCCCAGCAGTCCCTGTTGCCATTGTTGAGTGAGGATCACGGGTCATTACACAAGGACCTCCTCGCAACTTCCTGCCAGCTTCCCACAAGCAAAGTCAATGGGGAAGCTGGCAAGAAGTTGCAAGTCCCAGGCGGCTTGCAAGCAGGCCAATGGGTAACTGGCTGCTGTGGAGTGCAGGATGGTGCTCAGGTGTCTGCTGCAGCCTGGTATGAGTGCGGCCAGCAATGGGATGAGTGCTGCAGAGGGCAGGAGGACACATGGGAAAGTGGCAGGAGCTACTTGCAACCTTCCCTGCAGGTTTCCTCATTGAATGCTTGTGGGAAGCTGACAGGTAAGGTTGCAAATGGCAATCACATGACCACGGGCCGCTGCAACCGTTGTTAAGTGCGAGCCGGCTGCCAAGTGCCAGGATCATGATCACATCACTATGGGGGGTGCTTGGACGGCTGGAACTTTGAGGACCAGTCATAAGTACCACTTGTTCAGCGCCATGGTAACTTCGAATGGTTGCTGAATGAGTGGTCGTTAACCAAAGACTACCTGTAATTGATATGTGGCCCACCATGATATTATGCAGTCATGTATTTTGAGCAATACAGTGAGATATTGTGTGGCCCTCTTCCTTATTTCTGGGCGTTAAAGCAGTAAACTCAAATATGCTCTTTCTGATATACATAAATGCACACTTTTGAATGTATGTCATTCACACATCTGAATTTAGGCCATATATAAATAGATACCACCTGTAATGTTAATTCACTGTTGTCTAACAAATTCTAGTGCATAATGTTTTTTGATGAGTCTGCCATATACTAATAAAACTTTTGTAATTCTATATTTCATTTGTAATATATCATTGCACTAGAAATACTAGCAGGAACTGTGTTTTTCTCACCAGTTTTACTGAGTCTCTGTGTCTGGCTTGCCATACATGTTTGCTGTTGGTGGCAAATGGATTAGAATTTACTGGTGAAAAGGAAACTTTGAAGTTCTCAAAGTTTAAATGTATATCTGTTGTAATTCTGGTGGAATAGGATACTATTTTCAGAATATATAGAGAGATAAGATTAAATTAGTTATGCTCCTAAGTTGACAGGCCCATCATTATACAGTACTATATTACAATACTTATTCACATAAATTAAATCATCAGCCCTGGAATATAAAGGAAGTTAAAAAGATTCACCTAGGTAACTATCATTTAAAAGTCGCACTAGTAATATCTGAAAAAGAAAGGCAGTGCCAATAATTTGGGGACTTCCTGCTTGCATGATAGAACTTACCTAGCTGGGGAATCAGGCTTAAAAGGATAAAATGTAATTATGGTAGAAGTAGGGAGTTTAAATCAGTGCTAATATTGGATGGCTCCTCCAGGGGATTTTTGTTTTATTTCTCTATAAGCTTTGGAGAAAATGAAATAGTGTATTTTCTGGCAGTTTCATTTTTCAAGGTATTTATTGAGATTGGATATGGTGAGTAAGTGTAGCTGTTTCCTATGCTCAATTATTTTAGTAAACTGGTGTATTCATCCAGATTTTCTGGTCAAGCCTGGGGCCAAATGAAAATTCATTTATCTATGAGGTTTTGTAAGAAAGCAACACTATGAATGTTGATTGGCAGTTTTGTCAAAGCTCACCTTTATACTACTGGAAATAAATTATTTATTTAGGACATTTATAGGCAGCCCCAGTGTGTCATGAGAATTGGTGTTTCACTGAAGAGGTATAAAACTAAAACCTCTGGTATTGTGATCAAGACATAAAGTGTGCAGTTTAGCAGTACTATATTGTTAGAACTGAAATTATAGTAGTAAATTTTGAGTTTTTGAAGTACTAAATTAGGATGGGAGAAGACTCTTAAGAGTTCCCTGGACTGCTAGGAGGTCAAACCAGTCAATTTTAAAGGAAATCAACCCTGATTGCTCATTGGAAGGATCGATAATGAAGCTCAAGCTCAGATATTTTGGCCACCTAATGTGAAGAGAGATCTCTTTGGAGAAGACCCTGATGCTGGGAAAGATTGAAGGCAAAAGGAGAAGAGGACGGCAGAGGATGAGATGGTTAGATAGCATCACTGAAGCAATGAGCATGAAACTGAGCAAACTCAGGGAGGCAGTGAAGGACAGGAAGGCCTGGCGCAATATGGTTCATGGGGTCACGAAGAGTCGGACACGACTTAACGACTAAACAACAACAACATTTTTAATTGAGATGACAAACTGGACAGATGAAGAATTTTGAGATGATGAGAATACATTTCATAATTCTTCCTATTCTGGAAGCTAATAAAATCTGCAACAATATAAGATCATACTTGAAGCTTCAGTTATGAACATAAAATAAATAGAGATTTGATAGAAAA